>NC_133777.1:29915369-30041542 GCF_003597395.2 Chelonoidis abingdonii
GTTCCCTGACCACCCCCTGCCGCCCCATCCAACCCCCCTCTCCTTCCTGACTGCCCGCCCCAGGACCCCTGCCCCATCCAACCACCCCTTCTCCCTGTCCCCTGACCGCCCCCAGAACCCCCACCTGACTGCACCCAGCCGCCCCTCCAACCCCTCATCTCATTCCTTACTGAACCCCTTCCCCATCCACCCCCCCGTTCCCTGACCACCCCCTGCCGCCCCATCCAACCCCCCTCTCCTTCCTGACTGCCACCCCCCCAGGACCTCTGCCCTATCCAAGAACCCCTTCTCCCTGACCACTCCCAGATCCCCTGCCCCCATTTAACCCCCCTGTTCCCTGCCCTCTGACCGCCCTGACCCTTATCCACACCCCTGGCCCCTGACCACCCCCCGAACTCCCTT
This sequence comes from Chelonoidis abingdonii, assembly GCF_003597395.2. Taxonomy (NCBI): domain Eukaryota; kingdom Metazoa; phylum Chordata; order Testudines; family Testudinidae; genus Chelonoidis; species Chelonoidis abingdonii. The sequence continues at coordinate 29,915,772 of NC_133777.1, forward strand.
GCCCTCTATCCAATCCCCCTCCTCCGCTCCCTGCCCCTTTACCATGCTGCCCAGAGCACCAGGACAGGCAGCTGCACCGCCTGGCTGGAGCCAGCCATACACCGCGCAGCACAGAACACCGGGTCAGGCCGAGCTCTCAGCTGCGCTGCCCCAGGAGCTCATCACCCCACTGCCCAGAGCACTGCGCTGGTGGCACAGTGAGTTTAGGCTGCGGGGGAGGGAGAACAGCAGGGGAGGGACCAGGGGCGAGCCTCTCAGGCCAGGAGCTGGGGAGAACGGTCCCACGTAGTTTGCCCACTTCTCCTGTAAACACATCAGCCAGACAAAAGTCAAAACATGGTCATTTTATGCACATATTCACAATTCTCAGAAGCCTTTCCCCACCTTGTCTCATCTGGTAGCTGGCTGGGCGTGCTCAGGACCCTGTGAACATTCTGTGGGGGGAAAAAGAAGATCTCAAACTTACAGGATTGACAAATTCCAGAGAACAAATCCCATGCGTTTTTGCTGGGGCTCAGATTTAGTATGACAGTAATGAACTTCTGTTTATTCACTGCCCTTGAAGCTAATATCTCAAGGCCTTTTGCAACAGAAGCAAAACTCATACCCTATGCAAATATACAGACATAATGTAAATTAATACAGATGCTAAAATATATCAGATGCAAGGTTAAAAACCCACTCTTAAAGAATAGTTTTTCAGGCTGCACTTCAGAATGCCCACTATCCCCATTATTCACACTCTGTGCCTTGGTCCTGCTCTTGAATGAATGCCCACTCATGAATGGAGCCACTAACATGCACAGAAAGAGAATTCCCAAACAGCAGTAAGTAATACATATGAGGAAGGCATTCTGAGCTGCTGGTATGTCCCTCCAAGTTCAGTGATGTTTGTGCAACCCACCCACTTGGAGTTCACCAGCTCCTGGAACTCTGGACTGAGCCTCTAGGGGGTACTAATTACTCTACAGATTGTAACAATCATGGTGCCCAGGGCCGTCTGATTCCATTTCAAACATGCTTGGAGTCACGGGTGGCGATGGAATGGACTAAACTCCTGCTGAGGCCAATAGGAGAGGCTTCTGTGTGGTATGATCTGGACAAGCATTTTGCTGGACCAGTGACACGCTGGGGCGCCTCAGCCCCTCAGCGTCAGGGGACAGCCTGACTTAGTGAGAGACAAAGAAACTAGTTTTGTTTCAGTTTTGAGCTTTGGTAGCTGAGCAAGAAGCAGAACAGCTCAGGGAGCCTGATTCACGAGAGCCAGACAAAAACTCCGCAGGACTCCAGACCATGGAGCCAGGAGAGGGGCAAAGACATCGTAAGAGAATCCTTTGTTTTGTTTAAGCCAGCCAACATTCACAGCACTGCAGCACCTGTCTCTAGACTTATCCCCAGCATCTCATATTCCTGGGAAGGTGCCAGGGAAGACAGTGGACAATTTGTTGATGTGTTAGTACTTATTAGTTAACCCTAAGTCTTAGCTTTCCAGATCCTATATTCCTGCTTCCAGTAAAGTCCTCCTTTGTTATGCAGTTATTGTTAGGAGCATCAATTCTTTGCTGGGCTTTGTGCTGATGTACTTTGTGTCTTGTGGATGAGGTTTTATGCTCCTTGCCAGCAGTGGTTAACATGATTCAGTTTTCCCAAGTGACGGCACCTCTCATGTCTCAGGCACTGCAAAGTCACCTTGGCTGAAGGCACCAGACATCACAAAAAAGAAGCCAGGGCCCAACCCATTCAAGACAGATAAGCCACTCCCAGCAGCAAGGAAGAGGCAGAGTCAAATCAGTACTTACATACTCCAATATCTAGCATCAATGTCTATATAAGCCACTATCTACAGCTGTGGTTCTATAGCTCTGTAGCCTATAGAAGTCTAATTTCCTCCTTCTCCAGCACAACTGATATAGAATCTGCTCTTCCTTTCATTTTACTGTTTCCTTAAATGGAATGATTCCCATTGACTTCAGTGGACTTTGGTCAGGCTTGTAGCAGGCATGCTGAGTCAAAGACAGCTCCCCCGGCGCTGGCCAGTATGCCAAGTACATCACATTGCCATTTCAATGTACATTTAGAATGTCAGATTGCTACATGCCATGACAGTGGAGGAAGAGCAAATGAAACAGAGAAAAACATTTTAGGCATGAGTCTAGAGCAGACCTACGGAAAAGTGCTGGGGGAACAAAACTGATTTTCCAGTTGATATATGACATGTGGTGAGAAAAATGACAAGTCAGTTATCAGAGGATAAGGTTAAAATAATACCTAACACAGACTAGATTGTAGGTCACGGGCCAATGGCAAAATTCCAGAACCAGGACACAGCCCAAGTAGCTGGGCTGCATCTTGTGGAAAACCACAAGAGCTGGAGAGGTAAGAATTCCCTCTTACTGCCATGTGGAACAGCACAAAGATACAGCTACAGTCAGTGCTGCAGCGTCCTTCACAACTCCCTTGTTCCTCCTCCATGGGGGACAATGGCAGGTAGATCCACCAACCCTGTTCTGCCCCACAATAGCATCCCAGCACTCCTCTGTGGGGCAGATGCAGAGAGCCTGCAAGAAGGAAACTCCATGGTGCTCAGGATGTGGACTTCCTGTGTGGGTTTCCCAGATCCTGTCCCCCTTTCCACAGCAGAACTGCATTGGTTCCACAGGGTCAGTGTTCACTACTGCAGGAAGGGAGGGATAATTTGGCCTCTATTGTCTACTATACAAGGGCCTTCTGGATTGAGTCACACCTAGTTATTCTAGGACTTGGGTCTGTACAACGTAGCCTGTGTGTGTTCTTACAGCACCTAATACGATGGGCCCTGATTGAAGCCTTTGGGTGCTACTGTCAGATAAGAGGAGGTTACTTTCCTGTAACTGGAGGTTCTTCGGGATTTGTGGTCCCTATCTGTAATCCACGGAGGGTTTGTACATGCGCACCATGTGCCTGGAATCAGAGAATTTGAAAGTAGTGTCCATTGGTCTGAGCATGCACCCTGGCTCGCTTCGTGGTTTCACTGAGTCTCCAGTTCCTTCTCCACAGCGAACCAAACAGATCCGTAAAAGGGGAAGGAGGGCAGAAAGTGGAATACAGTTAGGGAGCACACATATTAAAGAACCTCCAGTTACAGGTAAGCAACCACCAGTTTTTCTTGGAATGATAGTCCCTACTGTGTTCCACTGAGGATGATTAACAAGCAGTACCTAAGCCAGAGGAGGGTGTAAGGATGAAGATGGAATGGTCATGCGGAGGACTGCTGCGCCAAAGGAGGCATCTGCCACCGAGTCCTGTATTAAGGCATAGCACGTGGCAAAGGTGTGCACAGAACCCCACATGGCTATTTTACAGAGCAGCCTGTCCTGGAGGGAGGCCAGGATCGAAGCCTGGGCTCTTGTGGAATAAGCCCACACCCCAGGGGAGTTAGACCAGACGGTAGCAAAGTGTAATGCAACCTGAAATTCACTTGGAGATTCTCTGGGTGGAGACTGCCTGCTTTCTGCTACAGGAACAAACAGTCTGGGGGACTTCCTGATGGGTCTTGTCCTCTGCAGATAGAAGGCTAAGGCCCATCAGATGTCTTTAAAGTGGAGTCATCATTTCTCTGTAGATGCGTGTGGCTTCAGAAAAAATAAAGATAAGGCTCTGTCTACACTAGCACTCTTGTCAATAAAACTTTTGTCGGTCAAGGGGTGTGAAAAAACACCCCTCGACAAACATAAGTTTCACTGACAAAAGCGCCAGTGTGGACAGTGCCATGTTGGTGGGAGACGCTCTCCTGCCAACATAGCTACTGCCACTTGATTGAGGGTGGTTTAATTATGCTGGCAGGAGAGCAGACACGGAGCGGCTACATGGGAGACCTTACAGCAGTGCAGATGCAGTGGTACAGATGTACCTCTGTAAGGTCTGTAGTGTAGAGAAAGCCTAAGAAACTGGACTGATGTGAAAGTGGGAGATTACCTTTGACAAGAATTTGGGATGCAGGTGCAGGGAGACTCTCTTCATGGAAAATTGGGAAAGTGGGTCTGCCGTCATGGCTCTGAGTTCACTGACTCTTCTTGCAGAAGTGATAGCATGAAGAAAGGCAACTTTCACGGAGAGGGGCATAGAGCAGGGATGGGCAAACTTTTCGGCCCAAAGGCTACATCTGGGTATGGAAATTGTATGGCAGGCCATGAATGCTAACAAAATTGGAGTTCAGGTGCGGGAGGGGGTGAGGGCTCTGGCTGGGAGTGCGGGCTCTGGCTGGGAGTGCAGGCTCTGGAGTGGCGCTGGAGATGAGTCGTTTGGGGTGCAGGACGGTGCTCCGGGATGGGACTGAGGGGTTCAGAGAGGGATCAGGGCTGGGGCAGGGGGCTGGGGTGTGGGAAGAGGTCATGGGTGCGGGCTCCGGGTGGCACTTACCTCAAGTAGCTCCCGGAAGCAGTGACATGTCCCTCCTCTGGCAGAGGTGCGGTTAAGTAGCTCTGGGCGCTGCCCTGTCCACAGACACCACCTCTGCAGCTCCTAGAAGCACTGTCATCCCCACTCCAGCTCCTATGCGGAGGTGCAGCCAGGCAGCTATGAGCAATGCCCCATCCACAGGTGCTGGTCCTGCAGCTCCCATTGGCCGTGGTGGGGGCAGCGTGCGGAGCCCCTTGGCTTCCCCGACGTGTAGGAGCTGGAGGAGGGACATACCACTGCTTCCAGGAACTGTGCAGAGCCATGGTATGCGTGGAGCGGGGCAAGCCCCCGACCACGCTCACCAAAAGGAGCTCAAGAGTGGATTAAAACATCTGACGGGCCAGATGCAGCCCACGAGCCGTAGTTTGCCTACTCTTGACATAGAGCATGATGCCAATGCTTCAAAGGGTGCTTTCGTTAGTACGGATAGAACTAGGTTCAGGTCCCACTGGGGAGCAATGGGTTGGATGGGTGGGAAGGTTCTGATGAGGCCCTTCCAAAACCTTCATGCTAGCAGGTATGTAAAAACAGAGTGCCCTTCCTTGGGGGCTAGGGGAATGTACTAAATCACCACTAGGAGGACTTTCAGAGTTGAGGGTGAGACACAGTGCCTTCAAAGACAGGAGATAGTCCAGGAGGAGGGGGATCCTGATTCTGGTGAAATTCCCTTTTGCTGGGCCCAGGAGGCAAAGTGTTTCCACTTGGCCCAGTAACAGTATCTAGTGGATTCTTTCCTGCTGCTGGAAAGCATGTCTTGCATGGCTGAGGAACAAGTCCATTCTAGAGCAGATGCCCATCCAAATACCATGCTATGAGATGGAGGACCTGTGAATTGGGGTGTCTGATCTTGCCATTGTACTGTGTCAGCAGACTGGAGAAGGTGGGGATGGGAATTGGTGGACGGGTTGACGTATGAAGGAGGCTGGGAAACCAGAATTGTCTGGGCCAGTAGAGGGCGATCAGAATGACAGTTGCACTGTCTCGCCTGATCTTGTGGAGTACTCAAGGTAAGAGTGGTAGAGGAGGGAAGGCATACTGTAGTTGATTTGGTCTGACCAGGAGAGTATGAGAGCATCACCCTGAGAGTGGTGGCTGAGACATCCCCTGGAGCAGTACTTGTTGCATTTGCTGTTTATGTGGGAGGTGAGAAGGTCTCCGGTTAGCATCCCCCATCAGCTGAAGATATTGTGAACTACTGAGCCACGGAGTTCCCACTTGTGGTCAATTGCAAAATGCCTGCTGAGAAAGTTCGCCATCACTTTCGGTGTCCCTGGGAGACAGGCTGCGGAAAAGACGATCTGGTGGGTGATGCACCAATTCCAGAGATGGACTGCTTCTGCACATAAAGGGGTTGGTCTGATGCCCCCTTTTGTTGATGGAGAAAACAGTGATGGTGTTGTCTGACATGATAAGAACCTGACAGGAATGGATGAATGGGAGAAAGGCTTAACATGCTTTCGTTACAGCTCAGAGTTCCAGGATGTTGATGTGCATCCTGGATTCCCAAGGAATCCATATTCCCTGTATTATGTGATCATCCACGTGTGCCCCCTAGTCTATGAGGGATATATGAGTGATCGTCTTATCTGGGGAGGGAGGGAACCCCTACGCAGACATGATGTGGGTCTGTCCACCACTGGAAAGGTGAGAGTATCCTGTGAGGAACTGTCAGCATGAGGTCCATGGCATGATGGTTGGGAGAGTAAACTGGAGGCAGCAAAGATGGAGTCAAGTGAAGGCGGTGACATGTGCGCGTGCACAAGCCATGTGGCCAAACAGTGACAGGCAAGCCCTGGCTGGCACATATGGATGGTTGACAATAAGAGTTCTGAGATCTCACAGTGTCTGGAACCTGTCCTTTGGTAGCTAGGCCTGTGCTGTTACTGAGCTGATGGTGGCCCCTATAAAGCCCAAGTATTGTATGGGGCCAAAGGTCGATTTCGACATTGATACTGACCTGAGGGACGAAAGAAGACCAAGTAATGTTGAAGTTGAAACTTGGGCTTTGTGCCTGGACTATGTGGCTAAGAGCCAGTCATTGAGATATGGAAATACCAAGACTCAATAACATCTGACATAGGCTGCTATGACAGAGAAAACCTTGGTGAAGACTTTGGGAATGGTGGGGGTTATTCTAAAGGGAGCAGCCTGTAATGGAAATGGTGGTTGCCAACTGTCAATCTCAGGAAGCGCCCACAGGCTGGATAGATATTGATGTTAAAATAAGCATCTTGCATAATCAAGAGTCATATATAACACATGCCTCTTTCTACGGATGAGATGATCGCTGCCAGCTTGACCATTTGAAACGGGCTTGCGAATGAAGCAGTTGAGATATTGGAGATCCAGGATTGGTCTCCATCCGCCTTTCTTCTTGGGTATCATGAAGTAAGTTGACTAGAACCTTGTCCCTTGATATTCTGGGGGAATGCATTCTACCGCTCCCCACTGCAGTAAGGAGTTCACTTCTTGGGTGAGGATGCTGTCGTGAGAGTGGTCCCTGAGGAAGGATTAAGAGCAGGGGTTTAGTGGAGGTAGCATGATGAATTCAATCATATAGCCATGGTGGATGACATTCAGCACCCATTTGTCCATTGTTATTGCACTTTGAGCTTGGAAGAAGAGAGCTAGATGACCCTCAAAGAGGGTAGGGTGATTGTGAGGTGGTAGGCAAAATGGTTGACAGCTCTTGAGATTGACTCAGAAATGTCTTTTAGCCAGGGGTGGAAGCTGTGAGGTAGAGGGTGGGATCTCTTGAGTTTCTGTTGTTTCTTTGGTGGCTTGTAAGATCTCTGATAGTAAAACTCGGGGGACCAGTAGCTATGTGTGGGTGGCAGGCAGTGGAACTTACGCTTTGGGGCAGGCAAGTAAATGCCCGGCAAGCGAAGGGTGGTTCTGGAGTCCTTGGGGGTATGTACAGAATCATCCATCTTTTGATTAAGAAGATGGGATTCATCGAAGGGGAGGTCTGCAACAGTGTTTTGCACCTCCAGAGGGAAACCGGAAGAGTGGAACCAAGATTCCTTATGCACAACTTTGTTCGTAGCCAGTGCGCTGGAAGAAGTATCTGCCGCATCCACCACGAATTGGAGCTCTGTTCTGCCCATCAGCTTCCCTTCCTCAATCTCCTGGAAACAGGTCCAGTCCAGTTGTGCGAGTCCATCAGCAAATTCCTCCAGTTTGCTGTAATTCAGGAAGTCGTATTTGGCTAGTTACGCCTGATAGTTCAAAATCCTGAATTGGAGACTGGCTGAGGAAAAGACTTTACTCCCCAAAAGGTCCAAACACTTGCCTTCCTTGTTGGATGGTGTGGAGCACAGGTGTTGTTGTCTGGCTCATTCAGTCATTGCTTGGACCACCAGAAAGTTCGGGGAGGGTACAGGAGGATGGTTGGATGTAAGAAAAGAAACTCAGACCCCTTAGCCAGAACAAAGTAGACTTTTTCTTCCCCTTTGGGGGTAGGCGGGCACATGGCTGGTGTGTTCCATACTGTCCTGGCCAGTTCAAGAATGGCATCATTAATAGGCAATGTGACTCTAGTTGGTGCTGGGTATCCTGGATTTCCTCTAGGGGAATGTGGAGTTCCCCCATGACTCTGCACTGTAGCTCTTGGAACTGCCTAAAGTCATGTGGAGGCGAAGGAGACGCTGTAGTCCTTGCCTCCTCAGGGGAAGAGGAAGGGAATCTCGCCAGGCTCAGGGGTTCCTCCTCCAGCAACAGATCCAAGCGCCTGCTAGAAGCGGCCCTCAGTGGGGAGACAGATGAAAGCTCCATTGTGGATTGGGAAGTTCTGAGGGAGGGTATTAGGACCAGGGCCCCAATAAGGCCAGAAGGCTGGATCCAGAGGGTGTTGAGGTGGTCCCCTGGGCATGAGGAACCAGTGGCTCCATGGTGGTTGGAGTGGAGGGTGTTGCCAAGATCGGGATAGCCTTCCTGAGTACGTGTACAGTTGGTACAACATCGAAGGTCCCTCTCTGGCATACAACTTATCAGAGGATGAGAAGGTGGGCTCCAGTTCCATTGGCGATACCGTCAGAGCCGGTGAAAGTATGTAGACCATTGGAGCGGGAGACGAGAAGTCTCACAGTGCTGGTATATCATGAGTGGGGAAAACAGTCTCTCTAAAAGTATTGGGTCCCAACAAGCATGGTGAACCCAGTTCCATTAAGGCGAAGACATCCTGGGCTCAAACACTGTTCTCAATCTCCCTGGTGTTAGAGGTATCCTTTCTTTATTCGGAACTGGTTGTCGTGCTGCAGATTTCCCCAGAGCAGGCAGATCCTGCATCTTTGGGAGCACCGATGTTGACAGTTCCTGTGGTCTAGTGCCCAGGACTGCTGGATCACCTGCTTGTGGGACTTTTTTTGTTGTGTGGTTTACAGCATACTTTTTCCCTGGCTCAAACTCATGGAAGGACTATCCACTTTCTTCATTTTTGTGGAAGACTTATTCCAATGCAAACAGATATGGCTTCTTTACCTCCCAACTGGGCCCCAGCACGGGTTCTATGGTGGTAGTACCACTGGTGCCAGATTTGGGTTTGGCAGCAGGAGGCACACTCACGGCAGTTTCAGGCCAATAGATGAGGGGGTCGGTCTCTTGGCCTAGATCCAAGAGAGGCCTCATGGCAACTTCCATGAGGTATTTCCAGAGGCAGGGAGCCCAGCCTTCTCGGGTACGGCTGGGGAAGGACTGGCAGATAGTACACCTGGATGCAGTGTGAGCTTTCCCCAAACATTAGAGGCAGTGTTCATGTTTGTCACTAACCAAAAGGGAACGTGGGCAGGAGGCACAGAGTTTGAAGCCCAGTGTTCTGCGCATATTCCGGTACCTGCTCATTGGTACAGGGATAGGAAGGAGGGGGTAGAGAAACAAACCCCTGATCGATCTACGTTGCTCACTAAAACGATGTTAAAACAGCTAAAAAGTTCTATAAAACTTTAAAATTCTAAAAACTATTTACAATGTATATAAAGGTGCATAAGAGATGAAGGCACAGAATTTTTAGCAGCGGTGAGAACAAACTGGAGATGCGGTCCCCACCCTTTATCACCTTGGATGAAACCACAAGGCAAGCCTGTGCACATGCCCAGACCAACAGACGCTACCTTCACATTCTCCAACTCGGGGCACATGGTACACATGCTAAACCCTCAGTGGAATACAATAGGGACCATCAGAATTCTGGGCCTAGTCTCTGGGTTTCTTGGGGGTTGCATACAAGTAGAAGAGGGCAGATTTTAGTCCCTTAGGTATACTGAGCTCCCACACATGTAAGTTCTAGGGAGGTTTGTACTGAGTAGGGTCTCCTGACACTAACAGAGGGCATCTTTCCAGGATCCAGTGGAAGAATAAAGGATCTAACGTCAAGAACAGGAAGTGGTTTTGACTGCCATGGTAACAGAAGGCAGAGTAAAACAGCTAAGTACAGCTCCCATAGACAGTGGCCACATTTCAATACTTCACCTGCACAAACAGGAGCAGCTTCCTGTTGCAGATTTCCAAGCGCTTCCGCATGACTTCAGATTTCCGCAACTGGCCATCTGCCAGGGACAACTGTCTTTTCAGCTCCAGAATGTCTCCCTGAGGTGGAAAGAAGGAGATGGGAAGAGAAGGGAGATAGCATCGACCCACTTTAGGCACTTGGAGGCACCAACTTAACAGCAGGCTTGAAAAGCACACGGACGGCAGCTAGGTCCTCAGTGATGATAGAACTTCCCACAGAGTGGCAGTGGGACTACATTCATACCAGCACTGTTCTCAGGGCTGCTTGGAAAGAGACAGGAGCATGAACACACTATAAGCTCCCACAGCTGCGACAAATGGGCCCAATTACAGGACAGAAAGGGATGATGCACCTTTAACTTCCATTGGACTGTGAAAGAGACTTTCTGCAGGGGCAGAACAACTAGAAATAATGTACTTAACTAAAATACAAGGACTGCCTTCCTAAGTAGGTGCAGCGGGCACGGACACATCTCACGTCTACTGGCCTGCACCTTAATTTGCCTTAGAGTGGTCTCAGTCTGAGACCTGGCTCCCATGTGGCTCTCTCCGTTACTCATGATAGTTATGATCAGCTGGGTAGCAGTCCCTACACTGAACCACCTGGGGGCTGGGCACTCTTAATGGAAGGCCCCATTCCAGAATCTGCTCCCCATGCTAGCCCGCTAACACTGTCATTGACCTTCAGGCCTGGTACAAGACACATCTCTCTTCTGAGGTTTTTGCCTGAGTTTGGAGCTTAGGGATGGAGGGTGGGGTCAGACTCTCAGCTAGTGCACATGCAGTGTCAGTGGAGCAATGATTAGCAGAGGAGCTAGCCTGGTGTTAATTGTTGTGGAGGATGCCTTTTCTTTTGATCTCGTCACTGGAGATCAGATTAAATATCAACATGAGCTTTGGGACTCTATCAGCCTCCGTTTTACAAATTACAATAAATCTATCAATTACATTTTGCCTCAAAAGTAAGAGCCAGAGGCTTTTCCGACTGGTCCACTGAGTCCCCAGCCATCCCCTCCTGGGTCATGGGGGTACATTACCTCTGCTTCGGAGACATGCTTTGTTTTCTTCCCTACCAGCTGAGTTTTCAGTTCAGTAATTTCAGCCTCTAGCAGGTGGATCACTTCCTCATAGTCCTGCTCTGCACTGTGGGCTTGCTGCTGTACCATCTCCGCCACCTGCAGCTTGTTGTGCAGGGTCCGGTTCTCAGACAGAAAGTCCAGCGCCTTCTGGAATGGGCAGGGAGTTTGTTAACACAGCTTCCCCACCAGCCACCGATATATCAACCCATCAGTGTTCCTGGAGCTGCTCATAGTAAAGCTGCTGCTGTTCTTCCCATGGTACCACGCAGAAAACCTTCACCTATTATGAATATTTTTCCTTTGCAACTTCCATGTCATTGTGACAAAGGCCTGGAACCCACACACGTATGAACCTCCCAGAGTATGTCTGTACTGCAATAAGGGAGTCGCAGCATGGCTGCAGATGGCCCAGGTCACCGAGATCCATCTCTGGGGCTTGGACTGCAGGGCTAAAAATTGCAATGTAGATGTTGAGTAAATGAAGTCCAGGACCTCCATGGTAGCATTCTCTGAAATGCTTCCAGTTCCACATGCAGGGCCAGTTAGACAGGCAGAACTGCAGGGTCCCAATGCGTGGATGAGACGATGATGTAGCGAGGAGGGGGGTTAGATTTATTAGGAACTGGGGAAATTTTTGGGAAAGGGGGAGTTTATACAGGAAAGATAGGCTCCACCTAAACCAAAATGGAACCAGATTGCTGGCACTTAAAATTAAAAAGGTCATAGTGCAGTTTTTAAACTAAGGGCTGGTGGAAAGCTGATCGGTGCGGAGGAGCATGTGGTTTAGACAGAGACATCCCTTAGGGAGATCTATTAATGGAGATTCTCTATATCCTAGTAAGGAGGAAAAGATGGAAAATGATAAAATATGGGTAGGATCTGATGAGAAGCTGTCAAATGAAAAAGAGTCCCATTCAGTTACATCATGTAATGGGAAATAGCTAAAAAGTGACAAGTTTTTAAAGTTCTTGTATACCAATGCTAGAAGTCTAAATAATAAGATGGGTGAACTAGAGTGCCTCGTATTGAATGAGGATATTGATATAATAGACATCACAGAAACTTGATGGAATGAGGACAATCAATGGGACACAGTAATATGAGGGTACAAAATATATCGGAAGGACAGAACGGGTTGTGCTCGTGGGGGAGTGGCACTGTATGTGAAAGAAAGCGTAGAATCAAATGAAGTAAAAATCTTAAATGAACCAAACGGTACCACAGAATCTCTATGGATGGTAATTCCATGCTCTAATAATAAGAATACAGCAGTAGGGATATATTACCGACCACCTGACCAGGATACTGATGGTGACTGTGAAATGCTCAGGGAGATTAGAGAGGCTATAAAAATAAAAACTTCAATAATAAAGGGGGATTTCAACTATCCCCCTATTGACTGGGTACATGTCACCTTAGGATGGGATGCAAGTTAAAGTTTCTTGACACCTTAAATGACTGTTTCTTGGGGCAGCTAGTCCTGGAACCCACAAGAGGAGAGGGAATTTTTGATTTAGTCCTAAGTGGCTCCGCACAGGAGCAAGTTCAAGAGGTGAATATAGCTGGACCACTTGGTAATAGTGACCATAATATAAATAAATTTAACATCCCTGTGGCGGGGAAAACACCTCAGCAGCCCAATACTATAGCATTTAATTTCAGAAAGGTGAACTACACAAAAATGATGAAGTTAATGAAACAGAAATTAAAGGTACAACGCCAAAAGTGAAATCCCTGCAAGATGCATGGAAACTTTTTAAAGACACCAAAATAGAGGTTCAACTTAAATGTATACCCCAAATTAAAAAACATAGTAAGAGAACAAAAGAAGTGCCACTGTGGATAAACAATAAAGGAAAAGAAGCAGTGAGAGGCAAAAAAGCATCCTTGAAAAAGTAGAAGTTAAATCCTCTTGAGGAAAATATAAAGGAGCATAAATGCTGGCAAGTGCAGAAATGTAATTAGGAAGGCCATAAAAGAATTTGAATAACAGCTAGTCAAAGACTCAAATTCAGTACATCAGAAGCAGGAAGCCTGCAAAACATCTAGGGGGCCACTGGATGGTCGAGATGCTGAAGGAGCACTCAAGGACAATAAGGCCACTGCAGAGAACCTAAATGAATTCTTTGCATCGGTCTTCATGGCTAAGGATGTGAGGGAAATTCCCAAACCTGAGCCATTCTTTTTAGGTAACAAATCTGAGGAACTGACCCAGACTGAGGTGTCATTAGAGGAGGTTTGGGAACAAACTGATAAACTAAGCAGTAATAAGTCACCAGGACCAGATGGATTCACTCCAGAGTTCTGAAGAAACTCAAATGTGAAATTGCAGAACTATTAACTGTGGTTTGTAACCTATCATTTAAATCAACTTCTGTACCAAATGTCTGGAGGATAGCTAATGTGATACCAATTTCTAAAAGGGGCTCCAGAGGTGATCTCAGCAATTATAGGCTGTTAAGCCTGACTTAAGTACCGGGCAAACTGGTTGAAACTATAGTAAAGAAAAAAATTGTCAGACACATAGATGACATCACTTGTAGGGGAAAAGTCAACATGGTTTTTGTAAAGGGAAATCATACCTCACCAATCTTTGAGGGGGTCAACAAGCATGTGGACAAGGGGGATCCAGTGGATATAGTGTACTTAGATTTTCAAAATCCTATTACCACGTCCCTTACTAAAGGCTCTTAAGCAAAGTAAGCTGTCATGGGACAATCGGGAAGGTCCTTTCATGGACTGGTATCTGGTTAAAAGATAGGAAACAAAGGATAAGATTAACTGGTCAGTTTTCAGAATGGAGAGAGGTAAATAGTGGTGTCCCCCAAGGGTCTGTATTGGGACTAGTCCTATTCAACATATTCACAAATGATCTGGAAAAAGGGATATACAGTGAGGTGGCAAAATTTGCAGATAATACAAAACTACTCAAGATAGTTAAGTCACAAGCAGACTGTGAAGAGCTACAAAAGGATCTCTCAAAACTGGGTAACTAGGCAACAAAATGGCAAGTGAAATTCTATGTTGATAAATGCAAAGTAATGCACATCGGAAAACATAATCCCAACTATACATATAAAATGATGGGGTCTAAATTAGCTGTTACCACTCAAGACAGAGATCTTGGAGTCAGTGTAGATAGTTCTCTGAAAACATCCACTCAATGTGCAGCATCAGTCAAAAAAAGCGAATAGAATGTTGGGAATCATTAAGAAAGGGATAGATAATAAGACAGAAAATATCATACTGTCTCTACGTAAATCCATAGTACGCCCACATCTTGAATACTGCATGCAGATGTAGTCACCACATCTCAAGAAAAGATATATTGGAATTGGAAAAGGTTAAGAAAAGGACAACAAAAATGATTAGGGGTATGGAACGGCTGCCATATGAGGACAGATTAATAAAACTGGGACTTTTCAGCTTGGAAAAGAGACAATAAGGGGGGATATGACACAGGTCTATAAAATCATGACTAGTGTGGAGAAAGTAAATAAGGAAGTGTTATTTACTCCTGCTCATAACACAAATAACTAGGAATCATCAAACGAAAGGTTTAAAACAAACAAAAGGAAGTATTTTTTCATACAATGCACAGTCAACTTGTAGAACTCATTGCCAGAGGATGTTGTGAAGGCCAAGGCTACAACAGGGTTCAAAAAAGAACTAGATAAGTTCATGGAGAATAGGTCCATCAGTGGCTATTAGCCAGGATGGACAGGAATGGTGTTCCTAGCCTCTGTTTGCCAGAAGCTGGGAATGGGCGACAGGGGTGGATCACTTGATGATTATCTGTTCTGTTCTTTCCCTCTGGGGCACCTGGCATTGGACACCGTTGGAAGACAGGATACTGCACTAGATGTACCTTTGGTCTGACCCCGTGTGGCCGTTCTTATGTACGTTCAGATTTGGGCAGGAGCCTGGCTCTGAAACCCTGCAAGGGGGATGGGTCTCAGAGCTCAGGCTCCAGCCCAAATGTCTACACTGTGAATTTTCAGGCCTTCAGCCTGAGCCTCAAGAGCCTGTCAATTGACCCAGGCTCTGAGACTCGGTGTCGTGGGTTCTTTATTGCAGCGTAGACGTATCCCAGAGAATATTAAAACAGAGCCTGCCTTTTGCACTTTGGCTAAGGTAATGGAAACAACAGGTGCAGGACACTTGAGGGTGTGATTTTGCCCCCGCCCCCACCCCCGGCCATCCTGCCTGTAGAAGGGCACATCTGGGCCTGATTTCTGTGGGTGCAATTGCGTCCATGGAGCCCGGCTAGTGCCGCCACTGGACAATTCACAAGTAACCTCTAAACTAACCTGGTTCAGTCTCTGAAGTTCATATTCCATTGACTTCTTGCTGCTTTCCACCTCCTTCAGAAGAGACTAGGAGGAAGATTTTCACTTGGTCAGGCATCATGTTTGATAGCACATTCACTCAGATGAAAAGGCAACAATGGACCACTGATCACCTAGGCTATCTCCTGAATAACGCAGGAAATAGGTCTTGAATTAATTCACTAGATGCAACTATGGACTTGCAGCTCTCCTCTACAACAGCCATATTTTTAGATGCACTCTTACTCTGCAATTGCCTTTCATTGGCTACAGCTTGGACGTATCTGAAAAATGCACTTTGTCACCAACATACTTTTAACAGCTGAGCTGCCAATATTAGGTTAGATCGGGAGGCTGGGGGGTGTATTTAGGTTTAATATGAGATGTGAATTATTTGTGTTATGTTTTGGATATTTTAAAAATGTTTATTTTCTTTTAGGGTTTTCCATTAAAAAAAGAGTGACCATACCCTTTCGGCACATTAAACATTTTTTTAAGGAAAAAAAACAAAGAAAGAACAAAAATAAAGTCTTGGTGAGAGGAAGCACACTACATGTGTCTCCTCTGTAACAACACGCATTGAACTAAACGCAAAATGGTAGCTGCCTCCAACAAATGCCTAGAAATGTAAAGGCATGATACACAGAGAAGACCTGCCTAATTGTCGCACTGTCACATCCACAATATTTGAATTGTTATGGAAAAACGTGCTCAAAAGATAAGCCTTACCTTCAGCCTTTGGACTTCCTGCCGCAGATCTGTCATTTCCAGTTGAAGCTGTTCCAGTTCCTCACCGTCGGTACAGCTGACGGAATCAAAAGACTGGAACACATTGGTGCACACGGTGAGTGAGTTCGGATTATCTTTCACCATGAGCATGGGGTTACAACGCATGAATACTTTTGACATACTCCGACCAATCATTATTCAAAATAATTTTCGAAGACAGTTTGTGTTTTTACAAAACGACACAAGTGTCACAATAAATAATCTAATTGTGGTTTTGTATTCCATAGGAATTCAGGCTGCACACCATGAGACAGCTGGAAAAATGGTTAATTTTCACTGCATTACTGAAGTGACAGTAGCTGGAATGGATTCACCATAGCTAATTTTCCTTCTGTATCACCATCAAAATGACATAAGATGGCCCCTTTAGGCAATGAAATATCTTGAATGGCTTTGCTATGGTATTTTTTTCTTTTATAAGGCTAGAAAATTGACATCAGCAGCTTTCTTCAAACCATTACATAGTTTTGTTTTTTATTCATTAAGCATAGGAAGTCAGGTCTTTTATGAGATTTCCTTTAAGCTTTATGATTAAGGGATGAAATTCTACCCTCTCTTTTCTATAACTAAAGTATAAGTGAAAGCTAGCCCATTAGTCTTTGCCTTCTCTGCCCTTTGGAGAAAGATAGCACTGTCGCGTTTTCTTCTACAGTTTACAGCTAGCATCCAGACCAAGAATCCAGGACACAGCTACTTGTCAGTCAATCTAGGACACAGCTACCCAAATCATCTTATGGTATATACCTTTCTCTTACATCAGCTCACAGAAAGACCCAGAAGGTCTTTGATCTGAGAGGAGCTTTGGAACCAAAGCAGGGTGCAGTAGGCTAGGAAGAGAAGCAAGAAACAGTATTTGGCTAAGGCTGACCAGAGAGTGAAAAGCAGATGTGTCCAATAAACTGGCCACTTCGTGCTGAGTGAAGAGCGCAGAACTGGCGTCAAGGCCAGCCTCCTCCAGCTCATCTTGCAGCAGATCCCTGAGTGCTTGAAGAAAATCTATGAGGGAAAAAGAGAGTGAGTAGTCACAGTATGAGGAGAGAGCGCCTGGAACTGAGTTTACACAGCCAACTTTCACAGAAGCCATAGATTATCCAGAAGAAAGTAACACATTTCATGTCCATCACTACAAACATTATAGCAAATCCAACCACCGCCAGCACAGAGAAGGTTCTCTATCCCATCCCAAATCTCTGTATGTTGAATACAGGGTCCGTATGCAGTATGCTTTTGCTAGCCATGGTTTAGAGACCTCTATCCAATTTCCTAGAAAGCACTGCTTAGGATTAAAAAAAAAAACCACAACCACCACCTAGCATTTTCATCAGAAAAACTACTTGGAAGCAATGCCGCACTTCAGTGCAGAGACAAAGGAGTTACATGACCAAACCTCATAAAGCAGGTTTATCATTCTGTTTTTGCAGCTTCCCTTTGCCATTGCTAGTGAGCAGGCTGAAAGTTTGAGGAGAAGGAGCCTGTGCACTCCCTCTCTGTTACTCCCATTTTATATGTGGACCAGTCAGAGGCCTTTTCCTTGTGTAACCAGTTACTGAAGAAATAGCATTTGAACTAAAACCTGTCTGGGCACTGAACCATGGGGTTAGAAGGGACCGCAAGGGTCATCTAGTCTAACTCCCTGCCAAGAAACAGGATTTGTCGTGTCTGTTTCTTTATTCTAGGTGGCATATCTCATGTCCTAGAGCAGTCAATGGCGCTATACTAGGGATGAAATGCGCCTTCTGTCTCATACTGCACATAGCAGCACCCTGCTTACCTCCATAGGCCACTGTTCCCTGCGAATCTGTGATCAGACTCTGCCGTAATTGCTGCTTCTTCTCCTCGGTCACATCCAGGCCCAGATATTGCAGCACCTTTAAACAGAAGCAACAAGTCCACAGAATAACCCCCACAGGAATGCAAGTTTTCTGGAAGGAGTTGGGGGGAGGGCAGTCTGAGCTGGATTTATCATCAAGTTCATCATCATTCACACGGTAAACAGGACTTTTCATGGAGCAGGTCTGGCCTAGGTCTCCATGTCACCTCCTCATCTAGATCTGGAACCATGTTGCATCTCTTCTGAGCTCTTCCTATGAGCTCTTCCTATGACAATTTCCACCAGCTGAGGCTGTGCTGCTAAGAGTTCACCTTCCTTTCAGGTCCCATTTATGCTCGCTCTCTCATTCCCCAGAATGAGTCTTCAGCATGGTTTGAGCGTGCAAGCAATACAAGTCTCACTGCTTTTTTCTGCAGAAGGCATTGTCATAATACTTTACACTTCCATAGCGCCTTCCAGTCAAAGAGCTAAGTTATTATTATTTATTGTTTCTTTGGTTTGTGTAGAAGACACAAATATTAATTAATCAAACCTCACCGCAGCAACACAAGACAAACAAATCCATGTTATTTCTATTTTATACATGACAGGACTGAGGGACATGGAGACTAGGTGACTAATGCACAGTCCCATTCTGCAGCGAGTCAGCGACGGAGCCTAAAATAGAAGCCATGTATTGTCCCCTTCCCTAACCACTAGACACATGGGAAATTCTAGATTTTCTCCAGCATGGCCCAGAACCTTGGAGAATCCCTCTTGGGGGAAATAAAATGGCATTCAGAAACACAGCTTGTAAAGTGCAAGGCAAAGTGTGCTGTCCTCTTTATACATGAAGCAACTTTCTGTTAAAGCCAGAATAGGCAGAGACCAATGAGAAAATACAACCCTGAATTCTAATTGAGAAGCATCGTGCACTTCTAGCAGGAAAGGTTGTGCCCAGGTGCTACAGTCCTGATTTTCCTGGGATTCCCCAACTGAAAAGGCAACTGCTTCGTCCACCATGAGGTGGCAGCAAACTCTAACGTTTATGCCTGGAAAAGGTGTCTCTTGCCCAGCAAGCTGTATCAGCTCCAAAAAGAACAACAGAACCAGATACTCATGACAGCCGCTGTACTTCTACAAAAGCCTGGGTGGAGAGATAACTTTAGGGTGGGTGGTACATTTCTAGACTGTATCCATCACATTGCAAGAAATACAGTGCGGGTGGGCGGGGTGTTCATATTTGATATAAAATGGTTGAGAATAAGAAACCCCAGGGACACTCTCAAGTTAATTAGGCCTCACCATTTAGTCACCAGTAAATTCCAGTCCCCATCCTTTGAAGAGGATTGGAATGATTTATCAAAACACTTTAACTAGGAAAACCCCACAATATCCTTTAGATCCTCAACAGTTCAAGCACAACTTGACACACTGTTATATTGGGTCTGATTCTTGCTTAAGGCTGGTCTACACTGGGAACTACATCTACATTCATACCCCTGAGAGACATAGGTGTACCTATCCAATCCCCGGTGCAGACAGCGCTACGACGATGGAAGAATTTTTCCGTAAATTTAACTACTGCTTTTGGGGGAGGGGGATTACCTAGCCCAACAGGCAAACCCCTCCCGTCAGCGTAAGTAGTGTCTACACTGTAGCGGTACAGAAGCGTAGCTGCAGCAGTTTCATTGTTGACGTCCCCTTACACTAAGGCCCACTAACATGGCTCTAGCAGTATGAAGGGGCCATGAAATGGGTGTAGATTAGTGTAATGAGAATTTAGACCATTGTGGCAAAAAATGCTCAACTTCAACGAGAGCAGAATTGGACCCATAGATAGCGGAAGCGGGTCCTTCTGAATCAAAAGCTCTCTATAGATGTATAACACTAGCGCCAACAATAACCTTACTATAGGAGGACATGGGAGATTTTAGGGGCTCTCTGGACAGAAAGCCAAGCCGGGAGAATTCGAATGCCTGTAGGTTCTAATCCATGTGATGCTGCCACGCTGTGTCTTCCCCGTTTCAGGCCTGGCACCCTCTACATCTCAGAATTTTGGAGGAATGGTGCACATACTTCTTGACCGGAAACTGAACTCAGATATGGTGCAACAGTGTCATTTTTTCTCGAGTCCTGTTCAGATAGTTTGGTAGAAGCCTATTATCCCTCTATCTCATTAATCAGATTAGGACTTGAACCTAATTGTACTGGATGAGCTCTGTGATCCTAATAATGTAATCAATGTTTTGAGCACTGTGTCTGTATCTCCCATTACCTGAACTATGACTCACGCATCTATTAATAGCCCTACACACCCAGGTCAGGCTCTGCATTAGACTAAAGGGGAATCAGCTGGAGCAGACTGAATCCAGCACTAGATGATGTAGGTGCAGATTAGGTCACATGACCCAGTGCTATAGATTTATTCTATACAAACAGGCAGGCACCAGATTCTGTCAAACTAGGTTTGTGGTATTTTAATCTCTCCTGAAAGCAAGGGACATACTAACCCCAATGCCTTTCACTGACACCTGACATCATGAATCTGAATATAATGTTTGTGCAACAGAATTGGGAAAGATTCAAGCTGAGAAACCTAGATATATTCATAGGTCCACATGTGTGTCCATGGGATCTCAGTGCATACCCATGGTACACCAAGGTACAGTCTTTGCATTGATTTGAGAATATAGCACCAAATTTAAAATAAATAGCATATTGCCAGAGATTAACAGCCTAAAAAAACAAAAACATTTTTTCCACCAAATACTTCTAGATGGCTTGAGCAAAGACAGAAAATTACAAAACAAAGTAAATAAGGCAATGCCAAGGGTTGGACAAAGCCCTATTGCAATCATTCTCCAGCTTTTCCATCATTCTTCAAGATCAAGATCCTCTCACTTGGCACTCCCAGACCTGATCCTTCACCTGCCCTGCAGCTGCCAAGAGAACTTGACCACTGACCATCACCATGGTTATCATCATGGATTCACCATGTGCCCTCCAGAGCTAAAAACATGAGCCTCCTCAGCGTGAGCTACAGGAGTAAGTCCCTAGTGGCAACTGTAGTATGGTAGCCTGTATGGACCAGGCTGAGATGGACACTCATGCACCAAACAGCAGGGTGCTCTTGATTCTATGAACAAGCCATGTCAGGACAATGTGAAGATGAAAGTAAGCTCATGTTAATGTGACTGGTGTAACAGCTGGGTTATGCTCCTCCCATTTGCACCTATGTGTTCCATTTCCCTGGGTTCTGGACTCCATATTTATCAGTGCAGTATCTCTCCTCATTCCCTGCAGCCCCCTACAAACTACAGCAGAGGCTCTGGAAGTCTGTAAGAGCACAGACTTCTGTCACTGAGTCAGTCAGCTGCTTACCCAGCCCCTAGAGGTGCTCACACTACCTGGCACAGCACCCACTCGTGAGAATCTGTTCAATCTGCTCCGTGCACCATAACCTCCACTTCTAAACTCAGCATTCCCATAGGAGCCAAAGCACCCCCCCCATCTTCAACAGGTACCTACTCACATTGGTGATCCAGCAAACAGGGCAGACACCCCCGCAGTAGGGACCACCAAGACAAAGGTCAGGAGGCTGTGGAGTTGCAAATAATGACCTTGTTCCTTGCTATACAAACATACAGCAAGAGAACTTACTAGCTTCTTGCATGCAATAAACTGATCAGCACCATTTTTAGGTAGTTATGCCTCATGGTCTCTTTAAAGTGTTTTACACTATTACCAAGGCCAGTTACTAGTGGGTTGGGGCTGGACACCACAGAATAATCTATTGCCTATTGGTATGGGGATGGGATGTCACATTCACCCGTAAAACAGAATACTCTATATTCACAAGTGCAATGAAGTCTGTATCAAACCATTACCACTGGGATTTGGAGCTCAGCCATTACTACTATTTGTATGCAGTATCACCTAGGATCCCTACTGCTGAACCAGGGCCCCACTCTGCCAGGTGCCGTACAAACAAAGGACAAAAATGGAGTACAGTTTTATCTGGAAGGTAATTTCAACCCAGCAATATTATGGTAAAGACAATGGCCCCAGCTGAGATGTAGCATACCAGGATGACACTCCCACTAAGACAATACAAGACAACTGTCCTCCTCATCAGAGCCAGAAGGGAAAAAAGCAGTTTTGCAAAAATAAATAAATAAATAAACTAATCAGAATATTTTTCCATTCTGGGTTCAAACTTGACCAATTTTTCACTTGTAATGGTTTTTTGCAGGTTTTTTTTGGTCCTGGTTTCCATTTTTTTTAAATGACAGGAAAACAAAACAGGATTTCAGCCATTTATGAAAGCAAGCAAGAGAAAACCAAATATGGTAATTTTTTTTTCATTTCTAATTTTGTTGAAAAACTGAAATATTTCTAAAAACACCCAAAAAGGGCTATTTTGAATAATCAACTTTTTCTTTGAAAAATGTCAACCATCTCTAGCCTTCAGACCAGGACTGAGTCTGCCCTTGCATTCTGGTTTGCTGCCTATAAGATCTGAAGACACAGAAAGTGTTCTTCCTTTTGCTGTTCTATTTTGTGTTTATGTTTTCCTCTGGCCTTCAGCATTTTTTGGCCCATTATCTCCAAAGGCACCTCACCTATTCCTGCAGAGAAGCAGCTGTCTCCAAGCAGGACACTGATGCTGTTCTATGGAATGCTGAATTGGGCAGGGACCCACAAAATGATCTCTGAGGCAGAGACCCATGAGTAAAGATCTGTTTCAATGCCTAATCTTGTTTGACCTGGGACTGCCAGGGTATCTTAATATTAGACTTTCATAGCATGGACCACAATTTAATATTCAACCTCACTTCCCCTCCCATCTACCACCGCCTAGCCCCACCTCCTCTCTCATTTGCCATCACCTGGTCCTTCTTCCCTTAACCATCCTCATACAAATTATAGCAATCTCCTTCATGGAAAAGCAATATGAGGGAAGTGCTTATGTAGTTTTAGCTTCTTTTAATGTGATTCAGCAGCTGAAAAGAAGGAGGAGGAGACAGCACCATGTAATCAGATGCAGTCTGGGAGCCCCAATCATTTTATTGAACACAAAATCTCAATTTCAAGGCAGGAAGCCTTTCAACTTACCAATTCGAGTTTCCCGTCCTTGAGTCGAATATGGGGATCCAGTGCTACTTTCGGTTTGCTGCCCGAAGCCACTCTCTGACTAGAAGGTGAAGCAGGTGCTAAATAACATTAAGCAATCATTAGTGGAAGAGCATGGGGGTGGAGGGGAAGAGAGATGTTGACAAGGAGCATCCCAAACTAAGCTCAGGGCTTTGGCATTGCATGAAATATGTTGCAAGTACAGATGGGCTAAAATTAGAGGCCAGGATTTTCAGAGGATCGGTGCTCAGCACTCTCTGAAAACCAGGACACTTAAAAGTCTCCATGTGGGCATCACAAATGAAGGCAACTAAAATTACAAGTTGCTTCTGAAAATCTTGGCCAGAAGTTTATATATGAGGCCTGGGACTCTGAACTTTGGTGATCTGAATAAAATTCAACCTGGATTCCAACCACCCCAATTTATGCTTCAGTTTTACAAAACCAAAACCCAACCAGTGAGGTTTTATAAAAATCCACCGCTGGCCCCCTAGCCCAGGAGTTCTAACCTAGATTCAAAGTAATGTTTATGCAAGTGGTGGACTGAGTGTGGTCTCAGAGAAATGTTCCCAACTCCCGTTAAGAAGCGAATTCACAGGTTAAAAACACCACAAGAAAATATGTCGCAGGATTTCTCCCTGCATTACTGTTCTGAAAAGCACTGGCTCCCTTTCACTTACGTTGGGGCAGGCTACATAGTATGTGCAGGGTGTACGGTTAAGGTGAGAATGGAGACTGCTTGTGTCCACAACAACAGAAATTGTATTGTAAGAAGGGAAACGGTAGAGTGTCTCCGTCAGAGAAAACGACTGAGGCACTGGAAGAGAGACCTGGCCGCTGATAATCTGCTCTTCATTCCAGGGGGCATTTTCAAAAGTGCCCAAATGACTTAGGAGCATAAGTCCCATTGACTTCAGTGGGACCTGTGCTAAGGAAAATCCCACAATTCAGTTAATTCCTGCAGCCTGCAACAGGCTCCTCCAGAAGAGGACTGCAGAAACTGCTGCTCATTTAAGGGGAGGCCCAGATGGACTCTAAAAATGGGTAATGCCATTCCTGCTTTTAAATCCCTGCTAATGATGCTCTTTGAATCTGATAACAAAAGGGGCTTATAAAACCTGACCCTGTTCACATCAGAGTCAGTGACAAAATTCCCATGGACTTCAATGGTACAGGATCGTGTCCAAAGAAGAGTGTCCAGGAGCCATTTTCTTTCATCGTTGCACTGCCTGGGAACTGGGGCACAGGTTAACAAAGAAACTGATACCCAGATTGCCTTAAAGACCTCCTGCTGTTTTAAATCAGTGGGTGGGATTTTCCCCAAGCATAAGGGATATAGGAGCACAAGTCCTCCTGAAAAAAGATCAGTGGGACAGATGCTCCTAACTCACTCAGGCGTTTTTGAAAAAATGCCACTCACTGTGACTCTCAAGTGAAGAGAAGATTTTATGGAAACACAGGAGAAAAGCAGCAGAGGCGCTGTCACAAGCATAATCCTCCTAATATCGATATTTATCTGTCCCGCTAATGCCAGCAGCTGGGAATCAGGGCCTGAGGTAATAAACAAGTTCACTGGATTGGTCACTCAGCCCCATGCTGTGTACGTTCAAGGGCAGATCATTCCCCTTCAACTCCTTGCTAATCGGGATTAGCTCCATGAGGCTTTGCTCATAAACTCTCAACACAGACATCCCAGGCAATCCTGAAGGCCGCCAGGCACCGGTGATCAGTCAACAAGCTGGGACTTGTTCAGATTTCAGACTAAGCTCCTGTCCCCCCAAAACGATTTGTTTATTCTAATGTATAATGGGGCCTATTCAGAACTCTGTGCCCTTCGCTGCACTCATAACACCTGCTATAAAAAGCGGACATCTGTAATGGACTGCCTGAGATGATTCTCAGCCTAGATTATACTATTTGTATGACTAACAGCCCGACTGAAATCAGGGTCCCAGCGTGCGAAGCACTGGACAGAAAAAGAACAGGAGACAGCCCCTGACCCAAAGAATTTACAGCCTAGACAGACAAAAGATGGGAGGGGAACACAAAGGAGAAGTGACTTGCCAAGGGTCACATAGCAGGTCATTAGCAGAGCTGGGAATAGAACCCAGGTTGCCTCACAGTCAAAGGCCCTGTCCACCAGACTACACTGCCTCACAGGGCTACTATGTAGATAGACTAACTAACAACCGCCTCCCATAGGCTGGCCTTGGCCCATCCCTTCAGACTCTAATCTTCAAGAGGAAATATGTTCTTGACAGCATGTTCTGAGGGTTAACTAAGCAGGTCTGGGGGATTTACCAGTGTGAGGAAGCATATTTCAGAGTGGAGGGCCCTTAATAGAGCTTCCTGCCTGCATCTCTCTCGTTTCAGCCAAGGGATCTCTTCTCGAATGCCAGTGCAGAATGCAGTGGGGGAGTGGGAAAGAGTCTGTCGTAAGCCTTGTCTGCACTAGGAGAAAGGGTTTCTCCAGGTGGTAGCTAAAGCATGATGACAATCACATAGTGAAAACTAGTGTGGCTAAGGCAGGGGTAGCTTTCACACAGTAGTTGGTTGAGGTAACCTGTAGGTTCCCCCTATACCTGGTCGCATATGCAAACTGCCTTACCCACACTAGGATGTTTTACCACATATTAGTTACCATGTGTTAGCTAGCATGGGGTAAACTCCCTACCTTTATCCCTGGTGGGGTGCACTCACTGTGTCAGAATAAAGTTTACGGTATCATGCTGAAGATCATCTATTGGGCCACTGAACAGTATGTATCTCTGCAATTTCCACAGACTCCAACAAGAATAGTGAAGACTTACGTGAGGCCAGAATTCATCCCAATGCATCTGTACCTGCCATCACATCACTGAGGGCAGTAATTCTTTTTATGAATTGCCCAAATGGCAGGAGAAGAGAGACGTTTATGCTGGTTAAGACTATTTCGCTATATCATCAATTCAAAGTATCAGGCTAATCAGGATCTCAGTTCCCAAGGAACATTACTCCATATGAATGTCTGTCTCATAATAGTTTTGTGTATTGCAGAGTAGTCTGACAGCATTAGCACTATTGTGCAGATGTAGAAATGGACAAGCAGCATGGCAGATAAGCATTTACTCCTTGGGGGAGAAGAACCATGAGCCCAACAGATCAGATGTGCTTCTGCAGATATTATTCATTTTCTTTTTCTTATTAATCAAACACAAACATCTCTGAGTGTACAGTGTAGGGGCTCAAAATGCCTAAAGGAATAAAAAAAATTATTGAGCTGGGAATATGTTATTTAAGCCACAAATGCCTCAGGATCAGCCAGAGGGCTCAGTTTCTTCTTCCTCAAAATTTTCTACATCTTCAACTAATGCACAGTCTCCATGGGAGAAAATAGAGCATGTGCATTTCAGCATGTATCTGACACAAGCACGCAGAAATCACACTGGCCGGGGTTGGCACACGCACATTTGCAAACCCCAACTTTCATGCATGCCTTGGATTATTGGTGTGCTTAAGCTGAGTTTGCTGATTTTGGTGCTTGCTTGAAAATTGCCCTCAAGTGTTTAATGTGCAAACAGATCAAGCCACTTTGGGATTCAGAACTATACAAAGTGGGATCTTAAGTGGAAGAAATGTGTGTTTGTGTGTGCGCACAAAAAATATGTTTGATGTGTGTGTGGAAAAAAATGTTTCCACTGAAATTTTTCAAAACTGGAAATGTTTCTAACCTGCTCTTATTTTAAATGGTAAATCTCAAGCATCAGCCAGAAGAGAAACCTGCAAGGAGGGAGTCTTCTGTTCAAACCAAAGCAAAAAAAAAAAAAAGGTGAAAGCAAGAGGTATGTAGTGGTCTGTGAGCACAGAGGAAAATATAATTTGAAAGATGAGTATCTTCCTACATGTGAACCTCAAATGCTGAGACAATTATGACAGACTTATAAAGCCCCCTTGTTCTCTTCCATGCTTTACAACTACCTCTTCGTGGATAGCTGGAGGCAACAGATTTGGCTCAATGATCGTGGAATTGTGTTCCCATTTGGGGCCATGCTGTGCTTTGTAAGCAACACTAATTTATCTATTTTTAATAGCAAGTCAGCTTCCAAGGGCCAGTCAGTCCCACCAGCAAGGCTGCCAATTAGTGCTGACTGCAGTAAGGATATCCGGCCACTGGACTGATCCCAAAACCACATTGCACACAGCCTTTGAATAATAGCAGTGACACTCCATCACTACCAACCCAACCCATAACCAGTGACCTAGAGCTGAAAGGCTCTGTATCCCATTGCTAATCGCTTGAGATACTCAGTCACCCCTGCAAAGACCTCTGCTCTCATAGACAAGCTGACATGGGGGTATCTAATGCCTACTGCATAGAGCCCTACATTAATTGTACCATTGCCTTTAATCAATCCTAATGGACTGGACCCTGTCATTACACTATTAAACTCCACCTACACTGCTGTGGGTATTTAAAGCTTCATTTCATTACTTCTGGTACTGAGAACTTGTGAACTAGATACCTTCACCACCTACACAAACAGAGGAGATTGCAAGAAAGCATGCCTCTTACCAGATATTGTGAGCTCTGGGGGACAAATGTCTGGTGATGGAGAAGGCACAGGAAAGAGATTTTCTTGTCTGGTCTAAAAAACAAAACAAAATTGCACAGAGGACAAAATGCTGAGCCCAGTCTGCCTGTGTAAGTAAAAAGCAGAAGTAGGGGGAAGAGCTCAATAGGTCCCAGTTGCTCCCTAAGGAATCAGACTGAACCATTTCTTGCATGAAGCACCATGTGAACTTATTGTGCTAGAGCGAGAGCATGAACAATGATGATGAACCAAACAAGAGTCCTGTTTTGGAGTAAAAGGGGATTGTGTCAATAACAGTCCCAGAGGCCCAGATCCTCAAAAGTTTGTGCGCCTAACTCCCATGTCCATTACTGTGGGATCTAAGAATCTCCCGGATGACTGCACACACAGGAGGCTAAACTAAAGTAACTTTACTGAGAGAAGTGGAATCACATCAAGGATGACGCAGTGTGTTGTAGCCACCGGGGTTTGTTAAAAACCTACATATCCAAGATACCCATGGATTCTGAGGGAGTTTGGATTATCATAGTTGGGAGGGGTAGCTCAGTGGTTTGAGCATGGGCTTACTAAGCCCAGGGTTGTGAGCTCAATCCTTGAGGGGGCCATTTAGGGATCTAGGGAAAAAATCTGTCTGGGGATTGGTCCCGCTTCAAGCACGGGGTTAGATTAGATGATCTCCTGAGGTCCCTTCCAACCCTGCTATTCTATGATCTTAAGGGCTCCTCTAGTATTACCCAATGGACAAAAAGCAGAGCTATCTACAAGGACATGCTGGGATCAAATGCAGCAGGGACTCTCAACTTGGGGTCAGAGGGCTGCAATCAGAATATTAAATGGGAGAGGGGTCCCAGTTGGATCTATGGTATGGAAAAGGGTGAGAAGTGCAGAAATACAACACAACCAAAGCTAGGAGGTTACATCCTAGATACTGACAATGAATCAGTGCCCCATACACAGTGACAACAGTTTACAAGCTCCTTCTATAAGACTGGAGCTAGCCCTCACTGTAACCTTACATGCTTAACCACATGACTCATTGATTTTGATGGGAGCTGCATGGCCAAATCTCCTAGACACCTCTAGCTTCAGGAAATACAGTATAGTGCTGCGCTTCATGAAGAACGAGTGCTGATGGTGCTGAATTTGATGGCTATTGAATGTGGGCAGGTATTCACTGAGTTACCATCACCAAATGCTTTTTTCACTTGTGACGTCTGAAAACAGGTTTGAACCAGGACTCTGGAGATGAAAACACATCTCAGCGACCTTCAAACACATCACTTCAATTGACTGATCCTTTGTCACCCAAAACCAGAAGAAACCATTTATCTCAGATGTAAAATACCCAACTCCATACGAGAGCAAACAGAGTCATACGAGTCCACACTACTGACTTTCCAAGCAGCTAATCCGGAAAGATTATCAAAGAGTCCCTAAAAACAGTAATCCGATCGGAGATGGAAATCATGGGGTCGGCCTCTGTGGTCTTATACTGAACTTCAACGTACCTCAGGTGACCTCACGTGGACTTTCAACCTGCAAGAGTTAAGACCATTCCCCATGGCCTTAGGAGGTGGCGATTGGATGCTGTTATGAACCGAAAGTCCGGGATGTAACCGTCCCCTTCCAGGAATAAAGGCCACTTCTGTGTTTCCCTCATGTCTGAAAATAACCAAGTTTTGTTAGTGCTTAAAAACTACACATGCTTAAGGTTTCATAACTTTCACAGGAATAGCTCTGTGGTCTTTCCTCTGAGCTAAGCTCATTAATTGCCTGTGTAACACTCAACAATATTAGAGTTGTCTTCATCAGACAGGATTCTTATGATAGCCCAAGTTCTGTTGCAGAACTTAGGGAAGGTCTGTGTGATGGAACACACTCATTGCAAAGCAAAACAAAGACTGACAGGTTGGGAAGGACTCCTGCCATTCCTGATTATAATGTGAGAAGTTTCATGTACTCAAGACCTCCTGAAGTATGAAGGTCTCCAATATGGGAGGTTTTTCTTGCACCTTAAGCTTAGAACAATGTGGAGGTCTCCTACCTAACACTCAGCAGATGTCACAAGATATGGCCTTTATTGACAATAGTAGGAAATGCTTTTTGTACCCATGGAACTTATTCGCCTGGGCTGCTTGTGCATGCGTACCTGAATTTGGTTTTTGCAAGTATTTTTCTGGCCTCTTCATATGTGCTGCCCACCAAAGACTCTTTATTGATGGCAATTAGTTGATCACCAGGCCGGAGCCGCCCATCCTAAACAAGGGAGACCTCTGTGTAGCATCAAGCTTAATCCACAAGGATTAGTGCATCAAAAAAAGAGTGACACTCTGCTCAAAGTATTCTCCTGCGATACACATCCTTATTACCCCATGCCATAGACTGTTCACCCACCCCAATGAGAGCTCCTTCCAAACAGTTGGAGCTTTCAGGAAAGACTCCTGTTTCATAGGTCACAGAAGCCCTCCACACTGTTGACTTACTCTGTAACAGTCCCCTTCTGGCATAAGCTCTTGAACATAAATCATGGGACCCTCTGGCCTGTTAGATCCGCCACTGATCGTCAACCCCAACCCAGAGGATTTTGCTATGGAGATGCACTGAATCCCTGATTCAAAGGAGTAGCTGCAAGGAACAGAAGAGTTAGCAGAAGATAGAACAGTGGTCTGTTTTATTCTATATAGTCATTGAGTACATCTGTAATTACACAGTAGAGTTCTATCAAGTCAGCACCACTGCTGAATGAAAAGTTCTACATTTGGTTTTGTTCCTGAGTCTGCACTCTCCCTGTCCTTCTCAACCTCTTCTCCCTCTGCCTCCTCTTTTTCCCCACTCTACCTGAAAATGGGAGTGAAGAAAACACTTATCAAAACCATTCTGAACCTCAAGAATATGTTTGATTTGAATTTAGGAGTAGAAACGGGTAAAGCTTCAGGTGCTTATAGGTGTGGGGGGGGGCAGTATTTGCTACTTCTATGGGGATAAATGTTGTTACTGTTATTGTTGTTTATTTGTATTATGGTAGTCCTTAAGAACCCTAATTGAGGACCAGGGCCCATTGTCATCAGCACTGTCCGGACAAGTAATGAAGAAGAGATTCCCTACCCTAAACTGCTTACAATCTTCATGGCAGGCAGCACACAACAGGTGGACGAAACAGATCAGTGGGGTGGCAGTGGGATGGCGGGGAGGGTAACAATAAAATGGAGTTAAGCAGGAAAGCTGAAGTCATAGCCAGTTACTTGCCTAATCAATGCCAGGTGGGAATGATTTGTAGGCACAACAGAGGCAGGTTTGAGGGAGGGATTTAGAAGTGAATACTGTGGGTAGGTTGATAAATATTGCTAGGGAGTTTTCCCTATGCATGGGGGCCAGCATGGGACAAAGCGTGGAGGTGCTGGAGCAGCAGGAAAGGCTGCCATTACTGGAAGACCAACAGCGGGCATCAACCACTTGATAAGGCCATTCATCCCTAGTAAATAAAGGCGGTAATTAACTGGTTCTCTCTCTTCAAAGATAAAGTCTTGTAATCACATCCATATAATAACCTATAAGCAATCTGTCACGTGAATGATCTTTTGTTTTCCCAATAGCTCAAAATACAATATGATGACTATGTGATCTGTTGAACTATGCAATCACCACAAGGGATAACAACTTCTCCATATTTCTAAACAGCCCCATCCCTTTAAACTTGTGGCTGTCATACAACCTGGGGAACACAGAATATTGTGAAGAGTGTGGGCTTGTCATATTTTTACAACAAAGGAAACGTCTAAAAGAAATCTTTTCAGGAAATAAGATGCCATAGAACATAGTGGTTAAAAAAAAAAAAAGCACATCCATTGCACTATCTGGGAAGAGGTGACGAAGAGAATAAACTATACACTGCAGATGTTAGTCCTATTGTTTAGTGCACAGCTGGAAGATGTCCAGCTGCCGGTGTGATGAGTGCAGCATAAGAGCCTGTACAGAATAGAAGGAGTCACTATTTTGTAAGAGTCAAGATTATATCATAGTTGCACACATCCTCATAGTCTCCAAGATCTGAGATTTCAAGTGGTCTGAATGCTGGAGTTTCTTATAGAAGATGGCTATTTCATGCCTGCCTACCCTCTTCTACATCCCCCAAGTGGAGATAGGGTGACCAGATAGCAAGTGTGAAAAATCAGGATATGGGATAACAGGCATCTATATAAGACAAAGCCCCATAAATGGGGACTGTCCCTATAAAATCAGGACATCTGGTCACCCTAAGTGGAAACTAGCAGAACTTTTGCTTTATCGGTCACTGAACACTGTTGTACTGGACACCTCCATCAACTACATACATGAGTACCAAGCCAGGTCACCTCCTGTCTATGCTGTATGGTAAACAGGGCTAATTGAGGAATGAGGCGGTCTAGATGGCTGCCAAATAGATGAGCAGTTCTCTCCTCTGTATGGATGTCCTCAGGCATGAGTCCATTTATGCAAGCAGTTTAAAGCCTTCTGTGCCAAATATTTGTCCTCTGCAAATCCCTAATAAAGAGCTGATATTGGGCACATTGTGGAGTTCACCTGCTAAGTGGATTTTCTGTGTCTGAACTAAGGGGCTGGTTTTCCTCTCATGGGGGTGGGTGGCCACTCCACTGACTTCATGGAAATTACCCCTGATTTACACTAGTGCAAGGAAGAAAAGCAGCAGGCCCTAATCTGGGATGCCACAGTCTAAGGACCAACGTTAATGAAAACCTTGACAGTGCCAGTCACTCCTTTAGGTGGACCCGACAGCAGAGCCCTCCCTGCACATAGCAGACCCTGGTTTTTGTACTTTACAAAATAGGAAGCTTGGAACTAAAACATAGACACAACATGAAGGTGCCACACTCTATAGACATAAAAGGCCTGGTTCTCCATTCCCTAGCCCCTTGTGCAGCCATTTCCTCTCCCTCCCCCCAGTGCAGAGCAGGTGTGAAATGCTGCCAGGTCAGAAGGGTAGCACTGCCATTGATTTTGCACTGGTGTAAATGACTGCCCGAGGGTGAGGCAATGGATCATGAGGCCATGATCTGCAGAAAACAGCCATAACCTTGCAGGACATCTCCATCAAGGGCATGTTTGTAAAAGACGTGCCATGTTGGTCTCTCAGACATCTGTAAGCTTTGGGCTCTTCCTCACCTTTAAAGGGATAGAAATGGAGGACGTGCATTCTGTAGATCCCCACTGCCTATAGTACAGTAGGCTAAGTTCTCTGAGGTGGTGGCTGTGCTCTGTGTTTGTTTGTACAATGGGGTCCTGGTCCATGACGGGGGTTCCTAGGTGCTACCGTAATACAAGTGATAAATAATA
Source organism: Chelonoidis abingdonii (assembly GCF_003597395.2). Taxonomy (NCBI): domain Eukaryota; kingdom Metazoa; phylum Chordata; order Testudines; family Testudinidae; genus Chelonoidis; species Chelonoidis abingdonii. The sequence continues at coordinate 29,948,758 of NC_133777.1, forward strand.
ATATTAAAAACAACATAGAGTGCAACAGTATGAAAGACACTGAATGACTGCTTATCCATCCTGTGACGCTGCAGTCTATATGATTTTATAAAAATTTGATAATGAGTGAATATAATGTAACTGGAATATGCTTCATGCAAAAGGTCTCTTGTAAGGTATCATTACAAAGCTTATTGTCTACTGAGTGTGGTCATCCTATTTGTATAAAGGTATCACTCTTGTATCTGAAACTAGAAATATAAAATATAACTCTGAGGGCCTGTTGTAATGATGCAGAGTGTGGGCCGTTAATGGTGGTCTGGAATCTTAATGGCTCCCATCAACAGGACAATTGACTGGATGGCTCTGTTTGCAGGCAAGCCTTCCCGCGAGTCAGGCTGGGAGGAATGAAGGCTTGGGGTCTTACAGTGACATGTGATGTCACATGAACTGGAATCCGTCTTTAACCTGGTGCTTTTCCAGTGAGGGGGGGTGTGGAAACCCAGAGGGACAAAGGATTCCCGCCTTATGCAAAAGATATATAAATGAGTGGAACAGAACAAAGGGAGGGGAGGAGCCATCATGAAGAATCCCCTAGCTACCACCTGAGCTGGAACAAGAGCTGTACCAGGGGAAAGAATTTTGCCCAGGCCTGGAAGGTGTCCAGTCTGAGGAAAAAACTTACTGAAGCATCTCTGAGGGTGAGATTATCTTTATTCAGTTTGATTAGACATAGATTTCTGCATTTTATTTTATTTTGCTTGGTGACTTACATTGTTCTGTCTGTTACTACTTGGAACCACTTAAATCCTACTTTCTGTATTTAATAAAATCACTTTTGGCTTATTAATTAACTCAGAATATGTATTAATACCTGGGGAAGCAAACAACTGTGCATATCTCTCTATCAGTGTTATAGAAGGCGAACAATTTATGAGTTTGCCGTGCATAAGCTTTATTTGGGTTTAGACCCCATTGGGAGTTGGGCATCTGAGTGTTAAGAACAAACACACGTCTGTGAGCTGCATTCAGGTAAACCTGCAGCTTTGGGGCAAGTTATTCAGACCCTGGGTCTTTACTGGAGCAGACGGGAGTGTCTGGCTCAGCAAGGCAGGGGGCTGGGGTCCTGAGCTGGCAGGGAAAACAAGAGCAGAGGTAGTCTTGGCACATCAGTTGGCAGCTCCCAGGGGGGTTTCTGTGATCTAACCCATCACACATCCTCCAGTACATGAGCAGAGACAGTCAATGTATCCAAAAAGACAACACTGGAGCCTGATCTGCACTAGAAAATTAAGTTGGTTTAACTCTGTTGGTCAGTGGTGTGAAAAATCCATGCCCCTGAGCAAGGTGCTTAAACTGTCCTAAGTACCCGTGTACACAACGCTAGGTGGACTGCCTCTGGGGGAGGTGGATTACCTATGCCAATGGGAGAACTCTCCCATCCCAGTAGGTAGCGTCTACGCTGAAGCACTGCAGTGGCAAAGCTGTGCTCCTGAAGCGTTCTAAGCCTAGACAAGCCCTGGCTATTAGGGGATAGTTTTAATGAAAAAGAGGGAGAAAGATATAGTGACTATCGATCTGGGGTTCTCCAATTTTGAGGAGCCCAAGTTGAGACCTCTTTAAAGGGCCTGATTTTTAGAGGGCGGGAGCACTGCACTTTATGAAAATCAGGCCCTTAAAGGTGTCTCAGGTTGTGCCCCCCAAACCACTAGACGCCTTTGAGAGATAAGGTGGATGAGGTAATATCTTTTATTGGCCCAACTTCTGTTGGTGAGAGAGACAAGCTTTCGAGCCACATAGAGCTCTTCTTCAGGTCTGTGTAGCTTACCAACCTTTTCTCTCTAATATCCTGGGACCAACATGGCTACAGCTACACTGCAATGGGGCCCTCTCAGGGCTTTGCTACACTTGCAGGTGTGCAGCACTGGGAGTTAAAGCTCTCTGCATACAGCTGTGCAGGGAAAGCGCTGGAGTGTGGCCACACTGACAGCTACCAGCGCTGCAGTGTGGCCACATTTGCAGTATTTGCAGCGGTGTTAAGAGTGGTGCATTATGGGCAGCTATCCCACAGAGCACCTCAACCCATTTTGGCGCCATTTTGGCACCGTGGGTTGTGTGAAGGGGGCGGAGGGGGCGGGTCATTCTGCTTCCTGTCCCAACGCCCCGTGATGCATCGCTTCACATCCTAGCAATCCCTGTTTTTCCATCCACGTTTGGCACCATCTTGACTCTCTCAATGGTTTCTGTGCAGCGCAATTTCTGTGGGAAATGGAGCCCGAACTGCTGAGGAGTATGCTGATGAATCTCGCCAGCACATCATGTTTCGCAGTTGAGCTATTCCTTAAGATACAAAATGATGAGGAGTCTGACGATGATAGCAAGTCGTCTGACGCGTATGACACTAAATTGCTTCTGGCATTCATGGAAATGCTCAGCACCGTGGAACGCCGCTTTTGGGCTCGGGAAACAAGCACTGAGTGGTGGGATCACATCATCATGGAAGTCTGGGATGCACAGTGGCTGCAGAACTTTCAGATGAGAAAAGCCACTTTCATGGGACTGTGTGCTGAGTTCTCCTCTACCCTGCGGTGCAAGGACATGAGATTGAGAGCTGCCCTGATAGTGGAGAAGTGGGTGGCTACTGCAATCTGGAAGCTGGCAACTCCAGACAGCTACCGATCCTCGGATTGGCGGTGGGGTCACCCCCAAGTATTGTGTCCAGCTCTTTGTAGAAACGGCAGGTCGTGGAGGCAGCACCAGAGCGGTGATTTCCCTCGCGGGCTTTGCGGTAGGCACTCCGCAGCTCCTTCACTTTAACCCTGCACTGCAGCAAGTCCCAGTCATGGCCCCTTTCCAGCATGGCCCTTGATACCTGTCCAAAGGTATCATAATTCCTACGGCTGGAGCGCAGCTGGGACTGCACAGCTTCCTCCCCCCAAACACTGATGAGGTCTAGCAACTCACCATTGCTCCATGCTGAGGCTCGTTTGGCGCATGGAGGCATGGTCACCTGGAAAGATTCACTGATTGCACTCCACACCTGGCTGAGCAAACAGGAAGGGGATTTTTAAAATTCCCGGGGCATTTAAAGGGCGGGTTACCTGAGGTCAGGGCAGTAGAGTTTGAACTGATGAGCAGAGTGGCTGAAAAGGCATTCTGGGATATCTCCAAATACCTTTGGAGGCCAATAACAGCGCTTTTGGTGGCCACACTGGCGGAGCAGCGCTGCACCACCAGCGCTGCAGTCGTTATTCCCCAGGCCGAGGTGGAGTACAGCCAGTGCTATAGCCAGGGAGATACAGCGCTGTATGTGCCTTGCAAGTGTGAATGGTGAGTGAGTTGCAGCGCTGTAAAGCCACCACCAGCGCTGCAACTCTCCAGTGTAGCCAAGCCCTCAGGGTCTATAAGCACTACAGCAATAGAAATAATGTTCTAGAAACAGACAGACAAGCCTGCAGACTTTATGAGTTGATGCCTGTGTAACTTAGAGCTGGTTTCCCCGTCCCATTAATATTTTTGAGAGTTTTAAATTTCTTACCATTCAAAATTGGGACAAAAAGTCCAAATTTCAAAAAAATTCATGAATCAAAGTACCAAAAAGTTTTGGGTTTGGGTCAATTGAAACATGTAATTTCAAAATTCTTCAATTTGATTTCTACCTTTTTTCTTTTTAAGAAACTTTAAAAATCTAAATTGCTTAAATTTCACACTGAAAAGTCATTTTGAACTGGGAAACAGAATTTTTCATTTAGAAAGTGGCCAAAAAATACATTTTGACAATTTCAGAGTTTTCCAACATATTTTTCCAGCATTGTGAGATTGATTGGTTTTGCTGTCAACAAATCAGAATTTTCCAATGAAAAAAAATTTTACTGAAAAATTCCTAAAGAGCTCTAATGTTGAGTAATATGGTACATACTGCGAGCTTGAGTGTGGGGAATGTGCCGAGTTTCCAATGATTGGGCCATGAGAATTTGCAGGGCTCAGCAGCAGAGGACTCTGGGAACGTGACGAAGACCCCGAGGATGTGCTTTCCAAATATCTACCTAAAAAACAAAATAAGACAGTCCAAATAATGAAAGCATTTTCCGCCCTTACTCTTCCCAGCTGTCCCTGCTACACAGTCAAGAATTAAAACACTTTTCATGGTTCTTTACCTGGAGGCAGAAACACCTACCATTGACGTTAATGATATCAGTATATTTCTAAACTAATTAACAGAGTTTTACCTTCTCACCACAAATTCCAACCTGTGATGGTGATAATTAACAACAAATACCACCGTGTTACAGTGTCACATGCTTCTTCCCAAAAAGAAGCAGTGGAGTGATCCAGCGAGCAAACCACTGAACTAGTAGTCAGGAGATCTGGGTTCTAGTCTGACGTCTGCCACTGACTTCTTGTGTTGGTCACTGAATGAACAAGCCACGTCACTGCTCTTGCCTCAGTTTCACCAGGTGTAAAATGGGGATAGTGGTGCTCACCCTCTTTCTAAAACACTTTGAGGTCCACTGTTGAAAACTGCTTTACAAGAATTAGACGTGATTATAAGTTACTAGCACAGTATTTTCCTTAGTTGTTGCACATTGTAGGTGGAGTTAAGGGAGCTGGAGAAGTGTTAGATACCAACTAATCCTCCCTTGGACTCTTCAGCTTGGAAGGACTCTTCAGCTTGGAAAAGAGGAGACTAAGGGGGGATATAATAGAGGTATATAAAATCATGAGTGATACTGAGAAAGTGGATAAGGAAAAGTTATTTACTTATTCCCATAATACAAGAACTAGGGGTCACCAAATGAAATTAATAGGCAGCAGGTTTAAAACAAATCAAAGGAAGTTCTTCACGCAGCGCACAGTCAACTTGTGGAACTCCTTATCTGAGGAGGTTGTGAAGGCTAGACATAACTTGCGTTTAAAAAGAGAACTGAATAAATTCATTGTAGTTAAGTCCATTAGCCAGATGGGTAAGGAATGGTGTCCCTAGCCTCTGTTTTTGTCAGAGGATGGAGATGGATGGACAGGAGAGAGATCACTTGATCATTGCTGTTAGGTTCACTCCCTCTGGGGCACCTGGCATTGGCCACTGTCGGTAGACAGATACTGGGCTAGATGGACCTTTGGTCTGACCCGGTACGGCCGTTCTTATGTTATGTTCTTGTTTCACTCAAGGAAGTTGTCTCTCTCTCTCTTTTAGTATCCATGATTGAGCTGACATTTTCTGCAGCCAAGATGCAGTTAAGTATTCAGCGCCCAGAGGGTCAATACTCACTGCTGCCGTGGTGAACAGGAGAACTTCGTGCCGATTCTGTGTTGCTATGAGATCCAAACTTTTCCAGCAGCTCAGAGAACTCTCTCCTGAAAGACAAGGCCTAGCAGATTCACTTAGTCTCTCAATACAGTTCTGCGTGGATTTACAATGCAAACGATGCTTATGTTTATTCCATACTAACCAGTTTGTGGGATTAATTCTCTCGTGCGCTGGAGCTCAGCTTGGTGCAGGGTGAGGCATTAGGGAACCAGATACAGCTCACAGGGTAGTCCCAATGTAAATCAGAGCACTTTCCAAGCAACTCAAGCTTGTGCTACTGATTTAGAGTCCATAATCAAACTCACACCAGTAGAAGATTCTTTTGGTAAAGTGGAACTTTTGCATGCCCCAAACGGTGTGTCAGGGGGTTGGAGGCAGAGGCCAGCTGCAGTGCAGATGCATCGGCAGCAAATTTCCTACATGGGGGAATTCTCTGCTTGGCATTTGCAGATGAATTATGGCCCCTTCTATGTCCCTTTTCATCCCACAGTCTTCAAGCACTTCATGAATGTTGATAAAGCTTCCTGACATCCCTCTCAGGTATTACTCATGCAGTAACACATACTGGTAAATTGAAGCGCAAAGTAGTTGTGTAATTTGTCCACTGTGAGGGACAAGGCTAGAACCCATGAGTCCTGGCATCCATGAGTCCTGGCACGCAGCCCTGGGCTTTAACCACTGGGTCAGAATGCCTCTTGTAGACTAGCCCAGGATAATTTCATCTCCAACCATCAGCCTAATTTGACATACAAGTTGAATACTGACTATTAAGGGGAGTTGCAACTAAGCCAAAAAAAAATTTTTTTTAATACACATTGGCCATCTGTGGGTCTTTTCATAATAGTCAAAGAAATGCAAACAACTGTCAAATATACCAGCTCAAATTGTGAAATTATCATCCCTGGAACTGTGGCTATATTACATGTTTTAAAACCACCGCCCTTGACTACCCTGCTGTAATTCATACATAGAGAGGAGGAAGCTTAAAGCCAACAATTTAACTTAAAAGAACAAGTTGTGAGCAAGTTGTGAGCAAGGATATTTTGCGCCCTAGGCAAAATTTCCACCTTGCGCCACCCCCTCCCAGCATCGCTTATTAAAAACTTTCAGAAATGAATACTGCATAATGTGGCATAGAATTAATACACATTCAGCTTGAACATTTATTAATTTAATTATTTAATCTACATATTTAATGAAAATAAATGAATAATCTGACAGCGCTGACACTATTATTGTTTTCACTTTGAAAAACATAGCATGGATCTCAAAATAAATCACATACATTACACACAATACACTGTCACAGAGTAACAGATTATCATTTAGAATTTATTTTTCCGCGGGGAAGGGAAGCAGACCGGGTTCGGTCAGTGGGGGTTCGGGTTTGCGTGGGGAGGGGAAGGGAAGCAGACTGGATTCAGTCAGTGACGGTTCAAGTTTAGCTGGGAGGAGAAGGAAGCAGACCAGGTTGAGTCAGTGGGGGTTCAGCTTTGGCTAGGGAGTGCAAGGGAAGCAGTCTGCAGACCAGGTTCAGTCACTGGGAGGATCAGGTTTGGCTGGGGTAGGGAAGGGAAGCAGATCGAGTCAGTGGGGTATCAGGTTAGGTTGAGAAGGGAAGCAGACCGGGTTCAGTCACTGGGAGGATTGGGTTTGGCAGGGGGAGTGCAAGGGGAGCGCAAGGGGCGCAGACCGCATTTGGTCACTGGGAGGATCGGGTCTGGCTGGGGTAGGGAAGGGAAGGAGATCGAGTCAGTGGGGTATCGGGTTTGGTGAGAAAGGGGAGCAGACCGGGTTCAGTCACAGGGAGGATCGGGTTTGGCTGGGGAGTGCAAGGGGAGCAGACCAGATTCGCTCCCTAGGAGGATCGGGTTTGGCTGGGGAGGGGAAGGGGAGTAGACCAAGTTTGAGTGTGGAGAGGGACGGCAGGCAGGGTAGGATTCAAAGAGCCATAAGGTAAAATGGGTGCTCTCCTCTCCAGTCCCTGGCATGCAGCAGCAGTGGGCTAAGTGCACTTGCAACAGGGCGTGTGGACCTGCTTTGCCTTCACGAGTCTGTCCTGCGCCCAGGCTGGGGAGTTGAATGCTGGGCTCTTGCTCCAGCAGGGGGGTGAGGGGCAGGTAGGACTTTGAAGGCAGAGAGTGTGCAGCCCTCATGCCAAATCAGAGTTGGGAGGGTAGAAAGCTGGGGCGCAGGGCGGTGGGTTAAAGCAGCTTATCTGCCCATCCACGCAAGAGAGCCAGCAGAGCTGCCAGCTGCTGCCTCCCCCCCTTCTCTCCCCAGGGAGAAGAGTCTCTGCCCTGGAAAACCTGCAGCCCACTCTCCGAGGAGCATGTCAAGTGCAAGCCAGCCCCGCTTGCACCACACTAGCAGCACAGCTCAGCCCCAGCGGGGGATCTTACACTTCCCACCGCAAACTGCTCCACTCTCCTTCTGGCTGCTGCTGTGCAATCTACAAGACAGAGGAGCTAGTACTGTAATAATGTACCTACCAACACAGCAATCTGTACAATTATCAATTCACAATCAAATTACTTGGCTGGCTTTCTAAACGGCAGGAGTCGGAGAGCAATTTATTGGGAGTGTGATTCTTATCACCTCCCTATAGTCTGCGATCTAATCAAAGGACTTCCCTAATCACTGGCTATCTAAATGGCAGGAGAGCAATTCATTGGGAGCATGGTTCTTATCTACATCCTCCCTACAGTCTGCGATCTGCAGCCTGCGTCTTGATTGCTATCTGGTTCTATTTTTAGGCACCGCTTTTCAGGCCCCCCAAATCTCAGCGCCTTAGGTAGCCACCTAGTTTGCCTAGTGCTTGCACCGGCCCTGTGTGAGCATGATACAGATGGTGGGTAACACTTAGGGATTATAGACAGAGCATTAGAATGTGGGGGCCAAAATGCTATGGGATGGGACTCTTCCATTCAGTTTTGGGCGCCAAGTTCTTTACCTGCCTATAGTAATAAATGTAGTGAATCCTATCTGTTATGCTCATGGCATACAAACAGTGAAGTGAAATGAACAACATAAGATAAACTGCAACCTTCTGTCAAGAGTAACTGCTTTATTTTTTAGAATTCAGAACAATAACCCAAAAGAAGAGAGAGACAAAACAGGCTGCTCCCTGAAACAGAGAGGCCCAACTCACCTCACCTTATTCTAGACTACAGAGCCCCATGGCCTAAAAGCAGGACCAGGAATACCCCTCCCTGCCTTAAAAGGATAGCTTGCAAGTCTAACACAGTCTTCAAAATGCCACATCAACCATCAGAAAAATATTCATTTTTTAAAAAATTCTCCTACCGCAGCTGCTGTTGGCTCAAGCTCCTCTTTTTGATCACTAGCGAGAAGGCCAATGCAACGGGGGGAAACCAGAACCTGTTCCACAAATGGCTCTAAGAGTGACATAATTTTTTTAATGGGAGGATTAGATACCAGGGGAGGAGGTGAAGTGAGACACAACACAGAGAGAAAAGTGAAGAAAATCAGAGGTGACTTGGACCCAAATATCTCCAGACTTTAGGGGAGTTCTAGCTCAGATTTGGATCCCACATTGTGGCTTGTACCCACTTCTAAAGAAAATAAATATGGACAATGGTGGGGAAAAAGGAGTTGGCCTGTTATTCTCCTTTCCTCTCCTTGCCTCTTTCTCCACCAATGGTGTCCCTTCAGCCTGCACAGTTCAGACAGGAGTCTGTTGGTGAGCATCTGGTACTTATGCTGCTGCTGAGGTGTGATGGGATGGATACCTGTCATCAAGTAAGGTGGCATTCCACTCCCCTTTTTCACATTAGAGGCACCAGAGTGCTGCCCAAGGAGGACCAGAGGCTAGTCCCTTTTGAGTCCATCAATGGCACCTGTAATTGTCTAGAGCAGTTGTAACGGAGCAATTGGAAGCTCAAGCTATACTCCTGATAAGTGCTGGCCTGGGAACTGAGATATCAAGCCCAGGAAACCAGAGCTCTTCATGAGGCAAGGAGGCCAACCTCAGAGAGGTGACAAGCGCACACATCAAGGCAAGTTGATGGGAAAGATACATGGCAGCTGTGAAAGTAGAATGAATTATATTGTAAGAATAGAAAGGATTAAAGAAATGTTGTCTGTACCTTTTAAGCAAAATTGTTGGAATGTTGCAATCCAGGTGTCAGGAATACAGACATTAACGTAGAACAACTGTACCGTTTAAGGGCAATTGGTGAAGTATTAGCCTTAGATCGATAACAGTTAGTAAGGAAGTGGGATATGCATGCTGTGCCCCAGGTGATTTTTACTGTTTTTGCTTTCTTTGTCCCTTTGTCTAATTCCCGCTCTTTTATCTGTATAAATAAGACTGTTTAGGCCTTGCATGGCTGCTCACATTATCTGGGTGTATTAGCAGAGCGTGTTGCTAATAAAACAGAGTGGTCTGACAAACTGTGAGTCCTGAGTCTAACTTTGACAATTTGGAGGTCCCACTGAGATGGCGACCGTCTTCACTGGGGCTGTGTGATTCCTGACCATTTTTGTAGGATGACCGTGGCAGCTGGCACCTGGGCATTTGCCCGAGCAGTCCTCCACTAGCGCAGAAAGGAGCATAGCCACAGTGAGGTCTATGCCATCGAACCTGTTGGTTCCCATCTGTTCTGGTAGGGATCCCAGGATCTGACATCAGGAATCGGTCAGGTAATTATTTTCTGTGTTTTGTCCGGACTGAGGACTGTCCTGTCTCTGTGTCTATCCATCCTCTTGTGGAGGTTTGAGTCTGGGTGCCGCTCCGTCGCGGGATAGGCCGACCAAGGGGTTCGTGTCCCGACGGTCTGAGTGAGTGGAATCTGCACAATCGCAGCCGCACCGCACTTTGGGTAAAACCCTTGGTGTGAAAGCAAGGGCGATTGAGGCAGTAGCCTGTGGGCTCCTTTTGTGTGTTGCACTGGGCATTGCCCTGACAAACCCGAATTTCCTTCTTGTGTGACTGTGTGTGAGTCCTCCTGTATGAGTAACCAGACGTCTAATCGGGACAGTTCCCTAAAGGAACGCCGGCTTTTTTATGTATTTAGGATGGGCCCAGACTCCTGTAAAAAGGGTCTGGACTCCTGTAATTTCTGGAAAAATGGTCTAGGCTAACTCAGGGGATCCAAAACTCAGTGGCCACTGTTAAAATCTTGGACAAAGACCAAGTGGACGTCTTAAAGGACAAACTTGGCCAACCTAAAACTAAATTGGCTAAAGGAGAGGTTAATTGCTTCATGCAGTGGTGGCAAAGAGCAAATCACAGGTGGACAAAATCAAAAACTGGCCTCTCTCAATTATTCAATAATAAGTTAAAAGGTTTATTAAAAGCCTCCTCTCCCACCACCAGACCGAGCGCTCCCTTTACCCCTTCTCCAAACCCCGGATGAATCCAACCACCTCTATACTCCTCTCATTGTAAAAGGAGAAACAGCCCTTGTTCTGTTCCCCTTTGTTGTCTGCCTCAGAAACTGATTCTTTAGTGTTCCACTACCAATTCAGCAAGGGGTGGGGGGGCTTCTCAACTAGCCCCCATCCTTCCTGGCCCTTTCCTTGAGCATTTCTTTCAAATTGTGAAGTGACCACGAACATGCACCTCTGGTGGTGCCTGTTGCTCGGCTGCTGGTGTCTTAAGGTCTGGGGAGTCCACAATGACAATTCTTTCTCCAGCAGCAAGTGTGGATAGCTCAGACCCTTATTATTCTAAATGCTGGGTCTGCAGCCACATCCCAGCCCACTCTCAACTGGTGTTCCTGTCCTGGCTACCCCACTCAATTCCCCAGACCTCACTGGAGGACCTTGTCTGTTTAACACAATATGGAACAGTAAGACACCTGGGAAGAGGCTATGCAGTTCATATATCCACTTGAGGGAGTAATACACCAGGCAAAAAGGCTCCTGAGGTTACAAGCAGTAGTTGAAATAATGGCAAATAAAACCGGAGAAAGTTAAGAGCCCTGGCCAAAGAAACAGGAGCGATCCGACAGGTGGTCCTCCAGAACCGTCAGGCATTGGACATTGTGCTGGCGGCCAAAGAGGGACCTGTTGCTCTCATTGGAAAACAATATTGTCTGTTTATACTGACGATACCAATGAGGTAATAAATCACGCTAGCCACTTAGAACAAATCACATATCTTCCCCAAGTAGAGCCGAGTTCTTTATGGAAGTGGCTAAGTAACCTGTTCAATTTCTCTGGCATAGAAACTGGTTGTTTCAGGGAGCCCTAACTATCCTGTTTGGAATCTTAGGTATGGCTACATTAGAAATTTCAAAGCGCTGCCCGCAGCACTTTTAAGTGTGAGTGTAGTCAGAGCCACAGCGCTGGGAGAGAGCTCTCCCAGCGCTGCTTATAAACACATCCCTTATGGGTGTACGTGGCAGTGCTGGGAGCCGATCTCCCAGCGCTGCCGCCCTGATTACACGACTTACAGCGCTGCATCTTGCAGCGCTCGGGGGTGTTTTTTCACACCCTGAGCGCGAAAGTTGCAGCGCTGTAAAGTGCCAGTGTAGCCAAAGTCTTAGTGATTTCTGTGTGATTTCAGTTAATCTCCTGTTATATCCAGAATTGTGTCACCCAGGTGACTGCCCCAAAACAGAGTGCTAATATGATGATTTTGAATATCGCTGATGACAGAGAGATAAGGAATGGGTAATTTGTGAACCCAGTAATTGCTGGTCACGCCATGCGCCTGACCAAAAGGAGGGATTGTGAAAGTAGAATGAATTATATTGTAGAATAGAAGGATTAAAGAAATTTGTCTGTCTTTTACAAATGTTGGAATGTTGCAATCCAGGTGTCAGGAATACAGACATTAACATAGAACAATTGCACCGTTTAAGGGCAATTGGTGAAGTATTAGCCTTAGATCGATAACAGTTAGTAAGGAAGTGGGATATGCATGCTGTGCCCCAGGTGATTTTTACTGTTTTTGCTTTCTTTGTCCCTTTGTCTAATTCCCGCTCTTTTATCTGTATAAATAAGACTGTTGAGGCCTTGCATGGCTGCTCACAGTATCTGGGTGTATTAGCAGAGCGCTGTGCTAATAAAACAGAGTGGTCTGACAAACTGTGAGTCCTGAGTCTAACTTTGACACAGCTGATGACAGAACAGCATTTTCTCAGGCGGTGTTTCCTTACAACACAGCAGCTGTCAGAGTGAGCATCAATTTCCATCAACTCTGTTGGTACAAATCTCATTTTAATATCACATCCAGTAAAACCCTTCATCTTCCTGTCGCTCGCTCATAATCCCGTATCACGGCTGAGTTATGCCATGACAAAAGCCAGGCTGCAGCTGAGACTCTGTGAGCCTTCTATTCGCTGTCTCCTCCTTTTCCTGAGCAGGACTCTTCACTCCTCCTTTAGCTCGCTCCTTTACTGCATGGACTAGCAACCCCAGGGCATACTCACATCCCCAACAGGCTTGTGCACAGGCAGCTAGCTTACGCTGAAGCCCATACTACCACATCTTCACTGCTCTTTTCCCCACACTGGATAGGTTAAAGCTAGTGAGCTACAGTCAGACCTTGGTTTGCTGTGTAGGTGTACCCACTGTCTCTCCCATCCCATGCCTAACTCCACAGCCGAGTGCAGCTAGAGCTACAGGTTTCCTGTGATTTGGGGTTGTTGCATTTAAAGCATTCCCATTCTGAACTATCTCAACTATCTCAGCAGTAACATGGCTGTCACAGGGGAGCTGGTCCTGTAAGTAGATCAGGCCTAGCTCCCCTGTGTCAGAGCAGGTGGGCCCAACTGAGCCAATTAAGAGAGGCAGGGCTACATGTGGGGCTAAAAAGTCTTGTCAGAGGGTAGACTATGTCTTGGGAGAGGAACCACAGAGGAGTGGAGCTAAGTCTGGTGGTGGTTCCCTGGAACAAGGGCCCAGCTGCTCAGGGAGGTAGAGCTCAGGCTGGGGTCCCAAAAAGGGAGCAGGGCTGGCTCTGAGAAGGGAGCTGGCTGGAACAGGGAAGCTGCAAGAAGCAGGATTACCAGAGACCCCGGGAGATGAGGCTGAAACCCTAGGACAAAGGGTCAGCTAAGGAGCTGATTTTGTCAGCTGCTTACGTTTGGACAAATAAAGCAGAGTGAGGATGGCAATGAGTGCTTGCAAAGCTGGGGAGACACCCTGCCAGGTCACAGTGGCCTTGTACACGACTATCGTTACCAATTTGGAACTGGTCAAGTCAGGACATTGGCGCTAAGGCTGGCTCAATGCAATTCCCCATTAGATTTAGGGAAATCACTGCAACTGTGAGCAAAAGGTTGGATCTTTACGAAAAATCTCTGAAATCATGTGAGTTTTTACTCAAAAGAGACTATCTTTCAGTGAAAACCAGCAAACGGGCTGCTTTCTTTTGTTCCATTTTTTTTTAAAGTTTCCAGCTTTGACACTTCAAAATGTTATTCTGATGAAGAAGAGTTCAAGAGAGAAGAAGAGAAAGTGAAACAGGTGAACTATCAAAACTGTATTTGTTGCAGTGCAAAAATCCTATGTGAGAAATGGTGCAAAGCCTTTAAAACCTCTCAAAATGAAACAATGGGAGATTATTCTTCCCTTGTCCCCAACCCTCAAAATATTTTAAGTCAATTTTGCACCACCCTAATTCTCACAACCGAGGAGGTTTGGTCATAGCTCTAGCAACCAACTTGACAGGCTATTTGCTCAGAAGTCTCTAACTACTGGAGTTATTGACTGAATGGATCATGATTCACTGGACACCTGCAGTTACAGGACTGGGTTCTGCAAAAAATTATGCATGAGTAACTTCCTCAAGGTAGTAGCTCTATTGTTTTCAATAAAATTTACTCACATGTAACTATTTGCAGGACTGAGCTGTTTTTTCAGGCTGCTGGGTAAGATCTGGTGAGCACACCCCCTCAGCCTCTCTCACTTTCTGAATCATGGGTGGTAGGATCTAATGCACTGAATTTTGATCAGTGTTGTAATGCGAGTTAATTTTCAGTGATTATTTAGCTAGAAGAAGCTGGTTTATTGTACTCGTCTGTATTTACATAGTCCCCTCAACTGTATTTAGAGCCTCAGGGATCCGTTTATTTGAAAAAAATAATACAATTTCCACAGTAGTTCAATCAGCGGAATATCACCAGATTAGCAGATCTTGTTATTTCAGCCCTACCCCACAAACAAATTTACGTAATGAATATAGAGCTGGCAAACTTTCGTGACATAAAATCCTATTTTTGATTTTAGCCCTTTTTCCAATCAACAAATCCCAAGCTCTGTGAAGCTAAGCCACTATGTGCCCAACAGTTTGGGTGAATAATTTTCAGCCTGTAAACTGTTTGCAAACCATCCACTCCAACCTGTTGCTATTGGCGTGAGATGACCGAACACCTAAGTCACATGGTATTGTCTGGGCCCCTTGCTCAGAGAACAGATATTGCAGGCCTCAATTCAGCAAAGCATTTAAGCATATGCTTAAAATCCCATTAAGGTAAATAATGAACAGCAAGTAATGCATTTTCTGGTATGACTCTTCAGATAAATGATTTTGTGCTAAACTTCATGAAGCTTGGGAGATTTGCAAGTGCACAGATATTGTCCGCATACTGACTAATGAATAATCTGACTCCAGGAATCCAATCCAACCTTGCTCAGTGCCTTCAGGCACAAATAGATTAAAATAATATATATATCTTCAATGTTTTTAGTTTGATTTACTGTTTGACCAGCTCTAGTATGGAAATACTTAATCTTATCAGGTTCCTGTGGAACTTAAATGTCCAGCCTTATTTAACTAACAGAGGGCTGAAATAGGGGGACTTTCCCTTTAATAATGTACTCCCAGCCTAACTCCCCGCCCCGCCCACACACACCCTTTTTCACTAAGGATACTGAAATCTAGGATAAACAGAAGTGTCCTTGTTACAGAACCCTGAAAGTTGTACAGACCCGCCGAGTGGAGTCAGATCAGAGGGGATGCACAGCAGCAGCCAGCTGCAGGCCGACTTTGCTACAGATTAAGCAGCAGGAGGCCAATCTTTCTGCAGAATATTGTTGTTTTATCCCATAATACCTTGTTGTGATGCCCTTGTGTTCTGGGGAGAACAAAGGGTGAGTCCTACGTCAAAGGTTACGTGAGAGCAGAGTGGTTGGAAACTTCATCCTCTGCTCCACAGATGGGAAAAAAGAGATTGGGACACTAAATAAAACCCTAGAATTAACAGCTTGTCTCTATAAATAAAGTCTGTGAGATGCCAGGAACTAGGCATTCAGAGCACTGAAAGCCCGATGCATGCTTAAAGCAGCAATCTCCACATATATTGATTTTCAGCTACCCTACGTCACCAACTGTTGTGACTTTACTGTGAGTCCTGTGATATTCAGTGTTATTCTTAGAGAGCCACAAGAATTTCATTTTTGAAAAAGTGAGTTTCTAGCTAATTCTCACATTCAATACTCACCAGCTTTAAAATGCTTCAGTCATCAGTCAGGTAGCAGAAACAATAGCATGTAACCTAGATGATACTATTAATCATAATGTTGTATTAATGTTATAAGAATTCTGGGCCTGATTCTCATTTTCTCTAAGGCACTAGAGTGGTGTAAGGGAGCCCCTGCGGAAATCAGAATCAGACTCCCTGTGTTCCCCAGAGATTGGCTGAGTCATTCTCAGAGCCCGATAGCTGATGTAAAAAGGGCCAACATGCCGAGCGGGTCACTGGCCGTGGTTGCATCCGCGTCAGTGACCGCTCCTGACAGCAAAGTGGATAGAAGGATGATTACTCCTCAGAGCTCAAGGACGTCGCTAAAAGATCATGTGGGATAACATAAATAAATAAATAAGCACACACAAAAAGCCTTCCCCCCCCTCCTGCATCCCTTTTAATCTTGGAGATATGTATTCATGTATTAAACATTTTGTGAGGCGATTATGTAAGCGAAATCTCTGCAAATCTTTAAAAAAAAATTAAACTGATTACTGCCCAACTCTCCCTCTGGATGACCTTTGGCAGATTTAGCAGAGAACCAAGAGCAAATGAAGACTAAATAAATTGCTTCAAGTTTGGTTGCCATGGATATCTGCGTCCTATCAGTTTACAGCAATCTATTTCTTGGGGTGGTTGGAGGCACCATTGACAGATGCACGAAGGAGCCGTAGCCTCAGACAAAGCCATGCACACACACACACATATATGTATATATTTAGAAACATCTGCTGCAATTTAAGATATTAGTAACATGCCTGAGCAGCTTGAAGCAGATGAACAAGTGTAATGGCAGATTACTTGCCCCCAGGGGCACTGGCTTAGAAACAAACTGATTGTCACAATAACTATGACAAACACCTCCTGCTAACCTGCCAAGAGGAGTCGAGTTGGGTTATCCCCTGCTGTCTCTGGCTATGATGCCCATCACACAGAGCACCCAGTGTGAGGAGCCCACTGGGGCCTGTCCAGGTGTTTCAACCATCCAATGTAGATGTTCTCTTTGTCGCCACTCCCCAAGTATGGCTAATTGCCTAGAGCAAGGGTTGCCAACCTGAGCCTGCGAAAGAGCCAGAATTTACCAATGTACATTGCCAAAGTGCCACAGTAATACATCAGTAGCCCCCCCATCAGCTCCCCCTCCCTCGCTCCCAGTGCCTCTCACCTACTGGCAGCCCCGCCAGTCAGCACCCTCCCCTCCCTCTCCGCATCTCCCAATCAGCTATTTTGTGGCATGCAAGAGGCTTTGGGAGGGAGAGTGTGGCAGGGGAAAGGGCCTGTGACAGAGCCAGGGGTTAAGCACCCCTGGCACACTGGAAAGTTGGCACCTGTAGCTCCAGCCCTGGAGTCGGTGCCTATACAAGGAGCCGCATTTTAACTTCTGAAGAGCCACATGTGGCTCCGGAGCCACAGGTTGGCCACCTCTGGCCTAGAGCTAGCTTCTGACTTTGTCTCTGCATAAGGGATGAGGGGTGACTGAGAACCACCCACCTCTAGACTTTGGTCGGGGTGCACAGGAATAAGCAGGGCTATTCACCAGTTTCCTACCTGCTCCAGGGAGAGAGTGGCCTTGGCTTCACTTCCCTCTTCTCACTGGTCAGAGTCACTGAGCCAGCCCAGAGGGAAGGGCAGAGATAGCAATTTACTGCTGGGATAGGAAGAAAAATGTACAGGTGTCCAGGCTCAGCCAGGATACAAACTGGAGAAAAAAAAACGTTTAGTCCAAGTTTCCCAGAGCCATGTCCATCACAACAATGACAGATGCTGCAATCCAGAAATAAAATGCTTTGGCAAGACCGCCTCCTTGGCAATCTAAAACCAAGCCAGCTCTCCCCTGCTGCTTCACTAATGGCAAAGAGGGAAACATTTCTGGCAGATGAACATCATCTGCATAAGCTCCTGCTGAATTTCTTTGTCAATTCCACTACGCTGTGGGTGTTTTCCCTGGGCTCAGTCCTTAGGCAGCCCCAGCAGCCAGCCAAGAGCTTCCCTTGCTTTCCTGGTTCCTCCCAGTACTGAGCTGTCCATGGTCCTGCTGCTCTTTCACCCAGCCAGGAAAAAGGCTTCTCTCCTCCAGCAGCAGGCAGCAACTGAGCGTCTCTAGCCCTGCAATGCCTTTTATGTGATTCTGCTGGACCCTGATTGGCTGCTTGCTCACAGCTACTCCAGGCCTCTTGGAGGGCTTCTCTTCTGCTCCTCTCTGGGACAGGGTGTGGCAGAACCCTCAGGCCTCCAGCAGGGGTTCTCTGGGCCTAATCTGCCCCATCACAGATCCCAAAATCAATCTATGGTTAACTAATGAAATGAGAGTTTTAAACACTAACTCACTTCACAAAATAAAGGCCTGGTCCAATCAGTGGAAAGAAAGATTTTCCTTGACCTCCATGAGCTTGCAGTCAGGCTCTTTGAGTAAAATTATATGATGTTTATCTGTCTGGAATTTTGTGGCTTAGCCTTTTTTTTTGTAGCCTTGAATCCAAGGCTAACGACCAAATAAAGCCAAAGGATCCAGATGGCTAACTTCCCAGTCATTACTGTCAGATCATTTCCCACATTTTGGGTGGGCCTTTCCACCCAAAGAGAAGGCAGGGACCATTTCTCCACTACAGCAAGGAGGCCTTATCTGAGATACAAATTCTCCTCTTCAGTGATGGATGTATGCTCAAAACAATTTGAGAGTCTTCTCATTTGAGCAGAGGTTGTCATCCTTCCCCCTGCATCACAATGCAGCATTTTCTCTCTCATGAGGACCGAGCCAAAGTAGAGACAGGCCCAAGCAGAAAACCCAGTTGCAAACACCTCTAACTAGAAAGCTTGGATCAGGTTTTGAACATCATGGCTCAGGTCCATGCCTGGTGCTTCCCTCAGAGAAGTTCTCAGCTTTGTATTAGCTGCTGGCTGAGCTGTCAGACTTTATCAGCTCCCTACCACTCATTTCCCGTTCCTGGTGTTCCCAAGATGAAGGAAGGCTTAGTCTTAAGCATCTATCATCTTCTCACCTTCCAACCTCACTTATGATCAGATCCTGCCTCCATGAAAGTCAATTGGTGGGGTCAGGATTTCACCCTAGGACAAAGACCCCCTGATGTCTGTAGTGCAGGATCAGGTCTTTGTTACACTTTCACTACAGACTTTCTGTTTACAGCCCAAGTGCACAGGAACTCCTTGGGAACAACCTAGTCAAGCTTTCTGCTATGGCCTAAGCACCTTGGCTCGATGCTGAGATTAACCAAGATGTGCAGCTCTGGCTTGGAAACAGCAACAGACCAAAACCAGGGCTCAGAATACACTGGCCTGCTTCATTTCTCAAAACCAACATTTATACAGAATGCCTATTTGTACAGAGTTCATTTATTAAGATCCAATAAGAGATTATAGAATCAGCAACTAAGCAGATATGCAGTCATTCCAGCTTTTGGCTCCTGGCCGGGTAGCAAAGTACTACTTTTTTTTTTTTTTTTTTTTTTTTCTAGGGGGGGGGCCCCCCCCCCGCACGCTCCTGAAGGGAATAGGCCAGAGAAGCTGCAGCCCCAGGCAGAGGCCCTGCCGCCTGTCCCCGCCCCCAGGAAGTCAAGGGGCGGGACCGGAAGTCCAAGGCCCCCTCCGCCTGTCCCCGCCCCCAGGAAGTCAAGGGGCGGGACAGGAAGTACAAGGCCCCCTCCGCCTGTCCCCGCCCCCAGGAAGTCAAGGGGCGGGACAGGAAGTACAAAAGCCCAGCCCCAGCCCTCAGTTAGGAGGAGGCTGCCAGAGAAGGCAGACGCTGGGGCCCGAGCTCCCGCTGGGCCCGGCTTACCCCGCGCCCGGTATCCAGAGGGGTACTGGCCTGACCTCCCCTGGGGCCAGTACCCAGAGAAGCCGGCTGAGCCCCCTGACGCTCGGCCTGTGGACGACTGGACCAGACCGCCCGAACCCCGGTACCCTGAGGACTGGACCGGACCTCCCGCCGCCGAACCTGCTGAGGAACCCATGGTTTGGGACCCCCCGGACGACACTGGCGAAGGGCAGGTACCCAGTGAGGGGGAGGTTGGAAGTGGCCCGGGGGCAGCCGACTCTTGTCCGGCTGCAGACTCGCCTGAGCCCATGTCAGTGTGTTTTGGTCAGGATCCCCCACTGACCGTCAGCAGCGTTGACCGCTGCTAGGGCCCCGGGCTGGAACGCAGTGGAGTGGGAGGGCCTGCGTTCCCCCTGCCACCCCTTTAAGGGTGGCAGACTCCCCCTCCCTTTTGCCTGAGGAGACCATCTACAGTGGTTGCCTTATTGCTCAGCTCTGCTGCAAGGCCTGAGCCTAACTGTGTTGCCCTGCCCTGCCCAAGGGCCTGGGCTTATCTATATACTGTTGCCTTATCGCTCAGCCCTGCTGCAAGGCCTGAGCCAAACTGTGTGTTGCCCCGCCCTGCCCAAGGGCCTGGGCTTATCTATATACTGTTGCCTTATCGCTCAGCCCTGCTGCAAGGCCTGAGCCAAACTGTGTGTTGCCCCGCCCTGCCCAAGGGCCTGGGCTTATATAGACTCCAGGCTTCGTGTCCAGCCCGACTGACAGGGCTGGGGCCTTCTACTAACTGTTGCCAGTTCCCTCGGCACCCCCAGTAAGGGGCGGGCCCCAGGCTGACGGAGTGCAGTGAGCCGGTGCGGCTCCCCTCCACCCCGCGTGTAGGAGGGTTGAGCTCCGGCCGCGCCCTACTACATTGCTTCTCTACAAAAAAAAGAGCACATAGCTATCACACTCATTAAAGTGCAACCGGACAGGCTTCAGCCTGAAGGGTATTAAAGATGTGTCCCAATGGCTTATTGCCAGTGTTCAGGTGAACATCCCATTCTAAGCAACAGTCTAAAGCTCTTATGTAGCCAGCTGAGTCTCCTGTTTGCGCTAAGCACATGCAATTGAGATATTCCAATTTACTTGTGTTGTCCTGTCCACCTGGCAGTCTTATGTCTAAATTACTACATTTTCTGTATGTCTCCTAGCTCCCTACATGTGGCAACTCCAGCACTTCTCCAGGACACTCAGCAACACGGTATCCCTCTTGGTCTGACAAGATTTGGGACTTCAAGCTTTCAGAAGTGATCATGTGGGGGCAAAACAAGTAGTCTTACAGCTTAACAAATGGCCAAGACTCAGAGGACAAAATTAAAATCTTGGGAAGACGGAAAAATATAGATGAGAAATATGAACTATTCCGAAGGGCTCTGCCCTTGGCCCACTCCTCTTTGCCCTCTGCATCCTCTCTCTAGGTGTGTGTAGCCACCCCCAGGGCTTTAGCTACCATCTTTAAGCCAATCACTCACAAACCAACCTGTCCACTCCTGACTTGTCTTTTTAAATACAACCCCACCTCTCAGCCTCTTTTTCCTGACACCATTTTGGATGTCTCACCATCAGCTTCAGTCTGGGCCAACCCCTAACCATCCCTCCCACCACGCCCACAGAAAGCAAGATCTTCAGGGGAAGCAACTGGCAGAGGGGATCTGGGACGAAGCTAACCTCCCCCTCTGGAGGCAGAGGTTTCCTCCTGGAGGAGGTAGCTGACTGCTTCTCAGGCCCTCTCACAGCAGTTGGACTGTGGACACCTACATCAGTTCTTCACATGCATTTAGAAGAAAAAGGGTGAAAATTGCTGTCCTCTTCCTAGACTCAAAGGACCTATGGTGTAACAGAACCAGAGCTGTTCCACACCCCAGACGGGGAAGGATTTGAGGAATCAAATTAGGCATCAGTATACCATGCAACACAGATCCAGAAGGGATTCCTATGCTCCAGCCTAAAGGGGGAGGACTTAGAAGTGAGGTTGCTACCACACAGTTCCACAGCCCACTCCTCCGGGGAAGGAGCCAAGACCAGGTAGTGTCCATGAAAGCTACTGCAGCGATAGTAGTAACTCCTGAGGAAGAGCCCAATGGCCCAAGGGGTGGAGAAGCGCTTCCTCCACAGACCTAGCACACAGCCCATTTCCCCAGAGCTGGGGGCAGGATTCAGACCTGAGAGAAGGTGGCTTTGCTTTCCATTCAGTTACAGCTTTTAAAAAAAGTTTTAGGGTTAATGTGACTTTGGCCATTTTCCTTAGGACTTTTGATTTTATTTTTGTGTAGTGGAAAGCTGATCATTCCTGCACCACGTTTTAACTGGGAGAAGAAAAAAAAATAAAAAGACCTTCGCTATGCAGGCAGCACCACTGAGAGACTAAACAAGGCCCTTTTAGAGCTGTAGTACAAGTAGTTACAAAGAACCCAATGACCCTGACCACTTTCCTATTTATTTTATCACACACACACAAATATCATAGATGTATATAGAGTACAAACAAATTCCCCTGCCCCTACCCCTGGTGGAATACAATGAAACTTCACCTGGCATCATCATCTCGAGCTATTAGAAGGCGCATGTGGCTGGTGGCGGAGGCTGTCCTGAGAATATCCACAGCTCTGTGGGAAGACAAGAATGACTATCAGGTTCAAAAAGAGGACGAGAGCAATACTGGGCCACAGTTATGTGGCAGAGGGCTCACACATCAGAATGTCAAAGTCAACAGCGAGCCATGTATTGGGCAAACTTTAATGACGGCTTTTTGGCGAGGGCCATTGGCAGACAGAACATCTCCCAGGCTCCCGATTACCTTGTCTGCCAGCAGAACTGGAGGAAAGATAAATCACAGCCTGAGCTTCCTCACTGCTGCACTAGCTGGGGACCCTGAAATAATAAGGCCAACCTATTAGCAAGTATCTCCTCACTATCGTCTACATTGCAAGCCTTCCTTCCCTTACACCCGGCCAGATTCAGAGCACCACACATACAGAGCCCAGGCACAATCATGAATCAAGCCCACAGAGCATGTGTCTGCTCTCTACTGGTTGGACATAGAGAGAGACTTATCTGTGTGCCATAGGCCCTATGCTACTAAAATCTAATGGGGATTTTCTGTCCCCTAAAGTAAAAGGGGTCAGTGCTTTTGGAGCAGGAAGATTAGGGTCCTATGCCTGCTATTTTCCAAGACTCCATGTGGCTGTTTTGGGCAGCATAGTGACAATGAAAAATTCCAAGGCAGCCACAAATTTGCTACACTATTTAAAGAACAACAGGCACCTCTGAAAGTGTAAACCTTCAACCATTCCTCCTAGACATTTCAATTTTCTCATTCATGCATTATTGGTGTCTGGGTTATGCTGCAACCTCCCTGGAGCACAGAGAAATGGGTCAGAATGCAGCCTTCCAGCAAATTCCCCATGCAGGAGCTGTATTGGGCCCATGAACACAGTGCTACACTGGCTGTTCTTCTGCCTGGCTGCCAGCAAAGGGACATGCTGGGAAATGGGGTTTGAGGGTGGGGGTGTTATCACAGACAGGAGAGGGAAGGTCCAGCACACTCAGCACTGTAACAATTCTGGGATGCTAAGTAGCTCATAGTGAGGCATGTAAGGCTACCATAAGGTAAAGCAGCCCTCCGGGCTACCCTGATTTATGCCCAGGGCCACTTCGACTCCTGGAACAGCCCAGAACTTGGAAGCACAAAACTGGTATAAAGAGCCTTTACCTTCCTACATAAAAGGTGCAGCCCAGAATCAGACTTGTCTTTTGCTGTGTTTGCGTAGTGTCGGGTGCACTGTTATTGCACAGAGAGTCAAAGTAAAAAAATATTGGGGCAATGAAGTTCTCTCCACTTCCTCTGACCTCAGAGGGTGGGTGGGTGGATTCAGGTTGAGTTTGCATTCTGTATGACTGTTGAAGTCACTTCCAATACAGGTTGGGGTTCTTTGCTCTATTACAAGGAAGCTTTTCTTAATAGAAGAAGAATTTTATAGGGATGCTGGTCTAGGAAAGAAACGTTGGATGGATAGCACTGGAACCAGAAGTCCATTGTTTATGTATAGAACACGGACAGCAGCAACACTGCAATGTTCTTCATGCCAACTGTTCCAACACACATTACAGGACTTCATGGAACCGAAAAGAACGCATTTGGATATGGTACCTCTCACTCGTTACTCCAATCAAAGAATCTCCGTTGACCTCCAAGATCTGGTCTCCTGGCTGCAAGCGTCCTAAACAAAGAAACCAGGAGACATTGAATAGATGGTGAATTCTTCCTGTACTATGCTTTAATTCCCTGGAAAGCATAAGGGAAAATCAAAAAAGGCAGAAGGTTTTGCGGGGATCTAAAAATGTTCCTGTATCTGGAGATGCTAATGATTATACATATTAGATTTGTTGGGATTGTTAGACACATTGGTTAATTGATCAAAAGACACAGTTCTGTTGGGGAAAAAACAATGTTTGCTTGGGTTCAAAGAGGCCAAATCTTGAGAATTCTGTCCAGTTCCCCCTCCCTCCTTACTCAGGAGAAACTCACTGGAGGTTTGCCTGCGCAAAGAGCAAGCAAAATCAAGCAAGTGTCTCGGGAGGTCTTTCCGGCCTGGAGGGAGCATACGACTAATGAGATCTGATTTTAAAAGGAGAATCCTAAAATGGAGAGAATCTGCTGTGTAGCATGGATGTGTCTTTGTGCAGGGGGTGGAATGACATCTAAACAGCCTATATAAACACCTTAGAAATAAGAGAGCACATTTGACCGTAGACATGAAAATAGTTTGCCAGATCTAGAAGCAGGTTTAGGAAGAAGCATCAGAAACAGGATCAGTATAACTACTTGATGTGAACAAATATAATATCACTACTCAATTTTCCATGGCTTATAACTCACCATCAGCATAAGCCACGCCCCCTGGTAGGATCCTCTTTACATAAACTCCATATTCTTCTCTTGTCAACTCCTTGATGCCACCGATTACCTTAATACCTAGGAAGAAAAGTCACTCAATTACACAGCAGCTAGCACCAGACTTAACTTCCACAGGAGAGTGCTACCATGGAGGTCATGGAGAGCGACAGCTCCAAATACAGCTAACCAACATCACCCCATGTCATGAATACAACCTCCCCTTCACCCCCAGCTTGATTCCATAGATTTCACCAGCAGGATGAAGTCCTTGCTTTATACACAAGACAAATCCAACATAAAGCCACATAAGAGGAACTAATACTTGGGATGATGTTACTTCCCCAGGGTTTGAATAATGCCAGTCAACGCTGGAAAAATACCGCACAAATATGGCAAAATTCACTCAAGTATACACAGCAAATTCACTTAGATGGCTTCATCAACAGGACATGTGGAAATATCTGAGGTGGAGGATGCAAGCCAACTACAGATTACTATTGCAACACCAGAGGAGGAGGAGGAACTGGCTGCGCTGCAGTGAGGAGAGTGGCTGTTGGCCATCTTGGGTAGTGGACAGTGCTCCACCCCTGACCCAGGTCCCCTGTCCAAAGTGGTCAAGAACCAGCATGCTCAACTGGCAACAGAAGGTGAGGAGCAGACTCCAATGGCCAAGGAGGAGGAGGTACTTGTTCCCAAGGCTGGGAAGCTCAAGGCTACCACACCTAAAAGGGGGAAACATAAGGTTCCAGTGGTCGGGGACTCCCTTCTGAATGGAGGCTTACATCTGCCGACCTGCCTTGATGTCCTGGGAGTGTGCTACCTGCCTGGAGCCCACATCTGAGATATTATGGAAAGGTTGCCAAGACACATCCATCAGTGTGACCACTACCCCATGCTGCTCATCCATGTGGGTACTAATGATACAGCCAGGTATGACACTGAACAGATCAGCAGCAACTATAGGGCTCTGCAAGTGAGAGTGAAGGAGTCGGGGGCACAGATTGTGTTCTCGTCCACCCTCCTGGTGTAAGGCAAGGACCCAGGCAGAAACACATGCATTCTGGAGATGAATGCATGGCTGCGCAGATGGGTGTCGATGGGAGACCTTTGGCTTCCTCAACCATGGGATGCTGTTCTGGGAAGGAGGACTCGTGGGAAGAGACAGGGTCCACCTGACCAAGAAGGGGGAGAGCTACCCAGAGGTAAGCATAAAAAATGGCGAGGTTAACAGAGCGCTAAATGTTGGGAGGGTTTTGCTGGGGAGAGATGGAAAATTACAATAAGGTCATAGCAGCAAAGAATCCTGTGGCACCTTATAGACTAACAGATGTTTTAGAGCATGAGCTTTTGTGGGTGAATACCCACTTCGTCATGATAAGGTCATAATAGCAACAAGAGGTAAATTGATGGAGGAATCTGCTTAGATGTTTACACACAAATGCAAGAGTATACCAAATAAACAGGAAGAACTAGACGTATTAGTATATAAGCTAGATTATTACTTAATTGGCATCACAGAGACTTGGCTGGATAAATTTCATGACTGAAATAATATTGGAATAGAGGTGTATAGCTTGTTCAGGAAGGACAAGTGGGGAGAAAAGAAAGGAGATGTTGCATTAGAGTAAGTATATATACACACACTTCTTCTGAGGACCAGAAGAAGGTGAGAGGCAGACCAGTTAAACATTTCTGGGTAAAGATAAAAGGGACAAAAATACAGGTAGACCACTACGTGCTTGTGGTCTACTATAGACCACCAAATCAGAAAGAGGAGGTGGATGAAGGACTTCTAGAATAAACACAGAAATATCCAAAACAAGATCTGGTAGTAATGAGGGACATTAGCTACCCTGACATCTGTTGCAGAAGTAATATGGCAAAACATAAAATTCCAGTAAGTTCTTATTGGGGATAACTTCTTATTTCACAAAGTGGAGGAAGTAAGTTGGGGGACAGCCATTTTAGACTTGATTCTACCCAACAGTTAGGAATTGGTTGTGAATCTGAAGGTTGGATGCAATTTGGGTGAAAGTGACCATGAAATGATAAATGTCATGATTCTTAGGATGGTAAGGCACCAAAGTAGCAGAATAAGGAAAACGGACTTCAAAAAAGCAGACTTTAACAGAATCAGAGAACTGGAAGGTAAGGTCCCAAGGGAAGAAATTCTACAGGATAAAGAAGTTCAGGAGAGTTGACAGTTTCTCAATAAGGCATTATTAAAGACAACTACAAACTATCCAGATGTGAAGGAAAGTTAAGAAGACTAGTAAGAGGCCAATATGGCTGTCACTTGAAAATCAAAAAGGAATCCTATCAAAAAGTGGAAATATGGGCAAATTGCTAAGGAAGAGGACAAAAGAATAGCGCAAGCACACAGGGACAAAATCAGAAAGGCCAGGACACAAAATGGAATATAAAAGACAATAAGGAGAGGTTCTTTAAATACATTAGCAGCAAGAGAAAGACAAAGAGAGCATAGGTCCTCTACTTACTGGAGAAAGAGAGCTAATAACTGATGTCATCAGAAAGGCTGAGGAGTTTAATGCCTATTTTAATGATGACCAGATACTCAACAGAATTAATATTAATATGGGGAGAGGAATGCAAGCCAAACTAGGGAAAGAACATGTTAAAGAACATTAGATAAGTTAGATGTATTCAAGACAGCAGAGCCTGATGAAATTCATCCTCAGATCCTTAAGGAACTAGCAATTATTCCTCACAAACTCAGACAATGGATGAGGTCCCAGAGAACTGGGGGAGGGCAAACATAACACCTATCTTTAAAAAGGGACACAAAGAGGCCCGGAGAATTATAGACCAGTTAGCCTGCCTTTGATACCTGGAGAGATTCTGGAACAAATTATTAAACAATCAATTTGTAAGCACATAGAGGATAATAGAGGTAAAAGAAATAGCCAGCACAGATTTATCAAGCACAAAATCATGCCAAACCAACCTTATTTCCTTGTTTAACAGGGTTATTGGCCTAGTAGATGGGGGACAGGGGCGGAGGGAGATAGCAGTAGATGTGATACTAACAGCAAGATACAAGGCTTTTGACACAGTTCCATGTGACATTCTCATAAGCAAACTAGGGAAATGTGGTCTAGCTGAAGTTACTGTAAGGCGGTTGCACAACTGGTTGAAAGATGGTACTCAAAGAGTAGTTATCCATGCTTTTCTGTCAAACTGGGAGAGTGTATCTAATGGGCCACATGGGATCTGTCCTGGGTCTGGTACTCTTCAATATTTTCATTGATGACTTGGATAATGGAGTGGAGAGTAATGACATCAAGCTGGAAGGGACTGCAAGCATTTCGGAGGACAGAATTAAAATTCAAAGTGACCTTGACACATTAAAGAATTGGTCTGAAATGAACAAGATGAAATTCAATAAGGAAACGCACACCTACAAAATGGGGAAGAACTGCTTAGGTGGTAATACTGGTGAAGAGGATCTGGGGGTTACAATGGATCACAAATTGAATGAGTTGACAATGTAATGCAGTTGCAAAAACAAGCTGATCTCATTCTGAGTTGTATTAACAGGAGTGCTGAATGCAAGAACAGGAGGTAGCTGTCTCGCTCCGAATAGGCACTGATGAAGCCTCAGCTGCCGTACTGTGTCCAATTCTGGGTGCTAGACATTAGGTAAGATGTGGATAAATTGGAGAGTCCAGAGGAGAGCAACAAATAATAACAGGTTTAGAAAACCTGACCTCAGAGGAAAGGTTAAAAAAACTGGACATGTTTAGTCTTGAGAAAGGACGACTGAGTGGGAACTGGATAACAGTCTTCAAATACATTAAAGGGCTGTTACAAAGCGACTGATCAATGGTTCTCCATGTCCACTGAAGGTAGGACAAGACGTAATGAACTTAATCTGCAGCAAGGGAGATTTTGGTAGGATATTAGGAAAAACTTTAAGGCTAATTAAGCACCAGAACAGGCTTCCACCTAAGGGTGGTTGTGGAATCCCCATCACAGGAGGTTTTTAAGAACAGGCTGGACAAACATCTCTCGGAGTGTCTAGGTTTACCTGGTCCTGCCTCAGCACACGGGGTCTGAACTTCACCTCTCATGTTCCTTCCAGCCCTGCTTTTCTATAATTCTATGGCATTCACCATCCCTTTCATTTGCTTCCCCCAGCCAAAACAGCATGGGAGCAATGTCTGGTTTGCAGAAATGCTTGGGGAAAGGAAATGCCTTCCAAACATGTAGTCTGCATAGCTGCAAGGTTGGTGAGCCCATCTGGTAAACTGACTCGGTTTGGGAGTCATGCAGCGAGGAGCAGAAACAAAAGTATATGACCTGGGTGCCCAATGACACAGCATGAACCACAACTTATAAATAGTGCACACGCAAATCAGTTGCTACGGAGTAGAGTATCCAAGGAAACTATAGCTCAGGAATGTCTCCAGAGACCTCCATCAAATCATTTCAACATTTCAACTAGACAAATTCAGCCAAATCAAATTCTGCTGATGGATAAATCCCTAACACCCAGCTCCAATGTCTCTGATCAGACTATGAGAGCTGTATCATGAGACCATTACTGTGGACAGCCGTATTTTCAACCCCTGAGAGAGAGAGAGAGAGATCTTCAGCTTTTCCCACAATCCAGTCAAGCACTAGACTTAACAAGGGAACAGAAACGTCGCTGCTAACATACACGGCTCGGCACATGTTGCATGGCACCCTCTAGTGGCTGAGTCACAGAGGGTTAGGAAGCTACCACTGCCTCCAGAGATAAAAACCTTTGGCAGATGCAGTAGAGGCTCCAGCTTTTAGATGGAGCTTTTGAGACTTGGGCAGAGCAGATCAGAGATAGGAGCCAGAATGCCAAGCACAGGAGTATTTCACAACCCTGAACAACAGTGCCACAGAAGAGTCCTAGATTTTCATTTTGAAAAGATGGGAACGTTGCATTTAGGATTCTAGCAATATTAACTGATTAAAGCTGGTGTTCTGGCAGTGCCATGGAGAACTCCAAGGCATTGGGGTTTCATGCAGCAGCACCCTAAGAATTCCAGCCAGCAGATCTCTTTCCTCATTGCACCAACCTGTGTATGCCAGTTAAGATCACATGACCTAAAGCAAATCATGCCCTGTCAGTGTCAGCTGAGCTTTCAGTGCATGAACTTCCTCAGTAAGTTCCTCCAGACCACCATGGGAATTTCTTGATGGGGAAGGGATCCACTTGGCTTCCAGCCCCTTTTTATCACTGGAGTCATACACAGGAGCAAGACTATAGCCCAGAATCAGGACCAAATATTCCTACATAGCATTTGAGAGATTTCTGTGTAAGAAGAGCGGAGGAAGAGCACCCCCTACTTTACGGCTTCTTTCCTAAGGGACTACCACAACACATTTCTGCCTCTGAATGTGGCATCGCTGATGTTATTTTAATGCAGGGGGTTTTATGGTGCTTACACACAGCAATGCTGAACTACATAAGCTGCTTGGCAGGAAAAGGCAGAGGAGACTGATTTGTCATAGGCTCATTAAATCCCGATTCTAGGGCTCTGGACTGTGGACAGTGGGATTAAGAATGCTGGCTTTAATTAACAAATCTTCCCAGAGATCCACTGCTGATCAGACATTTGACTGCTCTGAATCCAAGGCAGAATGGGGATATTCAGAAGGCAGAATACACGCCAAAGAATGCTCAGTCCCACACCTACAACATGGGATGCTGTAGAGCTGCTGGAAAAGCAACCTCCCAGGTTCTTTATGCTCCATGGCTTCCTCCTCAAACAGCTCTGAAAAATCCTAATCAACAGGACAGCTTTTAGAAATCAATAGATAGTTTTACTAAGCAGCCTCTGGGGGAGATCCATCACCTTAATGCCATGCTAAGGGATCTAGATGGAGGTTTGCAAAGCCAACGAAGAGATTTAGCAACACTACTTCCCTTCATTACAATTAATGGGAGTTGTGTGGCTGAATTTCCTCATCAGCAATAAACATCTCAACATACTGTGGCCTTGTTTAGATTTCTGCACACACCTACCTGCTCATTCATTCCGGATGTCCGTGACATCAAATGCCCCTCACCAGAGCTAAACTGCAGCCATTCCACCAATCCCAGGAGACCTGCAGCCAGCAAGCCAGGCACACTAAAGGTAGGAACAATTCTCCTCCTCCATCAATTAATCACCCTTAGGATTCTCACCCTTTTCCAAACGATCAGGTGATGAGATGAACTAATGGCCATTGGATGGGGGCTATTCTGGACCCAGGGCAGAGAGAGTTCCAAAGTCAAGGGGTTCTCACAGGGAAAGCCGTGCTAATAGTTTCTTCTTGTTTATAGTCTGAGTTCCTCCACTGGTCTCGGCTGTGGCTTCTGAAGCAGGCAGGTCATCACAGTTTAAAACTCTGGCTTCATAGCTTAGAACTAGAGCCAGTCAGAATTTTTTCCATATCGCTATATTTGTTTGACCAGAACAATTTGTTTCCATATCATTACATTTGTTTGACCAAAACAAAAATCTTTGCAAAAATGTCCATTTTGGTTGAAGTTTTCCTCAAAAAAACAGAAACTTTTTAGGAACATATTTAAGTTCTCAAAAAAATCAACCTTTTTTTAACTGAAAAGTTTTTGAAAACCAACAATTTCTGTTTTCAATTTTTTCCATCAAAAAAATGAACATTCACAGGCATTTCTTTTTAAATGATTTTTTTCTAAAAGTTTCCCAAGGAAAATAACTTGCATTTTTCAACCAGCTCGAGTTACAACCAGCACCTTACACTTCATCCAGAAACGCACTGGCAGACAGCGAGGCTCTTGGAACGCCACGTGACATGCCCACAGTGAGATGCCCGCTCAACAAGCAAGCTGCCTTTTCTGGTTCTGAATGTCTTTCAAGGTGCAACTCCTCAACAACAAAGGTATGGATGTGTCAAAAGATCCTTATGCACAGAGAATGGTCACAGCCTTCTGGCCATATGTAAAACTTAGGCAGCTGACCTCTCCCTGATCTTCTAGGGGCCAGAACCAGAATTTACCAATGTACATTGCCAAAGAGCCACAGGAATACATCAGCAGCCCCCTACCTCCCCGCATCAGCTCCCAGCGCCTCCCGCCCCCCAGCAGCTCCATCGTCACTGCCTCTCGCTCTCTCCCTCCCTGCACCTCCCGATCAGCTGTTTTGTGGTGTGCAGAAGGCTCTGCAGGGGGAGGAGTGAGTGCATGGCAGGCTCAGGGGAGGGGGCAGAGTGGGGGCAAGGCCTGTGGCAGATCCAGGGGTTGAGCAGTGAGCATTTCCCCCTGCTCCCCCGGCATATTGGAAAGTTGGCACCTGTAGCTCCAGCCCAGAGTCAGTGCCTATACAAGGAACCGCATATTAACTTCTGAAGAGCCGCATGTGGCTTCAGAGCCACAGGCTGGCCACTCCTGTTCTAGGGAGTCCAACCAGACTCCTTCATTGGGAAACTGAGCAAATCCCACCTCCATTAGTGGGTCTAGTTTCAATTGAACCTGTGATGCTTTCTGGGGTTACCCAGGACTGAGAGTCACTTGGCTACCCCCTACCTCCAGGGAGACAGACCTTGCTGGTGCTTACTTGTGTGCTAGCTCCCTGACAATAGCAGCCCATCACCCACCCAAACAATCTCCTCAGCCCCCACTTGACTTTGTAGTTTATCAGTAAGTGCACTCCAGTTCCAGCACCCCTTTGAAGCATTCCCCTGTGATATCCAGCTCCTGTCACAAAACAAAATCCATACATGGTTTCCAAAGACAAACAACTTCAACACGCTATGACACTGCACCCCATATTCTTCATAGTGATATTATTATGGTATGGTTATAGCAAAATTATGATGTATTTTATGCAAGATGAGTCATGTGAGGGATCATTGGAAAAGTTATGATTTGCTGAATATGATTATCCTATTTGTATGCATGAATCACTTTGTATCTGAAGTTATGAATATTAACTATGTATCTGTATTTCAATGTAGTTACACCTGGGTAATGCTCACTAGACACAATGCTTTCAGTCTAGACAGCTGGTTGGGAAGGGCCTATTCAGGGAAATGTGCTTTAGGGAGAACAATAGGAGAAGCTTATCTCACACATGGTGAGCCTTCCTGAGAACACTACAGACAGCCTGTGAGTGATGGCTGCTATGATTCTACAAGGACATGTGACCAGGCCACATGATGTTGGCCTCCATCTTGGGATGTCAGTATTTTTCCAGAGATTGGTCTGGAATCAAGCTTTGGAATAGAGGGTTCCTGCCATATGCAAAAGCTATGTAAGGAGGGGAGTGACATCATCTGTGGTTCTTCACTCCCCACACATGACAATTCCTGGAAACACCTGAGGAACAAAGATTGAACTGGGGGAAGTGCTGGACCCAGGCTAAAGGGATTTCTAGCCTGTGAATGAAACACCTGGGGAGTCCAAGCTGTAAAGCAAGTGCATCTTGTCCCTTAAGAATCCATGGCCTGCTTATATCATTTTTCAGGGTGAGACTCTCCTAATTCATATCCAATCTATCTAGTATATTAAGTTTAGTTTGTGTTTTTTCGTTTATTTGCCAGGTAATCTGCTTTGATCTGTTTACTGGGTCTTATAATCACTTAAGTTTATTAACTACAAAAGATGGATTTTGTTTTAGTCAAAATCAGTGAGTTTTGATGGGAGTGCTTGGTGAAAATCTCTGCTCGGTTACCACATGCGTGCATTGTTCTCTCCACATTGAGGGAGAGGCGGACTGGGTATTAAACCCATATATTGGCCAGATTTGACCAGGGCAGGACAGGACTGCTCTGGGGTCCCGGGCTGGGAAGCTGGTGGTTAGAGAGCCTGTGTGTAACTGCAGCTGGGTGTCTCCCTACCTGTGTGAATGCTGGTGAAACTGCAGGCTGGAGGGCTTTCCAGCTTGTCACAGCAGTACAGTGTGAGAGGGAGCCCAGGCTGGTGTGTCAGGGGGCTCAGTGGTACCCCAGTTCCAGGTGGCACCCATCATACTAACCATCAGTCTCGGGCATTGGCAGTCTCACTGAAGGACTGTTTGGATATGTGGACTCTCTGCTCAGACCCTATGCCACCAGCACTCCCAGCTATCTCCGTGACACCACTGATTTCCTGAGGAAACTACAATGCATTGGTGACCTTCTAGAAAACACCATCCTAGCCACCATGGATGTACATGCTCTCTCCAGAAACATCCCACACACAGATGGAATTCAAGCTGTCAGGAACAGTATCCCTGATGATGCCACAGCACAACTGGCTGCTGAGGTCTGTGCCTTTATTCTCATACACAGCTATGTCAAATTTGACGACAATATATATCTCCAGATCAGTGGCACCGCTATGGGCACCCGCATGGCCCCACAATATGCCAATATTTTTATGGCCGACCTGGAACAACGCTTCCTCAGCTCTCGTCCACTCACGCCCCTTCTCTACCTACGCTACATTGATGACATCTTCATCATCTGGACCCATGGGAAGGAGACTCTAGAAAAATTCCACCACGATTTCAACAACTTCCACCCCACCATCAACCTCAGCCTGGACCAATCTACACGGGAGGTCCACTTTCTAGACACCACGGTGCAAATAAGTGATGGTCACATTAACACCACCCTATATCGAAAACCTACCGACCGCTATGCCTACCTTCATGCCTCCAGCTTCCATCCCGGGCACATCACACGATCCATTGTCTACAGCCAAGCACTGAGGTACAACCGCATCTGCTCTAACCCCTCAGACAGAGACCAACACCTACAAAATCTCCACCAAGCATTCTCAAAACTACAATACCCGCACGAGGAAATTAGGAAACAGATCAACAGAGCCAGACGTGTACCCAGAAGCCTCCTACTGCAAGACAAACCCAAGAAAGAAACCAACAGGACTCCACTGGCCATCACATACAGCCCCCAGCTAAAACCCCTCCAACGCATCATCAGGGATCTACAACCCATCCTGGACAATGATCCCACACTTTCACAGGTCTTGGGTGGCAGGCCAATCCTTGCCCACAGACAACCTGCCAACCTGAAACGTATTCTCACCAGCAACTGCACACCGTACCATAGTAACTCTAGCTCAGGAACCAATCCATGCAACAAACCTCGATGCCAACTCTGCCCACATATCTACACCAGCGACACCATCATAGGACCTAACCAGATCAGCCATACCATCACTGGTTCATTCACCTGCACGTCCACCAATGTAATATACGCCATCATATGCCAGCAATGCCCCTCTGCTATGTACATCGGCCAAACTGGACAGTCACTACGGAAAAGGATAAATGGACACAAATCAGATATTAGGAATGGCAATATACAAAAACCTGTAGGAGAGCACTTCAACCTCCCTGGCCACACTATAGCAGACCTTAAGGTGGCCATCCTGCAGCAAAAAAACTTCAGGACCAGACTTCAAAGAGAAACTGCTGAGCTTCAGTTCATCTGCAAATTTGACACCATCAGCTCAGGATTAAACAAAGACTGTGAATGGCTTGCCAACTACAAAACCAGTTTCTCCTCCCTTGGTTTTCACACCTCAACTGCTAGAACATGGCCTCATCCTCCCTGATGGAACTAACCTCATTATCTCTAGCTTGCTTGCATATATATACCTGCCCCTGGAAATTTCCACTACATGCATCTGACGAAGTGGGTATTCACCCACGAAAGCTCATGCTCCAAAACATCTGTTAGTCTATAAGGTGCCACAGGATTCTTTGCTGCTTTCACGCTACACAGTGGACCCACTGAGTGACTCTGTCATTCGATTGATGTTAGAGACACCAGAACAAGAGAAAAAACTTTCTTGAAATGCTTTAATTGCCCCTCTTTTTTAAATTCTGACGTTTAAAACATTGACCAGTTCTCATAAAAACAAGAAAAAAAATGGTGAAAATTTCATTGAAATCTAAACATTTCAACCCAACTCTAACATTACTCTGTCTTTCCTCCAGTGCACTCATCCCTAGCATCTTACTACTCTTTGCTCCTTACATCATGTCTGATATTCGTTTGTAAGCTTTCTTAAGGCAGGGATTGCATCTTTGTGTATATCACAAGCCCTAGCACACTAGAGCACCATAAAACAATCTAATCTCAATCCGTGAAGTCAAGGGGCACAGATATAATGTTACATATCTGGCCCATCAGGAAAAGAATCATCATGATTTTGGACTGATGATAGCGGAGCTATTTTGAATTCCCAGCAAAATAAAAACTGCATAAATTATGACCTAGTTGCCTTACCATCTTTCTGAAATAGGCACTTGTAAATAACACTTCTAATTAATTAATTGGAGCTTATCTGCCCTAGCCCAGAGATTATTTTAAATCACTTATCTCCTTTGCTTTGCCCAGTGAGATGTCCAAGAGTATTTTCAAAGTTCCACGAAATAACTACATTTAGAAAGCTAGTGTGAAGAATGTGTGTGTGTCAGTCTGAGCCATATCGCTGTGGAGACAGAACCACGGCAGCAAAGTGAGGAGCACCAGGGCTGGATGAACACCATGGGCTTGACTCCCTGCACTGGCACACTGGGTGCAGTGTGCAGACCCTTGTGCGCAGCTGGGTACAGCTGTACCCCTAGGGGAACATGCCCTGAGGGGTGGCAGGAGGTGTCTGGTCCACCATCATCCCCAAGATGCCCAGCCAAGCGAAAGCGGTGGAACTCCAGAGGAGTCCTGCCATTGGAAGATCCCTAAAGAATGTGCTGAGTCTACACATCTCCTAAGATCTTTGCCCACTCCTCCTCAGAGGCCACTGCTGCCTACTCTTGGAGAGACAATCACCAGCTGTGGCCCCCCTGTGGTGCAGAGGGAGCCCTACAGTACTGGCTTCACCCAGTGTTTCATTTGTAATGAAAGAGGTGCTGGGGCTCAAGCAATTTTTTTACTTTTATAACTGAGGCAGCAAGCCAAAGGTGCCAGGACTATGAACTGCCAGGCCTAGAGACATCGAGGCCCAGCTCTGGCACATATTAAGCACTGGCTCCACCTCTCAGTGCACTTTGCACTGCCAGGGGGCCCACAGTTTGGTTGTGCCTGCAGAAACTCACATGGATCAGAGCTGAAGACAGCCCAAGACTGGATTCAGAGGGAGGAAGCACCTTCAGGGCAGGGACCTCGAGGGTGGAGCAACCTTTAGGAAGCTTGGGATTAAATAAATGCAGTGAATTAATTCCTCTCACACTAGCAATAGCGATCTATTGGAAGAAGAATGGAATGCCTGTCTGCATAACGTGCAAGGAGGAGACCAAGCGATCCTTCACTCTGAAGGTCATTTTACCCTTAGGTCAACACACACCTCACCGTGACTTCCACAGGGGCCACAGACATGCACTCCCAAGCAGTATTCGGGCCTCTGAGCGTTGCCCAGGCATCATGAAGACACCTGAGAGCAAAGTACACTGGTGGGAGTGCGTGTGCGCAAAAGTTAGTTTATTTTAGGACACTGTGACCCACTTCAATTTCTCATTAAATGTCTATGAAGGATGTGATCCTCTTGTCCTTGCACACAGTTCCCCGCACAGTCAGGAGCGCTTAGAGAGCATGGTTAGAAATGTTGACAAACCTCTTTGCTGAGGAAAGGGTGTGTTGGTCTCTTCCAGTTTTCTTACTAACTAGAAACAGAAAGACTTCAGTTTCTTCTATTAGTTTTTGTTAAGCATTAACAGTGTGGTGAGCACTATGCGAGACCCAGCAATGGGAGAGTGCCGGGAACATTTCTTTAATATGTTTTTTCCCCCTTTGGTCTGGGTTGGTATCAGCACAATTCATAGAAGACACAAGTTTCTACAACAGCAGTATTGTTAACTCTAGCCGTTGTATTGTGTCCCTCTCCATAACAGGTGTTTTTCATAAGAGCCCATCTTCTGGGGCCAAATGATTACATGAGAATCTCAGCTTTTAAACAAAGGTTCCTAGCCCTCCCAATGGTGTAGAAAAGCTTAAAAGGTTCAAAAACAAAAAAAAGATGAATGAAAATGATTTGAGAACTTCATTATTTTTAAGCAGGTATCATGATTGTGGGCACGGCTAGGGATTGTTCAACACTTGGGGTCGGCAACACAACACATAGAACACCAGATAAACCTCAGGCTGAAATTCACTTCCTCCCCACACTGCACAAAGCCTGAGTGAGTGGGCTTACTGCAGCAAACTCGGAGGTAGTCGACAAGATGGGATACAGTTCCAGAGTCTCTCTCTGGCTGTCGGAACAGCCAGGTGGCTGGAATAGTGCCCCTAACCACTACAGACCCTCTACAAGGCACTTTGTCACCACATGCCACTGCTTTGTCCCAAAACCTCCTTCTGTGCTGGGATACGTGCACAGCCCAGCTCTGTGTCTAGGGGCTACAAACTGCCAAGTCCCCCCATACAGACACCTGTGTTCTGCTGTTGCTTTCCCCTTCCTGCCTAGCAGAAAAATGGTTATCCTATGTTGACAGCCTCAGGTAGCCTCCTTCAGGACTTGCAGACCTTTCTCCTGAACGTCTAAGGGGACACAATTTCTTTTCCACCAAGACCAAGTGCTGTGATTAACAGACTCCGAGAGGACAATTCTGTCTCCTCTGAGCATCTAGAGCTTTGAGGTCTCATTATGTGGCACTTAGACTTATTCTGATGATGACTCCAACAGTCACCCACGCATCTTTCTACACAGTATCAGCTAGAAATACATCAGGTAGAAATTATACAAATAGGGGACAGAAATAAGGTAAAATTATATAACTGCTGAGAATTACAACTATAGCGTCACTCACACACACACACACAATGTATACACAGGTATATTGGAGAACTGCAGATTCTAGCTGTTCCTCTGTTTAGGTACTGGAAGAAAAAACCTGTAATCACTCATTTCTCCTTTGTGTCCATGAATCAATTGTAATAATGGTTTAATATAGCCAGAGTATCTACAAATCCTCCTTTATCCCCAAAAATGTCAGCAGAAAATCTGATCCGGTTATTAAAAATCAGTGACTACTCACAGTATTAGTCTCAGACACAGTCAAACTTTGATAGGGGAAAACACTGACTTTAACTCCATATTGGCAAACAAAACAAAGCCACTCACTCCCCCATGCGCTCTGCCTCCACACACACACACTCTCTTAAGAATCAGAACCAAAGCAGTGCAAATCAGAACCAAAGCAGTGAAAAGGGCCATGTCTGTTCTCACACTCGAAAGGTCTAGTCACTGCATGCTGTCCCCAATTTGGGTAGTAAGAGACTTAAGGTTTTTCCACCGCGATGTGCAGCTACTTCTAATGCAGCAGAAACGGCACCACCTGCAGACTCGGACCACCCCTGGGGAAGAGTCTCCTGTTACATACAGAAACAAACCTACAGAGCTAAATTGTGACACAGCTCAAGCCCTATTTCTACTCTTGGATAAGCATTTTACAACAATAGGATCCTTTTGCACTGGTGTGGCTTAACACTCAGGCTGTTCAACTGCTCACCTGCCCTAGTGCCCCATTTGTGGGGGCAGGTGCAAAGGATGTGTCACGCATGATGGAATGGAAATTACAGGGCTGAACGTGGCCAAGGACAAAACAGGCAGGTGGGAAAACTGACACCAAAGATGGACAAGCAAGAAACCATCCGAGCTGCTGAGCATAGTAAGAAGTAGTATGGAGGAGCTACTTGAGAAGGGGGCAATGTCTTGGGTGATTGGCTGAGCTGGATAGTTATATGCACAGTAAGGGGAAGATAGCCACAAAGATGAAGGACTGTGGTCCTGAACTTGCCCCAATTAAATCACTAGCAAAACTCCTATTTATTATTAATTATTATTACTACGATGGCAAAGACAGGTACAAAGGGCTTTGCCACAGAAATCAGCTGAGAAACACAAGAGAGTGCCACTGATTTCAGAGGGAGCAGGCCCCAATGACCAGAAATGGGAGCAGGACATAACCCAGATAGACATGAGGAGGGGGACAAGGCCAGGCTACAGAGAAGTGGGTGGGAAGGAGACTGCACATTTACCCTGAACCCTAAGGAGAGAGTACTCACCCCTAGGGCTCCAAACAGAGACGGAGACTGAGTCCACTCTCATCTCTCTCCTCTTTCCCATCCCAGCTCCCAAGACTCTCTCTCTGCTGAACAAAGGGCCATCCACTAGCTTAAGCCCTTCTCTGACCTGCTTGCTCAGCACTGATGAGGGCTGCTCGCTCGTCACTACCACACAAGCAGCCGTAGGCTGCCAACCCACCACCACTCACCCCCAGTGCAGAGCCTACCTGGGGTCCAGGCCAGCCTCTCCCCACTTACCCCAAAGGCAGGGGCATGTGCACAAATAACATTTTGATGGCTTTTGGAGAGGCATGTTCTCTGCCCCATCACAGCCCTGGGGCGGAGGAGCTCACCTCCCCACTGCAGCACTGGGGCCGGAGTTCTGTGCCCCACCAATTACTGGGGGGCAAGCCCCTGCTTGCCCCTCCTTGTGCAACCCCCTGCCACAGGTGTCTGCAGTTCCCACCAGCCCCCTATTGCTTTCCAGCAGATGGAATTGCATAGGCGCCTATGGCAAGGAGAATGGAGCGCAGCAAGAGAATCAGCGAGAAGGTGGTTTCCAACATGTGAGGCAGATCCAGGACTCACTCCAAACCTAGGTCTCTCTCTCAGAACTGCATCTCTTCCTTGCCACAGTGCCTCTAGAAGCCATGGCCAGACATGGAGATGGACCGGCCTTTAGGGTTACATCATGTTAGATGTGATGGAAGGGTTGAATAGGGAATATGCCACATTGACTAGAAGTTGAATTTTACATTGTGAGCTCTTCAAGGCTGAGATCCTCTTTTTGTTCTCTGTTTGTACAGCCCCTAGCACAACAGAGTCCTGGCCTGGCTACTAAGCTCTAGCACAGTACAAATAAATAGTAATAATAAGGGTGGGTTATTTAGGTTTCTTCTCTGAATTTTCCCCATCAGATCAGAATATCTTCCTCAAAGTCATTCCAATCCAGCAACTAAATGAGTATCGGCACTTCAAATACAGTTCCTTGCCCAAAAGGACAGTGCCGAGCTGAGCATGTGTATATGCATTATGAAGATTTGCATTATCCAGTCAATCATGTCTTGCTCCAAGCATCTATTAATCATGTTTATCAATACAATAGCGACCAGGAAGCAACCAAGATTGGGGACTCATTGTGTGAACATATCTATAGGGCCAATATGGTGGTAAAAATTATTATGCGAGTTCTTTGGAAGTGAGTCAGTGTGTTAACGCAATAGTGACGGCTCATAGTTTAATGTCTCAGCTATTTCACATAGAGGGAAAAAGAGAGAGTAAGAAACCCACTGTCAAAATACCAATCAGGAGTAAGCCATTAATACAGGGCCACTTGCTCCAGGTTCTGTTCCAAGGAGAAGATACTCAGGTTCTATGCATGTGCAGGGCTGAGCATGAGGTGGAAGGGAGTATCCAGGGGCGGCTCCAGGCACCAGCACGCCAAGCACGTGCCTGGGGCAGCAAGCCACAGAGGGCACTCTGCCGGTCGCCGCGAGGGCGACAGGCAGGTTACCTTTAGCAGCATGCCTGTGGAGGGTCCGCTGGTCCCGCGGCTTCGGAGGACCTCCCGCATGCTGCCGCTGAATCCGCTGGACCGGGGACCTCCCGCAGGCAAGCTGCTGAAGGGAGCCTGCCTGTCGTGCTTGGGGCAGCAAAATACCTAGAGCCGCCCCTGAGAGTATCCACAACCACCACCACCACACTATTTTGGCCATTTAAAAGCAGGAAAATGTCAACTGAAACTTTTCACAAGATGGGATAAAAAAAAAAAAAGAGAGAGAGAGAAAGAGAACCACCACAATGGCACCCAAACTGAGAACTCACTCTCCAGAGAAAGGAGAATTTTGTTAGCTAGTGATGTGTAAAGATTTGCTCACTTGACCTCAAGGCACTGCACCAACTCTGGTGATAAAATCACCAATCTCATGATATTTGAAGATTTTTCTTAATGCCCCAGCTCCTAGATTCGAGTGACTGCAAAAAAATCTCAGTTTTCATTTAAAACAACAGTAAATATCTAGTCATTATGGTTGCAGAGGGACTCTTGAGAATGTGAAGCAGCTGAACCCTATGGTTCCAAAACCAGAAGATAAACCTATCCTGACGTTTACTATTATTTAAATCATGATTTTTAGGCCAATCTCCTGACTGGAGGCGGGGCTTGACTCATGATTTTTGAATGCTTGTGGTTGGCAACAGTGACAATATAACCACTTGTGCATAAAGTTAAGCATGCTCATAAATCTTTGAAAGATCAGGGCATAAGTTATAAGCTTATGCAAACAGGTGTTTATCCCTTTAAGGTTTTAACATGAGTTCCATTTAGTCAATTTAAAAATCATAAATTGTGAACAAATGTTTGTTTGACCTAGAGTGTGTTATTAACAACAGCTTCTAGAAGAAAAGGAATTTTTAAATTCTGGTTTACATGTCATTGTATATGGGTTTAGTCAATTTTGCATTTCCTTGGATTGAACAAAGATAGTCCATGACAATCATTTCCCTTTTATTTACTATTCATTTCACTTTCAGGTTCTTAGTGCAACTCTGTTTGGGTGTTAAACACAAAATTAAAAGCCAACTGTGTAGATGAGAGGGCGTTTTTTGTAAATTGTGGAAACATTTCTATTATCCTTTTAGGTTTTAGAAAGAAAGACTTATTTTAACCCAACTTATATTTGAGACCAAAATTAAATTGACAGTGCCCCTTTAATTAGATAGCATCAGTGTCCCAGATAATGCTTATTAAGTAATACTTAGGGCCTGATAATCTAGCCTATTTTGGATCTCTTTAATCTTTCTTTTCTGGCAAAGGTCCTGGACTTGGTACGGGTGTCCGATGGTTTCTCTTTCACAGAGTAAAGGTTTATGGAGGAAAGTCCAGGTCAGGGTAGAGCTTAGAATGACCCAGAGAGCATTTGTGTGAGGTTCTTTACAGTATATTTCAAAATTCAGACCCTGGACTTGCTCTTTTGCATCAAATCCTGTTCCCTCCAGTGCCATTAGAAAAAATCCTCAGGCCTATAATCCCACAGTGCTCCTGGATCTCCATCTCCACTATGGGTCAAGGGGTCCCTAGATAAGCTGTTTGTTTAGTCTGGCAGTCACGCTCCCTAGTGGCTTTCAGTGACGCTCAACAACTAGGTGTCAAATAGACACTGAGGTCTATTGGATCAGCCACCAAACAAACAACAGACTTGGTTTCAAGCCCTTGCCCTGCCACATCTGCTACGTGACCTTGGGCAAAGTCAGTCGTTATGCTCCAGTTCCCCAATTTGTAGAACAGAGGTGGTCATGAGTATCCAGCTGGGTAGATGAACTGTACTTTGTAAGGGCTAACTAATATTGTTGCCTGGGTTGTGATCCGCAGCTCAAAACTGAGTGCTTTCCACCTGTTAATGCATTGCTCGGTCTTCCATCCCAGGCACCAAACCTCAGGATTGTGACCTTTATTCCTGCTCTTAGACACAGTGGAGCAGACTCCTGTTCGACACCTAAGCTGACAATGTTCAGTTATGTTTCTTTTATTCTCTCTGTTACTCTTGCAGTCTCTGGCTTCTTTTCTGTCTGGCGTCAGGGACAGGTGGCAGGTGAATCACACTCAGCTCAGTTCTAAGATGATGAAAGTGAGGATGACTGGATCTCAGCTTTTCTGAGAAATGCTGTTTAACTGTCACTTGCCTCTGAGAACTATTCCTAATTAAAAGTTACAATTTTAGGAGCGTTTGGACTTTCATTTGGGATTGTTTAGATTTCAAGTTAAAGCCACAGAACAGACCTAGTACTTAGATCTGATCTCTTACACTTGTGTAAGTCTGGACTAATACTTAAATCTATGTAGTTACTCTGGAATTATGCCAGGGTCAGAATTTGGCTCATTAATAGGTTAGGAGTTAAGGCTATGATTCACGGGTGCTTCTTTCTTTTCCAAAGAATTCTGAGCCCTGTAGAACTAGCTAAGCCAGGGGTTGGCAACCTTTCTGAAGTGCTGTGCCGAGTCTTCATTTATTCACTCTAATTTAAGGTTTCGCGTGCCAGTAATACATTAACATTTTTAGAAGGTCTCTCTCTATAAGTCTATGATATATAACTAAACTACTGTTGTATGTAAAGTAAATAAGGTTTTTAAAATGTTTAAGAAGCTTCATTTAAAATTAAATTAAAATGCAGAGCCCTCCGGAGCGGTGGCCAGGACCCGGGCAGTGTGAGTGCCATTGAAAATCAGCTCACGTGCTGCCTTCGGCACGCATGCCATAGGTTGCCTACCCCGAGCTAAGAGCTAGCTTTAGTACTGTACTCTTGTAATGACTTTATTGCTCTTGTTTCTGGCTGAAAGTGATTTTTTTAAAAAGTGTGCTACTTACCTTGGATGAGTTTACCTGACTATATGATCCATGGCTTGTCCCACAACAGAACACGAAGAAAAGCTGAAGGACTGCATTGGAAACTGAATCACCAGACTTCAGTACTGCCAACTGCATCATATTGCAACACTTTACAAAGGTCTCTTGCCCCTTCTTGGGTAGAGTTTGGTGGAGAGATACAGTTTTAGAACGCGATATAGCAACATATGGATCGAGTATATAATTTATGGGCATGTGAAAGGCTAATGCATGCTAGCCAGTCTACTGAGCTTCTAGTCACTGACCTAGCTAGTCCATTCCCAGAGCTCCAATCCCAGCAACTGAATCAAGTTTGTTCATCTATGGAGCTGAAATTTCCGAGCCACTGGATAATGGAAATGCTCTGAGCTCCCAATCATTGCACAGGTTAGCCCATCTACAGAGTGGAAGCTCCACGGAAGCAGACCTATTCCTTCAGTGGAGATGACATCACAACTGTCAACCAGCTCACTCAGATGGCTAAAAATAGACAGCTACCAAACAGCCGTTCACTAGTTTCTCAGGAGAGCTGGAATTCCACTTACTAGTTCATCTGCACAGCTGAAATTCTTAGCACCTCTCTCTCTCTGGCTATGATTGAAGAGTCTCACTGATTATTCCCCATCATGAATTCAGATGGATTTGTTGTCATTTAAAGTATGCACCAAACAGAACATATCGTGTGTGACTCTGGCTCTCACCCTCCATGATGAGGATTTGCAGCTGCTCTGGGCTGTAAAGTAGTTCTACTTTATGCTAGTGGCCAACTTTGGCCTCCACCCCACTCCTTAGGCCGCATCCTAGCCAACAGCTCCACACTTTCAAAAACTAAACTATGGATCAGATCCCCAGCTGGTGTAAATTAGCATAAATTGACTCAAAGTGCTGGCTGAAAGTTTTCCATGGGAGCTCTTTTGCAACAGGAAATTGGGTTTTTGATTAAAAATTTTCATAAGAC
Organism: Chelonoidis abingdonii; assembly: GCF_003597395.2. NCBI lineage: Eukaryota > Metazoa > Chordata > Testudines > Testudinidae > Chelonoidis > Chelonoidis abingdonii. The sequence continues at coordinate 29,993,568 of NC_133777.1, forward strand.
GTGCCAATTTCTATTTTGGGGGGGTTCTGGTTCTTGTTGAAGCACAGAACTGAAAACTGGTCAAAAATCAAAATATTTTGATTCTGAAATGCCACAGTGGTGTCTCACGGAAATTATAGTTCCTGTGACTCATGCTCCCATTCTCTTCCACAGGCCAGGTTCCTCAGCCAGATTTCATCTATCATGATGTAACACGGCCACAGTGCACTGCCTCTTCTCACCAAGAGGTACATGGTGCCTCATGGGAGACATGGTTTGACCATGAAGCCGAACCCATTGAGAAGAATGGCAGCATGAGACACCAGAACTGCAACTCTCATGATGCACCGCAGCACCATTTCAGAATCAAAATATTTCAGTTTTTGGCTGAAATATTTTGATTTTTTTTTTTTGACCAAAAACCCTCAAACTTTTTCATGGAAATGTGACCAAAAAAATCATTTAATGGGGGGAGGGGCAAAAAAATATTTTATAGCTAGCTCCAAGCTCTGCTACTCTACACCAGCTGAAGATCTGTCTATATGATATTAAGCTTTTATGCAGCATATATTATACACACACCCCAGTTATAACAACTGAGGTGATTCTCTTCCTTGAAGGTAGCATTCCAGGTTGAAGCTGAACTAATATTTCACTTTTAGAAAATAATGAGCAGAGAGAGAGAAGAGAAGAGAATTTGGGTTTCTGTCCTACCTTTCAAAGTGTAGGTATTACAAAGCACTTCCAAGTCATTAAATGTATGCTGCCAAGGTAATGTCTGCGCGGGAGGCTACAGCAACAGTTCTGAGCTCCTGGGCAGCACTGCAGACTCTGCTTGTGGCAAGAGAGGGGAATACGAGATTACTTTAAAACTATCTCATGGCACCTTTCACTGGGAACTGGATAATCTGCAGCTGGCCAGGCACCAGAAACAGGACCTCCCATCCACACCTCATGTGAAGGTCAGAGTTCAATCTAACAAACAGGGAGAAGAGGTCAAGTTGCGGCTAGCCCTGCATGGGTGCCCAAGGAGCAGAGCATTTATGGCATGTACTTCCTCCCAGCACACCCATGCAGTAGGCAGCCATAGTCTGGCTTCAGGCATCACCGAGTGGAAAAGGGGGTGCCAGCTAGCTGCCAAAGATAGGACATGTCTGGGTGGGCTATAGCATGGTGACAGCCCCATTGCCAGACTGGTGTTCAGAGAGAGTGGGGTTTTCACAAGCGCTCAGTGCTGGCCTCCCTGCTCCCAAGCATCTGTCTGAGCAACGGTTGTGTGTTCAGGACAGCTCTGTGTTTTCATTTGTCTTAAAGGGTTTGTGGGGAAGAAGAGGGTCATTTGCTCCTCACTGCCTCTGTGAAATACAGTCCTTCTGTGGTCTCAAACCCATGTTTTGATTCACCCAATGCCAAATCCTGGCTGTTTTCAGAAAGAGAATACCCAGAGATGTTAAGTCTAGAAGGGACCATTATGACCATCTAGTCTGACCTCTTGCATAGCCCAGCCCTGAGGAGCTCGCCCAGTGATCTGGCATCAAGCTCATATTCTGGTTGAAATAGGGGGCCTCTTTTGGAGAAACAACCCTTCTTGGTTTACAGTCTCCATGTGATGAAGAATCCACCATATCCCATGGTAAGTTGTTCCAGTGAGTAACATCCTCCCTAGTAAGTAACTGCACCATATTTCCAGTCTGAATTTGTCTAACTTCAATTTCCCATCATTGAGCATATAAGAAAAATAATACACCTACAAAATTGTTTTCTTCCAGAGATCTCAGCGTATTTTACAACAGTGGAGAAATATGTATGTGCCCATTACACAAGTGGAGAAACTGAAGCTCAGAGAGATAAAGACTGACAATTAACAAATATTAGTTTGGGTGCCCCGATCAAGGTGTCTCCGGCTGGCCACTCAAAAATGGAGGTACACAAAACAATTAGTGGACATTTTGGACCTCAGTGATTTGTCCAAGGTGATCTGGGAAGTTTGTGGCAGAACTGGGAACAGAATCCAGGTCTCACCACCCACTCTTGTGTATTAATCACAAGACCAGCACTGTCTTAAGGGTATAGCTCCCTTACACACTCCAGAAGCTTTTCAAAAGAAGACACAGCCCTCTGCATTGTACCAGCATGAGGTGGTCGCCATTCAAGATGCTGGAAGCGAAATTTGATGGTGCATTTTCTCCAATATCACAGGGTGATGCTTGCACATACACAAAGTACTCACCCAGCCCATTTGCACAGTCATAGAAATCAATGCAGTGCACTGTTCGATCCATTCCATATGGTCCCATGAGTGTCCTGGAAGAGAGACCAGATACAGTCTGAAGAGGCTAAAATAGTGACACACAAAACACAAACACACAGACACAGAAACCCCCACCCCGACAATCTGTGCCCATAAAACCATACAAAAAACACATCGTTTCAAAAGATACAAACCAGTGCATGAGGTGCATGCTGGTAGAGGGCAAAAATAAAACCTCACAAAGTTACATAGACATAAGCTACTGTATACATACCCAGACATGAACAGATGGATGGAAAGAAAGACACACACATACACACAAAATATGTGTGTTTGTGTTCTCAATGAGACCAGTGTCCATGTGGAACACCACCACTCCGGCTAATGGATTTATTCCAGATATACATCGGTACACAAATTAGATCTGAATTTGGACCAATAGTCCAATAAGCCTACTGCCAAGAACAGTTTAAACTAACTCATTCTGTAATGAAGGAATTTGGTGAGAGGTGGAGGAGATTTCAGCTCCAAGGTTTTAACGCACACACCTAATTAGCATGGAGGAGCACTGATCAAATCAGAGCTGACTGGAGGACAACTCCATTTTGTGGTTTTTGTTCAAACGGTTTTGCATCACGTCACACTTTATAGTAAGGTGGGTAGGGCACTGGCTTGAGAGATCCAAGCTCAGCTCTCTGCTCTAGAGCAGAGTTTTCATCCCAGAGCACCCCAAATCAGGCAGAGTAAGGACCTGAACCTAGTTTCCCACATCCCAGGCCAGTGCTGTACCCACCGAGCTAGACAATCTCTTGTGTTTCCCCCTCTCCTCCAGTGGAAGTGAGGAAGTTCACTACCTCGATGTGCAGGATATCAGACTAGATGATCATGATGGTCCCTTCTGACCGTAAAGTCCGAGTCTCTCTCTCACCCCAAAACTTTCCCAAACATTACATATATATCTTGATTGTAGTAAGGCTTTTAATACGGTCTTGCATGACCTTCTCATAAACAAACTAGAGAAATATAGCCTAGATGGAACTACTATAAAGTGAGTGCATAACTGGTTGGAAAGTTGTTCCCAGACAGTAGTTATCAGTGATTCACCGTCATGCTGGAATGCCATAATGAGTGGAGTCCCGCAGGGATCGGTTCTTAGTCTAGTTCTATTCAATATCTTCATCCATGATATAGATAATGGCATAGAGAGTATACTTATAAAGTTTGTGGATGATACCAAGCCGGGAGGGGTTGCAAGTGCTTTGGAGGATAGGATTAAAATTCAAAATGATTTGGAGAAACTAGAGGAATGGTCTGAAGTAAATAGGATGAAATTCAATAAGTACTCCACTTAGGAAGGAACAATCAGTTGCACACATACAAAATGGGAAATGACTGCTTAGGAAGGAGTATTGCAGAAAGGGCTCTGGGGTCATAGTGCGTCACAAGCTAAATATGAGTCAACAATATAACACTACTGCAAAAAAAATGAACATCTTTCTGGGATGTATTAGCAGGAGTATTGTAAGCAAGACATGAGAAGTAATTCTTCCGCTCTACTCCATGCCGATTAAGCCTCAACTGGAGTATTGTGTCCAATTCCGGGCAGCACATTTAAGGAAAGATGTGGACAAATTGGAGAAAGTCCAGATAAGGGCAACAAAAATGATAAAAGATCTAGAAAACATGACCTATGAGGGAAGATTGAAAAAATTGGGTTTGTTTAGTCTGGAGAAGAGAAGACTGATAGGGGTCATGATAACAGTTTTCAAGTACATAAAAGGTTGTTATAAGGAGGAAGGAGAAAAATTGTTCTTCTTAACCTCTGAGGACAAGAAGCAATGGGCTTAAACTGCAGCAAGAGCACTTTAGGCTGGACATTAGGGAAAACCTCCTAACTGTCAGAGTGGTTAAGCACTGGAATAAATTGCCCAGGGAGATTGTGGAATCTCCATCATTGGGGATTTTTAAGAGCAGGTTGGACAAACACCTGTCAGAGATGATCTAGATCAGTGGCTCTCAAACTAGGGCCACTGCTTGTTCAGGGAAAGCCCCTGGTGGGCCGGGCCGGTTTGTTTACCTGCCACGTCCACAGGTTCGGCCAATCATGGCTCCCACTGGCCGCGGTTCACCACTCCAGGCCAATGGTGGCTGCAGGAAGGGCGGCCAGCACAGCCCTGAGCCCGCGGCACTTCCTGCAGCCCCCACTGGTCTAGATAATACTTAGTCCTGCTTTGAGTGCAGAGAACTGGACTAGATGACCTCTCAAGGTCTCTTCCAGTCCTATGATTTCATAGAAACCAATATCTCTCAGCAAAATGTTTTGGCTTAGATGAAACGGCATGTTTTGCTGACATTTCATTTTAGTGAAAACATTCCGACCATCTCCAGTCATAAAACGGATGCTCTAGACCTCCGACACCCAAGCAAATAAGTAGGTCCCAATATTAAGTAAAAACAAAAAACGTATTAACAAGGTAACTTCAAACACTTGGAAAGAATCAAGAGACCGTGTATGTTCCATGGTGCCTCTGACTTCCTTCCAGGCACAGAGGTAGAGATCCAGCCTTTCAGACATTTCAGCATAGATATAAATAAGGTCACATTAACACACCATCATCCAGTCCCTGACATCAACAGTGCTACACCAATATATTGCACTACAAGAGATTAGGATAGACAAATTCCCGTCCTGAGGCATCACCGAGCTCAAGTTCCTATCATGAAGGCTTTTGACAGACATTTGGGGCTGGACTGACTTCAATGGGAGCAGAGTTAGGCCAATGCTGAAGACCTCTATTTATTTATTTAAAGACGACTCGGGGCTGCAGAGTGCCTCAGTATTAGATTCAACTTGCCTCAAAAATACAGGTTTTTATTTGGATCACTAAAGAATTCAAGTATGGTCCCTTTTCTTCTCCTGGCCCCTTGAGATACTTTCACAGCAGCAGTGTTACATGGGAGTGGGTGGATTTTAACCTAACAAGCCAAAAGTGCCCAAATATTCTAGATGGCAACCCAATACTGAGGTCCTCTTTAATTCAGCCTCCTGCTGTGCACTCTCCTGTTCCCATAGTTCACCTTGGAGGAAAAATGTGAGTTTCATGATTCAGCATGAGATTTGACATGGTTTGGTCTCAGCAATAACGTGGAAGTGGATACAGCAGAGCCTGTTAACCGGATCTAAACCCAACAGGTTATGCAAGGAGTAACCCTGCACTTTTCCCGAAGAGCCTGTAGGGACAGCCAAGATTTAAATCCTAACTAAGTACCTTCACGCAGCTCGAAACTACACCTCAGAGACCATAATAACCAAGACTAAGTCTCTGATCAAATTTTACCTTCCAATCAAAAAAAATCTTCATTCCTCCTACTTCAGTTTCATATTAATCATACTTAATATTTTGCATATTCAAGGCATTAGATAAACATCTAGGGCCAATTTCTCAGCTAGTGTAAATCAGAATAACTCCACTGAAGTCAATGGAGCTACACCAATTTACTTCAGCAGAATATGTGGCCCTAATTAAGTGTATTGAAGTTACTACGCAGAATTTTGCAGTTACCTGGATACGTGCCTGAAGAAACCATGTTATTAACAAAGAGGAAACTGAGTTTTAACCCGAACTCAAATGTAGTGTCAGGATAGGGGTTTCATAAAACAGGTGACTAGCCAATTACCCCCAAAATGTTCCCTAAATCTGATCCCCCCAACAATGGAATAAATTAACAAAAACCCAAACACACATAGCGTTAACGTTAGAGGGAACAAGTTTTCTAATCATACAAAATGCACAGCAAAGGAGCAGAGAGGGCTGATTTTGCAGCAAATAACCCTAAGAACAAGATAGTCTCATACTAGGTATGCAGGACTTCCAAAAAGTCCTCTTTTCTTAATCACTTCCTATGCAGTGCTGGGACTTCAGGAATAGGAAGGAAACCTTCCCCAAGAGAGCAGGCAGTCAAACAAAAAAAAAGAGTTCATTATTCAGAACAGCATTTCACGGAAGGCTTTTATGTTCATGCAATTTAATAACCCTTAGTCCTTTCACTTATCATGTCATTATACCTTACTCCATCCTGAGCACACAGTCACTCATGCTTTCTCCCCTTGTTTGGCTTGGAGAGAAAAAAAACAAAGTCCTGGAAAGGTACCAAGGGCCAGGAGATATTCCATGACAGGACAGCACAAGTCTTCCCCCTTATCCTAAGGGGGACACTTCGGATTTTCTCAGCCTGCGTCACAGTCTCAGCCCGCGTCACAGTCTCAGCCCTTTCTGAAGCAGACACACATCCCCCCTCCCTCCCTTACTGAATCACTTTTCTGTGGAAACCAAAGTAATCCTCCCTTCCTCTTGCCCAGTTGATAGGAGATTGGACATTAAATATCTATCGCACAGACAGGAATTTTGTATTTCCCCAAGGAGGCTCTTAAACACCCCAGCCCAACCACGCAGTCTCCTTGCCTTCTTCTGACCCACCACCCATTTTTCATCAGTTTTGCTGCTCAGAGGTATTACCTGCTAATAATGACGGCGCCTCTGTAAAGGACTGAGATCGCTGGCATCTCGCTCTCTGGGTTGTGTGATTCCAGCCCAGCCCAGCCCAGCCAGCCTCTAGCCACTCTGCTTTGGCAGGAAGCCAATAAAGCGATGGAAAAAGGGGAGAGGTCTCATGATCTCTTATGCATGTTAATTCCCACCCAACAGTAACACAGATCAACTAAAAACATCTCTAACTTTAGATTAAAGCTTATGCAATCCAAACAAAACCAGCATGGCCTATCACAAGTGCCTTCCTGAACAAACAGCAAAGACATCTATATATATACACTCATCCTCTCCCCGCCCCCTCCTCAAAGTAGCGCTGCTCATACATAATTAGAGCAGTGGTGTAATTATTTGATTATTTATTGTTTACCTTTTGGAATATCCCCTAAATAACCAACGCATGAACGTTGTCCTTCAGCATTGAAGCCAGGACATGTTGCTAATGTCCCTGAAGGCTTTAAATCTGCAGCAAAGCTTTGAAAGTAATAACATACTGCACTGTTTACAGTTTTTCCCTCTTTAATATCTTATTTGGGGTGTAGCATTGCCCAGTTAATACCAAGTAAATCAACTTGGCTGTGCTAATATCTGCCGAGAGTTTATAGGAATAATTTCCTCTTAAATAGCCTCTTTCATCTAAGGCTCCCAAAGCAATCTGCAAAGTTAAGGCAGTATTATGATCCTCAATTTACAGATGGGGAAACTGAGGCACAAAGGTTATGGTAACTAACTCAAGGTCATATAATAAGTTAGTGGCAGAGCCTGAAATAGTTGATCTGATGCCAAATCCTTTGTTTTAACCATTACACCATGTTCCTTTCCACTATGCCACCCTCAGGACCTGACCTTGTTCATTTTAAAATCAATGGGAATTTTGCTTTAAACTCAGTCGGGAAATATATCTCAGTTGGTGCAGGACTGAATTGCTACTGGGCAGCATCTGAAGTGGGTATTAACTCCTAGAGAGACAAATGTGTATTTATGGGTTCATTTGTCAGGTACTTTTCTTTCCTGGTTCTGATTCTCCAGAACTTTGCTCTGATAGCCAAGAGCAAATTGGAAATTGTTCAACAAATGGTTTATATGTACTCATCTCATCACCAGCACTGCTTGGAGTACATTCTATTCAACTACCATTACCTGAGCTAATGATTCGTCACCCAGAGTCACATGATGGTGTTACTTCTCATTGACAGGATGATTCCTATATCCACAAAGAGCTCTCAAGAGGGCCAGTAAACGCTTCTGGTATGAATACTACCCCGGGTCAAAAAAAAAAAAAAGTAACAAATACGGATTTTTTTCAAAAAAATTTTACTGCGATTTCAAAAGAAAAAAAGGGGAGGAGGGTGATGTGATGAATATTTTAAAATAAAAAGCTCCAACCAGCTCTTTAGCTGGTTGAAACTGTCTTCCAAAAATGTGAACTTATTCATTAAAAGAAATGTATGAAAATTTTTGTCAAAAAGATGAACTCAGAAAATGTTGACCAGTTGTAGTGAATACAGATTTGCTTGAGTCGTCAAAGTGAATCTGGGAGTGAGGGACAGCTATTTGAATAATGCTTCTAGCTATCTAAGTGTCCTAGGTACTTGTATGGGCCCCATTATTAAAGTGCGAGTGTCTCCCAAGTATATTTATCATCATAACACCTCTGTGAGGTAAGGCTGTGCTATTATCCCCATTTTAGAGCTAGGGAACAAACAGAGACACTAAGTGATACAGGAGGCTTTGTGGCAGAGCAGAGATTTGAACCCAGATCTCCAAAGTACTAGACAAGCATCCTAACCGCTGGACCTCTATTTTTCTGCAGTTCTTGTCCAACTCTTCCAAAAATGCTCTCCCTCACCAGACAGCAAAACACATGGCTGGTGGAGGCTAGTTCAGGCAGGCCTGCTGCAATAACTCATTTGTAAATAGATACTTTAAACAGACTCAAACCTTTTATGTGCCTATTGGTTATTGTAACAATTCCAAACCCACTAATGCAGGAATAATCTTCCAAAACCACAATAACAGAGCATTTCTATCCTGCCATTAAGACTCATTACATGACTTGTTTTACACTAGGCCAGGAAACTCCCTGAATCATTGCTAATAAAATGAGTCACAAAATTAACTTTTTGTGGCTCATGGGCCAGACTCTCAGTTAGAATATTTTGGCAAAGCTCTGTTGAAGTCAGTGGGTATGTACTGGAAAGAATAGAATTATGCCAATCTAGCCCAGAGTGTTTAGCCAAGATAAAAACAAACACACACACACAAAAAGAAAATTTCACACACATGCAATTCACTATGGTCTGGATCACTGAGTAATGATAATGTTATCACACCACTTCCAGCGCCCCCCCCCCCAAAAAAAAACATTTAAAAGACCAGTTAAATGAAAAGTAAAAGACATCCTTAACTGGCTTAACAAACAAGCAAAATATTCGCATCTAAAGAAAGGCCTAGTTCATCACACACCATTAACCTGAAATCTAATCCAGGGATTTTTTTTCCAATTTTTGTATTAGTCTTTTTATCCTTATTTCAGTTTCTATTTTTTTTAAATGTAGATACTATTAAACTGCCCCGTGATCCATTGAGCAAGCCCGGAGTCAGGACTCCAGGGTTCTATTCTCAGCTGTGCACTGACTCAGCATGTGAGACTAAAGGGAGAATGATAATGCTCACTCACATTTGTAAAGTGCTTTGAGATCAATTGGTGAAAAACACTATGAGTGGTAAGCGTCATCGACAACAGAAAACACATGTAGTCATTGACAGTAATATTTATTGGTAAAGTAATTGCCGTTCCTTGAGAATAATGTGTGTATAGTTTAAAATAGGGGAAAGTGTAACAATAATTATCATAATTCCTATCTCTTATCTAGCACTTATCAGTAGACCTCAAAATGCTTTCCAAAAGGAAGTCAATATCATTATCCTCATTTTGCAGTGGGGAAACTGAGGCACAGAGCAGTCACCCAGCAGACCACTGACAAGAGGTGGAACTAGACCCCAGGTCTCCTTATTTGTTCCCATGAAAAATTTTCTTTCCTAAAAACATTTAAATGAAAACATTTCAACCAGCTTGACTTAATACTAAACATGTGAAAGGAAGATTTCTTTATTTACTTTTTTGTTTTATTTTATTTAAACTATCTGTGTCTTATAATAGGAAGATGAAAAAAAATATGGCAAAGCAAAACATAGAGCAACCTGTGTGTTTCCCAACAAAACTTAAAAAAGGACAGAAACAAAGGGGTTAACACAGAAGACAGAAAATTAGGGAGAAAAACACAGAAAGAATTACCTACTAGTAACCACATTTGTTATGGTTGTTCTCTTCCCCCATCCTACAGCCAGTTAGTAGAATTGCTTCTTCCTCCCAAGAAGCCAGAAGGCAAAAAAGACTGTCATTTAAGATAAATACAGTCCAGAGCCACCTTTTCCTACCTCTTCCTTGAATGGCTGGGCCCGTCTGCTGGAAGAAGCTTATCCTGCACAGTTGGCTAAGTACATGGTGGAAGGTTTTGCACGTGGAAGGTTTTGCACCTCTCTCTTCAGCATCAAATTCTGATCACTGCCAAAAGCAGGAGTGTGGACAAGAAGATGGCCTACTGCAGCATGGCAAATCCTGTGCTCCACAAACAAACCGGACAGAGGGATTGGGAAGAGGATAACTATGACAAGTACAGTGAACACTAGATTATTCTTTCTTGTCATACATCTCTCATTTCCTCCTCCTCCTCATTCTATAGCCAAGCAGCACTGGGAGTGGAGGTGGCCCCCATACCTCCATACACAGCTGAAGAGAGCCAGGACCAGCGAATAATGTCACAACTTGGACATTCAAGGTGCCAAATTTAAGTCCCTTCTTGAACCCCACAAAAATCAATAGGCAGAGATACAGTCAGAACACTTCCCTCACTGTCATTTCTCCTTTTGGAAGCGCATTTTAAAGAGTTCTTCTGGATTCTCTCTCACATACCAATTGTGCAATTCTTCTTGCTCCTTGCCAAGCAATGTGCTCTGTCCATGGGAGATCCTGCCTGAAGAAACTACACCCTTCACTCTCTAGGGCAAGGGAGATTTAGCTGTCCAGATCTGGCAGGCACAATCAGATTCCCAGGGTCCAAAACATTAGGGCCTTAGGCAATATGCAGCAGATGGGAATCCTCTCTCTGGTGGCAAGTCACAGTCGCATATTGCCTGCTCAGCTGGCTGTAACACTCTATCTCAGTCTCTTACCAGACTGGTGAAAATCCTGCTGGAACAAATAGATTGTCCCATTCAGGATAAATGTGCACCCTGCCTGATGCAGGCATTTATCACCAAAGAGTCTAGATTAGGGTGACCAGATGTCCCGATTTTATAGGGACAGCCCCAATTTAGGGATCTTTTTCTTATATAGGTTCCAATTACCTCCCACTCCCTGTCCCGATTTTTCACACTTGCTGTCTGGTCATCCTAGTCTAGATCCTCGAGTTAATCCGAAAGGCAGAACCTAGAAATGGCTGTCCCTTTCTCTAAGGAAAATGCACAGATAGAAGGACTCCCCCATATGCAGTAAGTGGGCATCCTGGAAGTCCAATCAGAAAAGAAAGCTCTATGGTACCCAAAAGCATACCTTGTGCACCAAAGTTATGGCTTTATCGTAACAATCAACAGCTCTTTTCATCTTCAGCTCTCCGTGCACTTTACAAAGGAGGAAAGTATCATTATCCATGGATTTTAGGTGGAGAAACTGAGGCACACAAAAGGTAGCACAAAATGCCCAAGGTCACACAGAAGACTAGTAACAGATGTACTACTCCCACCTCCTTCATGATAATAAAATAGCCTTTTCCAGGAGCTCGGGAGCTGGGTCAGTGGTCCCTCGTTGGGTGCCTAGACACTGATGGCATGCACGAGAACACAAGCAGAACTGAAGAAAGGAGGTTTGAGGATACTGCCATGTCTCAAAGGAAGCTTCTGCATGCCCCCTAGTCTTGAGACTGTGGGTGGGTGAGACTCTCTTCTACACTTCCCTCTTCCTTTCTTCCCTGCTTCTAAGCAGCAGGAAGAGGAAAAAGGCACACCAAGCGGGGGCACCGGCTCAGGGCCCACAGCATGAGGAGGCAAAAAAGGGCTGAATTGCTTGGTTATACTTACCTAGCTTGGGAATGGGTACATTTGGTCTCCTTGCTCCCTGGGAAGTGACTACACCCTGCTCTCAGTGCTGACTGGTTGTAGGATGGGGGAGCACATGACAGACGCAGAGGTAACAGAAAACACTGAAACACAGCAACAAGGATGGGGCAGAGGTGAGCACAAGAAGGGCACAAGGAGAGAGACCTGCCCAAGGAAACGACACAGGATAGGTGTGACAATCAGACCTAGGGAGAAGGGAAGCGACACAGAGAAGCCAAAGATGGAGAAACCCTGCCAGCAACCAACAGAGGGCTTCAGCCAGTCAGTGTCCTGACATGCCTTGCCCTGAGGTGACTACTTAGTCTGAGGTTCAGGCTTGACTGGCCCCACCTCCCACCCAGCAGACAGTTGCTTCAGAGCCAGACATCTTGCTTGCTCACTCATTGCATGACCTCGGAGCCTGGTCTGCTGCACTGTGCAGCCAGGTCACTGGCTGATCTGCCCCCTCCTTCCTCTGATCCTCCAGATCTGTCACTGTGCTCATGGTGCTCTGTAAAATACTTTAACAGCATGTGCCACAAGGCTTGTTCTATTAGTCTAGCCGGAGTAAATGGGCTAAAGGTGTTAATATAATTTAGATACAGATTAATATTGAACAAGGTTTGGCATATAGAGGTTTAAGATTTAGGTTTAATATTATGGCTAATGTTAATAATAAAATACAACAATTTAAATAAAAATAAAGGAAAAATAATTAACGTGTTTGCAATGTAAAGTATAAAATAAGGCTTCTGGGGCAAAAAAATTACCCTTTTTTGAAGCTGGACAGTTTTTCAGAAGGAAAAAAATATTCATAACCAACCATTTTTAGCTCATATTAAAGATTGGCGATTGCTGTCTTTTGGGGGAGGGGAAGAAAAGAAGTTAGTTAAGATGAGCTGATGCTGCTATTGTTTAAGTAGGATTTTATTTTAGATGTTGTATGGAACATAGCTGGAGCTAGAAAAGGTGGCAATGTCATCTGGGTCTTTCTTCTTTGGCCCAGTTTGGTTAGGACATTTTTAGGATCAGGATGACAAAGGCCCAGGGTTTCAGCAGACAGTATGGGTGGCAGCCATGAGTGAAGCTTGTTTTAGTAGTTAAAGACCTCTTTGTAAATCCTTAATTTAAAAAAAAGGAAGGGGGGGGGAATAGCCCATTCCTTTATTATTTTGTTTACTAATTAAGCTTAGTTTTTGATATACTATTTTATTTATATTTTATTCATTGTTTTCTTAGCATGATTTTAACACATTCCTTCCTTGAGTTACAGTAGTAGGCCTTTTTGCTTAAACTAATTCGGGGGGGGGGTTGTCTCCCTTTTGTATCCTTAACCTTCCACATTTGTCGTTATGGGTTACTGAGACATTTTATGAAGCTACAATCACTTTTTAAGGTTGAATTCACAATTAAAGTAAATTTGTAGGTCAAATTATTACAACATAATTGCTCCCATGAGCCAGTTCCACCTAGGATTGGACATTTTTTCATAAAATTACAGTTACCAAAAAAATAGTTTAGTCATTTAGAGGAAAGGTAACATGTACTTGGTTATATTTTAAGGTTTGTACATTTATTTTAAAATTGGGTTTATAAGTTTTACTTGATTAAGTATTACAAAAGTTACAGATAAAGTTTCATTAACATCTAAAAAGTGTAAGAACTTATATTTCACTGGATTTGTAGCCAAAACAAAAAACTTAAAACTGCTGCTGTTATATGTTTGCAACATGTTAAACTGCAACCTAGATCTTGTGTCTTTGGCAGTACACTCAAGATGGGTAAAGATGGGGGGGGGGGAAGCTTTCCCCTTTTTTGCTGCTTACACAGTGAAAGCTGTACAATTTACACAAACCATAAAAATTGTATGCACCAACAGTTAAGCTTGCTTACCTGGAGAAACACTTTAGCCCGGGTGGCATTTTTATTTAAGTGGGGTGCTTTCTTGGGGGAAAAAAAAAAAAGCAAAGTTCTTTTGGAACTAGTTTTGCATTTATGAGCCATCTGCAACACCCAAAGGCAGCAAAGATTTGCAGGCATTTTTACTGTCTAATAGACCTTGGCCACTACCTTTTACCACCAACATTTGTGAGGACAAAATGGCCATCATGGCAATTTAGCTTCTTACAGGAAAGCTAACCTGCCACACTAGCATTCTGCTGTCTTACATGCACAGAACAAACAAACAACATAACAGGACAAAAACATTGCACAACATTTTAAAGACAAAACAATTACAAAATGTTTGGTGTTGCAACAACTCTTCCTTTTGGTGGTTTGAAGTTTAATTTCTAGTTAATGCAGCAGCAGCCCTGGTATAAGCTAGCATTTTGTTAACACAAGAGCCAGGCCAACTTAAAAGTCTGATTTAGCAATTTAATTAAAAACACTTAATTTTTATTATTTTTGCTTTTTCTTAAAAATACTTTGTCATTTTAAAACATTAACAACTGTTTTAAAGCTAACTTTTTTAACAAGCAAAAAACAAAACACAGTTCGCTTCGCAAACTTTTTTCAAAAAGACCAGCATATTTAAGGATTTAAAAACCTTTTTCTTTGGTTTAACACTAACTTTGAAAACAATTTTTTGTTTGCCAAGGTGTTAGCTTCTAAGTCTGTATTAACCCTCCAGGCCCCACACGGGGTGTCAGAAATGTTGTATTAATTTAGATGGAATAAACAGACCAAAAGATGTTAACGTAACACAGTCACTGTTTAAATGTTAAACCAGGGTTGGCCGACAGAAGCTTTAGTTTGCCTAGTGCCATGGCAAACACAATCATAAATCCTTTAACCTTTTATTACAGATAAAGAAAAGGAGAAACAGTTAAAGCATTTGAAATGTAAAGTATTAATAAGGCTTTCATTTTAACAACATCCCTTGCTCCCTTTCCCTCAAGCTGGAGAGAGTTTTTATGAGGAGGCAGGGGGAATCACTTTGTTTCTCAATCTCTTAGAAGGTGGCAAATATCTTTTTGGCGAAAAGAGAAGTTAGTTGAAATGAACTGAAGCTATTCTTGTTGGCAAAATCCGATCCCATTTCATCCTAGATGGTGTCGGAGATTCAGCTGGAGCACGGGATCAGCTGGGCCCTTCTCTGGTCTGGTCAGGGCATCTCTCAGGATCAGGATGACAAAGCTGCAGGAGATGGTGGGGGTGGTGGCCATGATGGCGAAGAACAGTTTAAACTTACAATTCAAGTAAATTTATAGGCTCAATTACTACAACAGGCTACAAATTCCGGAATCTTTTCTTAGTGATATTAAAATATAAAGATACACCTCTCAATACACACACAAAAATCACTCCACTCTCCTGCGTGGAATTACCACAAAAATGGTATGACCAAAGTCATTTGCACAAATGGCTACAGAAAGCAAATACTGAGTTTGGCCAAAGTTTATTTTAATGTAGGTCCTAAATTTGTTTTGTGATAAATTAGGGCTGAAGCAAAAGTATTTTGAACAAAGATTAATGCAGTCAAATGAAGAAACAAAAAATAACCGCATCTGACTGAGGTGATCAGCCACAAAGTTTCAGTAACGAATTCCAAACTCACACACTCTCTCTCCCCCCATTGGTGAGTGAGTGAAAAGACACTGCAAGCTATCCATAGGCTGAAATATTTTCATAAATATTATTCATTGAACAATTTCAGATAAATTAATAAAAAAATGGCTAAGTATATTGATTAAATTGTTCAAAGTGAAGTGTAACCCGATTAAAATGTAACAAACCTTTGACAATAGAGAAATCATGGCTAGCCAATGTGACACAGCAGGGTCATTAGAAACTTCACAGGGACAGCAGAGTTAGAATGCCAAAAGAATAGGTCCCTATCACTTTAGCAATGGAGAATCACCGTAACTGATAACAGTATAGGGTTTCTGACAGCCAGCTGAGCAGTTCCAAGAGACAGACAGACAGACAGACATCAGTTCATTACAAAGTAACAAAGTCCTGACTTTTAAACTTACAAAGCCTCCTGGAAATGTATTAACTAAGAGCAGCTGAAGAATTTACCTATCAGAACTAAAACAGCAACTTCTAAATAAACCATCAGCCTGTGTGACAGGAACCTGCATGCTAGGAGTATTGCAAACCACTAGGCTGGAGAGCAGCAACATATTCTTATGGAATAAAATAATGACTAATTATTATTACCCGTTATTAATTTCATTCATCTACAGAACACGTGCTATCCAGACATCTCAGTCCTAAACCTCCAGCAGTGCTGCTGCTATAAACACACCTCCCATAAGGGCTATGGCCTTTCTCCCTGTTGCCATAACTACAGCTATTTGCATCATCCAGCTCTCTAATCACCCAATCTGTTAACAGATTAGGTGGCACAGTCAGCAGTACAGGATGACATGGCAGGTCATAGCCTCAGCATTCCCACATTAACCACTGGAAGGAAACTCACATGACCTATGCAGAGGCAGCGTTTTATTCATCTCGGCTATTCTCTGCTGCAGTTTGTATGTTTGCAGCTTTAATCTTCTATTAGGATTGGCTCCCCCTCCCCCTTCTCACACAGGAGAGAGGCTGCGGGGCAGATTCTCCTCAGTGGAGTAAATAAGAAGAGAGTCCATTGAAGTTAGTCCCAGCTACTCTGTTAAAAACCAGTGAGAGTCAAAGACCAAGCTTATTTAGTGGGAAGGCTGTGTCTAGCATGGGACAAAGTCCTCTGTGGTGTAAATCCACTGAAGGCAATGGGGTTATAGCATGAAGGAACTTGGCCTTGCATTGAGATGCTTTCAGAAATATGATGTTTCAAAGCAGCAGGATGGTGAACAGGGGAGCTGGGGAGAGGGTGCTGACCAGCGGTTACATTTTATCCCTTCCAGTGCAGACTGAGAAGGCAGATACGTCTGAAAAATGCTGTGCTGACCAGCACACCTGTAACTGGCAACATTCAGTTTAGGGTGACCAGATAGCAAGTGTGAAAAATCAGGACGGGGAGAAGGGGGGTAATAGAAGCCTATATAAGAGAGAGACCCAAAAATCAGGACTGCCCCTATAAAATCGGGACATCTGGTCACCCTAGGTTCTCCCAAGGAAACTGCTGCAGGGCATGCACCATTTCTTCCAGCAGTAGCGAAGGGGTTAATTCGATTACTCCTGGGTTAAAAATGCCAATCATAAGGAAATGCCCATATGGCTGAGGATCGGACATGGGTTTAAACAAGTACTGCACAGCAGTGCCCGCGTCCCCCCTGCATCCCCCGCCTTGTACCTCAGCTCTCCCCTGCAGCGCTCACAGGGAGTGCTGGAGACAACCGTAAAGCCTCAGAACCTCACACAGTCTTAGCCTTGCTGCTGAAGCTGCTCACAAAAGCGAGGAGGAGTATGTTCCCCAAGGGTTTGAGTCTCATTAACACTTAGGTACATGTAATCTTTAAGGCCCGTTTACATTGCCCAAGTGGTGTAAAAAGGCTGTAGTGTAAATGAGAATCAGGCCTATATTCAAAGTGTTAAATTAACTCCAAGGACCAGGTGGCAGATGTATGTACAGTAACTCCTCACTTAAAGTTGTCCCGGTTAACATTGTTTCGTTTTTAGGCTGCTGATCTATTCAAGAACATACTAATTTAAAGTCGTGCAATGTTCCATTATAAGATTGTTTGGCTCGCCCCACTCCACCCGCCCAGCATTCCAGCTGGGGAGTGGGCAAGCCCCTGATGCCCCGACCCCACTCCCTAGCTGGAGCGCTGGGCAGGCGGAATGGGGCAAGCCCTCATGCCCCGACCCCGCTCGGAACCTAACCCCCCCCCCATTTACATTAATTCTTACAGGAAATTGGAGTCGCTTAACATCACTTCACTTGAAGTAGCATTTTTCAGGAACATAACTACAACATTAAATAAGGAGTTACTGTACTAGAAATCCAGTTACTACGACTAATAGTTTGTGTCACTGAGAACAGTCACAACAGCCTCATTCAGGTTTGGAGTAGCAGCACTCTCAATGGCTTTTTACCAGGTGCTAGCCAGGCAATTTCAGTTCCCTGATGAAGCTGTGCAGGGAAATCCAGGATTTATAGGCTACAGAGGATAAATAACCCTAGGTTCTCTAGAGAGACCAGAAATCCTGACTTTGATTGGCCTACCCTGCTTTCTGTAGCAACATTCCTGCTTCCTCCCTCTCTCGATGACCAGCAGTACAGCTAGCCGGAGAAGCGCTGAAGTATTGTCACATTACAGCTTTGTCAGTGACATGACTGCCAAAGCCAACTTCTGGTTCAGCAGAGGGCCAGCTCAGGGCCTGATCCTCCCATCCTTAACACAGGCAGGGCTCCTGTCGACTCACAGGACTGC
Source organism: Chelonoidis abingdonii (assembly GCF_003597395.2). Lineage (NCBI taxonomy): Eukaryota > Metazoa > Chordata > Testudines > Testudinidae > Chelonoidis > Chelonoidis abingdonii. The sequence goes on from NC_133777.1 coordinate 30,011,822, forward strand.
AGGGTAAAGCTCAAGAGAGGTAAAATTCACAGCTATTTGGAGAGCGAAAAATCTGGAAACAGATCTTTCAGGTCCAGGCAGGTCCCTCCAGATCAGCAATAAAAGGAACGTATGGGAAGTGCGGTTTTCAGTTACTAACAGGGCAAGTCAGCTGTGGGTGGGTTCTTGCAAACTTTCTAAGGACAGAACTAACTCAGCATGGTTTTGAATTCTGGATTCACAGCCTTTAGGATATCTACGGTATTTTGCCTTCTCCTACATTTCCCCTGATCACTTGGGACTCAAAGTAAAATAAATAATCTCTCTCTTGCCTTGACTATTAGGAGGGAGAATTTAGAACCCGCCGTTTGGGGCTGACAGTGAACCAGCCCTCAGCACTGCCCAGATACACATAGGACCACGAGTTAGCTGACCCCCAGCATTCCCAATGTACACAGAGGAGCCGGGAGCAAACCAGCCCTAACCTCGCCCAGATGCACACAGGCGCATCTGGTAAAGCAGCAAATAGACTCCTGCTGGGGAGGAGCTGGTTTCCTGCCTGTGGGAATGTACCATTTTGTTATAGTGAGCATATAGGAAATGGGCATATAGAAATCCCCCGCCTCAGAATTCTGCATCCTTCTCCCATGAGCATCATACATCCACGGAGCCTCTGTCCTTCCCACCCTGAGGCATCCTCCTCTCATCATTGATCTGTTGAGGAGGGGCTCAGGGGCCTTCCATTTTGTCCCCTTTTCTCAAGAGGTTTAGGGGTAGTGGTGAATGCTAGGGAAAGGAGGGCCTCTGATTTTATCCTCAGTATCTGCAGGTTTCTTCTCCACACACACACACACAGAGCGATGCTGGATCAAAAAGCCAGCTCTGACCCTGACTCCCCTCCAACCTACACTGGTGTTTCCTCAGGCCATGTCTACACTTGGGGAAAGGGTGCCTATTAACACATTCAAATCACAGAGAAGACAGGGCTGTTGTTGTTAATGCATGTTAGCTGCTTGAGGTAAATCCTAGGTTCCCCCTCAGACAGCTAAAAACCTGCTAAAACTAGGTCTCCCTGTGCCTGTTTCACGGAGGACAGGAGTCTGTTATAGCTCCTGTTCAAGTGCTCTAGGGGCTGTAGCAGCTTATGCTTTTAGCTCTGGGGGTTCCCACATCAATCCCCACTGTGCTGGCCAAGATGGCAGCAATCACAAAGACAACACCTATGAGTGGGAACGAGCAGTGAACACCAAATGATTGCAGCAGGTGTGACGTTAGCTTTAGCCCCGCTGCTGCCTGTGCCCCTGGCCATTTCATCTGGTGTGGTTCACTTACAGTAATTCTCTTGGAAGTGGCCCAAGGAGGCTTGCTTCCCATCCCTGCCTCTACAAGGATGTGGGGGGAACTTGTGAAAAAACTAGGCTTATAACTGCTGTGGCTCAGTTAGAACAATGACACGCTGCGCTGCACACACGACACAATGCTAAAAATAAATTCATAGTTTCAGAGATTAAGTGACCATCGTGGTCCCTTCTGGTCTTGTAGTAGGACTTCCTGCCCGACATGGGCCAGAGGACTCCCTGCTTCAACTAGAACATGGTTTTTAGGAAAAAAAATCCAGTCTTGATTTTAAAGTTTCCGGTGGTGGAAAATCCACCGCAGTCCTTGGTAAACTAATTACCTTCCCTGTGGAAAGTCTGCATCTTATTTCTAATCTGAATCGATCTGGTTTCAACTTCCAGCCTTGGAACTTGTTAAAGCCTTTTTCTGCTAGATTGACAAGAGAGGGCTCTTGAAATTCCTCTTCCTCATTTAGGTACTTATAGACTGTGATCAAGTCACTCCTTAACTGTCTCTTGGAAATATAAATAGATTGAGCTCCTGGAGTCTTCCACTATTAGATACGTCTCCCAACCCTTTCATCATTCTTGTGCGTCTTCTTTGAACCCTCCCCGATTTTTCCAACATTCTTCTTGAATTGTTGACATAACACCTGGTCACAGTATCCCAGTAGTGGTCACACCAATGCCAAAACAGAGGTGATATATACACTCTACTCCCACTTGATAGTCCCTCTTTACACATCCAAGGACCACATTAGTCCATTTGGCCACATCACTGCACTGGGAGCTCCTCATGTTCAGCTGATTATCCACTTGACCCCCAAGTCTATTCATCTTAACTAAGTTTTTGTTCCGTTATTATTCAGTCACTAATCAGACAACATCCCACTAAACCCAAGGGGTGACTGAATGAGCAAAGATTTCAGGATCTGGCTCCTCGATAATATTTTTGTCTATACTTAGATTGTGTAGATTATTTGAATAAGTAAAAAAAGTCACACAGAACCTCTCATGCAGCCATTATCCCAACACAGTTTTCAAATTTCACTAACTATTAAGATAGCACGTGTAGTTGTTTTCAGGAGGAAATCAAAAGTAGTCAATCCAACTTCATATAGAAAGTCCTGTGCAATCCTTCTCTTTGGGGACTGAAGAACCTCAAACAAATATGGGTTTATAAACCGAAGCAACTTTGAGAGACGGCTTTCAAAATCGCTAGACTTTCCCCTTAAGTAAAATACACATCTTGATATGCCCCTTCAAAGTTCAATATTTCCACATAGAAAAAATGCCTCATCTGGTTAGCTTCCCTTCCCTCTCCTCCCACCCCAAACATCCTCTAAGAACATAAGAGCGGCCATAGAGGGTAAGACCAATGGCCCATCTAGCCCAGTATCCTGTCCTCTGACAGTGGCCAATGCCAGGTGCTCCAGAGGGAATGAACAGAACTGAGCAATTATCCAGTGATCCATCCCCTGTTGTCTAGTAGCAGCATCTGGCAGTCAGAGCCTGGGCATCATGGCTAATAGTCACTGCTAGACCTCTCCTCCATCAACTTATTTAATTCTTTTTTTAATCTAGTTACACTTTTGCACTTTACCCTGCCAACGGGTAAAGGGAAATAGGAAATTTGTACAGTACCCATGTATCCAAATGAGACAAACATTCTATAAGTACTGTATGTACCAACATGTTTCAGTCCAAATCACCAGATGTGTTGACTTGAGATCAAGACTAATTGAATGTAAATATCTCATTTTTGGAAGCTTTAACAAGCTCTTTTTTCTTTCAAAGCGACTCGAGTTATTGCGGCATGTTCCTCAATACGACCCCAAGTCCAGCTGGACTGGGACTGTCCCCACATTTGGGATCCTTGCTCTGCTGCTCCGAACCTTCTCTCACAAAGCAAAAGGTTAATCTGCTTTTCTAGCTCGCTGGAATTTGGGGGAGTCAGAAACTCTGTCTTTCTATAATTGGAGTCTAATCTCCCAGCCGTTTAGAAATGGATCTGCTTAGTTTAAGTGGCTGTTGTGGACAAACAAAAGGCTCTAGCCTCCTTCCTTGAACAGTTTCTGAGGTTGCTTTGATGGTTTAATTTTACAGCCTCATGCTCCCTCCATCCTATTGGCCCAAATCTGCCTGCAGCTCTCTAGAGCTCCTTACAGCTTTCCCTTCCCAGCACCCCTACTGCCCTCCAAGGTCTAGGGGACAGTCATGTCTGCTTATCTCATGTTTTTCCAAAGACGGAAACATGCACTGCTGCCCTTTGATGTCCCCCTTCCAAGGTTTCACCCATACCACATCCCAGCCATGATCAGAGGTCACTGCAGACATGATGCAGAGCGTCCCCCACACTTCAGATGGCTAGTATTTGCTCTTCTTCTCTCACCTTCCTCTAAAACTCATCATTGCCATTGGGCACGAGTCTCATACACCCAGTCGTGGCTGCATAGTAACACATCCACAAATGCTCCCACAGCCCCCAGTGAGACTACTCGGGGAGTAAGGGAGTATTCCAACCGAGTACGGGGGAGCCTCAAAATTCATGCTACTATTTATCTGACCTTCAGTGAGCAGACAGCTCTGCCTGGGTCTCCTGCAACATAGTTCTGTCAAGACATTCATGTAGCATTTTTGCTAGGTCTGCACAAAAGACATACAAACTGCCAATCTAAATCACACCAAGAGTCCATCTAGCCTACTGTCCCGTCTGACACAGGCCAAAGCCAAATGCATGAGAGGACAGTAAAACCCTATAGTGCATCTAACAGTCCAAGAACGTACTAATGGGTTAGGAAATTTTCATGACACTAGTTCATGATTAGTTTATACCTTGAAGTGTGAGGACTAATAGCTTTGCAAGGTCTCTCCTATTATTACTATTCATACATCTTTTCTTTTACTCTTATTAAGCCATTTTTCTCAGTTATGTCGCACCAAGTTCCCTAGACAACATATTGTACAAAGAATGAAATAAACACAACATGCCCAATTCATTGTTACATTGGTACAATTCTGGAGTTACACTGGTGTAACCCCACTGACGTGAGAGACTAGAGAATCAAGAACTATAGATCTAATTTTGACTCCAATCCAGTGTGTGTGTGTGTACGTACACAAACATACAGATTTACATACACACATTCTTTCTTGCCCTGAATTATAAGGAAACCTATTTTAAATGCAGCGGAAACTCAGCTGTATCTAAAAAAAATATTGTATTCATTCAAGTAAACAAGTTGATACACACACAAATAATAAGAAAAATAAAATACCCCAGCTAAAATCAATCAGCTCTAACTCAGTCAGCAAATCAGATGTATTAAGGGTTAACAGGATTACAAAGTCCCCAGGTTTCCGAATCCCCTCAGCCACAGGATTTCACTGGTTATAAACTTATTAACAGAAGCAGGTTGTTCCTTCCAGACAGGAAGAACTGAAAGCTAAAATCCCTTTTCTCCCCAGGCATCCAGTCTAGACTCCGTCTGCCAGCCTGCAAATACTTTCAGTCCTCTGGGTTAAGCTGTCTGGGTCCCCTGATGAGCAGCAAATTAATCGGGGAAAATAAGAGGCCAACAGCAGGAAACCAAAGGGAAATAAGTCCCAATGAATCCAAAGCCCACTGAAAAATTCACTGTACAAGGAAGAGAAGCAGCAGGGAAGGAGAAGCAGCTGCCAGAGGCCTACTCTACACTGGGCGGCATGAGGGGGATCAGGACCGGCTCCAGGGTTTTTGCCAACCCAAGTGGTGAGAGAAAAAAAAAAAAAAGCTGCGATCGCGATCAGCGGCAGCTCCACCACACCACTTTCTTCTTTGGTGACAATTCGGCGGCCGGTCCTTCCCTCCGAGAGGAATCAAGGGACCAGCCGCCAAATTGCCGCCAAAGAGCCCGACTTGCTGCTCCTTCGCTTTGGCCGCCCCTTCCCCCTGGCTGCCCTAAGCACCTACTTGCTGAGTTGGTGGCTGGAGCCGGGTCTGGGGGGGATCAATCTAAGATACGCAACTTCAGCTACGTGAATAATGTAGCTGAAGTTGACATACTTAGATCTATTTACTGCGGTGTCTTCACTGTGATAGGCCACCTGCTAACTCTCCCCTGTCAACTCCACCTACGCTTCTCGCTCCGTGGAGTACTGGAGTCAACGGGAGAGCGCTCGGCGGTCGATTTATCACATCTTCACTAGATGCAATAAACTGACCCCTGCTGGATTGATCACTCCGAAGGTAAGTGTAGACACAGAAAGGAACAGGGATGTTAAAATAAAGTTCTCTGGGCCAAATCCTAGTCCCATTTGATTTAGTGGGACAAAGCCCATAGATTTCCTTAGGACGAGGATCTGACCCTCTGGCTCCAAGGAGATCTAACTTCAGAGAGTGGAAATATGAAAAGAAAAATCATGAAGAACATTTTGTTGAAACAGTTTCTTGGGTTTCCCCGTGGCAAAAAATGGCTCGTTTCACCAACCTTTTTTGTCGAGCTTTTGATGTATGAAAAACTTCTAACAGCCCTTGAGCTGGCTGGGAAAAAGAGGGAAGTGGGAAAGTTTTCTTCCTTTTCTTTTTGGTCCAAATTAGACTTTTGATCAAAATAGGAATCAAAAACAAAAATCAGGAAAATTGAGACCAGCGCTTGTTCTAGTGATTGATGGAACCCTGCCCCTGTGGGGAACAAACGGCATAACACTCATTGCCTTCTGAGAGACAGGTCTCATGTTCTCAGGCTGAAAGGGATCAAATCTGCCTGATGGACCGGCATAAGGGCCTGATTCTGCAATGGGTGGGCCTCTATGCTAAGCCCCGAGGAAGCCAAAGGGCCTGTGAGGCCTCAGGTACCATGGGAGGAAGCATGAAGGGGCTTCTCCAGGCATTGTAACTTGTAGAATTGGGGCTAAATCAGTAATAATTCCACTCAAGTCAATGGAGCTACCTAGGCATACCTGACAACAGGAGCCAGTCCCAGGCAATACTGTGTGCATTTTTCTTTACAAGCCTACCCAGCAGCTGCCCCATTTCTCTTTATGCCCACCAAGGCCTCCTCCCACACAGTGTCTGCTTTTGCAAGGCAGTCTGTCAGCTGCTGATGCCATCTTCTGCCACCAAAGCCAATGGGTGATGCCAACACTTCATTCATTGGCTGGAGAAGGAAAACGCCAGACATAAGAACGGCCCCACTGGGTCAGACCAAAGGTCCTTCTGGCCCAATATCCTGTCTTCCGACAGTGGCCAGTGCCAGGTTCCCCATAGGCAATGAACAGACCAGGTTATCATCAAGTGATCCATTCCCTGTTGCCCATTCCCATTTTCTGGCAAACAGAGGCTAGGGACACCATTGCTGCCTATCCTGGCTAATACCCATTGATGGACCTATCTTCCATGAACTTATCTCGTTCTTTTTTGAACCCTGTTATGGCTTGGCCTTCATACCAGATCCCTTTAACCATTATCACTCAGTCACGTTTCTGGCAGCAGTGCTTCCAGACCAACCATTGAGGAGCCTCCCTGTGCCAGCTGCTGGGCCATCAGAGTGGTGGCCAGTCCCTGCCCGACAGAGCTTGCAGCGTAAGTAATATAATAGCTCTCATGACCTGTCTAGGAGCTGCCCCACCCCACAGTGGCTGAGCGGGTTTCATCTCTCCCTCCTCACAACCCCAATCTTGCAAGGAGCTCAGAAACATTCCAGTTGCTCCTGAACGGTAATCTGATTTTTCTCAAATCACCCCTGCATCAAAAGTAACTCTTTCCTTCATCTCTTTTCCTCCCCATTTCTGCTCTCCTTTCTCTTTAGTCATTCTTGTTCTCACCCATCACAACCCTTTCCCTGCCCCTCCCTATATCAGCAGCACTGCCCTTGACTCCTTTGGCTTCCCATCTTTGATTCCTTTCTCCAGCCCAGTTGCACCGTGTTACTGCTCATTCAGGTCCTGGCTGTATTTCAGCAAGGGAGATCTACATCTACAAAGCTACTTCATTGGCCCCCTTCAAATCCCTCCTTTGCTGGGACAAACTCCACAGTGGTCAGGCAGCTGGTGTGCCGAGATCACTGCCTGGTCATGAGGAGCAGTATCATCTCATTGTTTCTTTGTGTGCCCTCCATCTGTCTGAATCCACTGTGGCAAATTGTCAGTACTGTTCTGCTGGGTCTCGCACTCTCTCTTCTCTGGGGTAGGTTCAGGGCACTATTGCTTGCCTCTAAACCAGTTCTTAATTACTCCCTATTGTCTGGAAGAGGAATGAGAGGGAGGGACCATGGGCCCAGCCCTCTACCCAGTCCCAACCCAGGGCCCTGAGGTTGTTGGTGACACTGACTTAGGTTCATTCCCCTGGGTTACTCCCTCTTCCCTCCCTTCACTTGTGAAGGGCTCTGCCTCCCTCTCCACCGGGTGCCCCTTACCTAGGGTTTCTTCTGGACTTCAACAATCCACCACAGCATCCTCCTAACATTTTCTATTTCTATTTCTATTTCATCTATTCAGTTCTATTTCTATTCTATTTCTATTTCCCTTCACCGTCCTCACCCTCCCTTGCCCTTCCCTCTGCAACCCACACTGGTGCGCTCAATCAACCTCCTCCTTCAACTCCCACAGCTGTCTGGCTAGAAGCAAGGGGGTTTAATTATCACATGACTGGAAGTCCAGTGCCTCTACATGGAGTCAGGTGCTCTAATGATCAGGTGCTCTAACTAACATCTACAGAGCAAACCTTCCTCCCTTGGCAGGGAATAAGGCCCCTGCTAACACTCTCATGCTGCCCTCTGGCCATGCTGTATCACACCACCCATCGTCATTTGTCTTATACTTAGATTGTAAGTTCATTGGGGCAGGACCTGTGTTTCTGTTCCATGTTAGTACAGCCCTCAACACAATGGGGTCCTGGTCCATGATCGGGGCCCCTAGATGCTAGCACAATACAAATAACATGACAAGGCAAAAAAATCTATCCAGCCAAGGCAAGTCATCATGACTGATGGGCAGATAATTTCTCATTTGTTTTATCCTCACTGTTGCAGAGGAGAATATTTGCATCTAAGGTGTACATTCTATGACAGTTTTACAAATCTGACTTCACTTCCACTGGAAGATCTCAAAGTGTTTTATAAAGCATTCATGAATTAAGCCTCACAGTTGAGCCCAATCCAAATCCCAACAACTGACTTCAGTGGGCTTTCAATCAGTCCCAATGTCCCCAGGTAGGCCAGCAGTATTGCGCCCATTTTACAGATGGGAAAACAGAGTCACGGAGAAGAGAAATTAAATGCCCAAGATCACAGCAAGAGAGCGCAGAACTGAACCTAAGGGTGCCGGCTTCCAGTCCCTGCACACTAATCACTGCCTAGGACACAGATTTTAGAACTTGCTCTGTTCACTCATCAGTGCAAGGGAAAGGTTGCCCAAGTGTCAGTTCCCAGCAGGAGTGACTGTAAAAAAGTACCAGGGTATGGGTTGGTTTAGTTAATCTATTCATTCATTCATTCCAGACACTCTAACAAATTAATCTTTTAATCAGTGGCAGAGTTGGGCCACATTTATCGAAGTGATGGGGCAGCATTATCTCACTTGCCATCTGTTTACTGCCCTGAAGAGCTTGCTTCCTAGACAAAATCCTAAGCAAAGTGTAAGGCCAGCAGAACACAACCCAGCCCATCTGGCACTTTTCATACACTGGGGGTCCTGGAGGGAGCTTGGCTTTCCCTTGAGCCAACAATTTTTCTGATGCATCAACAGGACTAATCAGACACATACTGTAGCAGAAGCAGAGCAGCTTCTGCTGGGCACATTGCTGCACAAAGTCTTCCCCTCCCTTTCTTCAGCTGTTCCCCAACTACAGGCAGATAAATCCCACAGATCTTTTCTCCGGATACAGGGTTGGGTCTGAAATTGTGTACTGGAGAGGATAGTAAACTTCCAGGGAAAGGAAGGTTTTCACCCACCCGATTTGCAATCCAATGAAAATGAAGTCAGGTGAGTTCTGAGTGACTTTGGCACCATGCCCACAGAATGTGGAGATACACTAATGGGGTGGGTTTTGTGGAGGGTGTTTTTTAAAACATTTAGGCAGGTTGTCATTGTCTAACAGTGCGTCTGTCTAGGACAGGGATCAGCAATCTTTGGCAGGCGAACCATCAGGGAAATCCACTGGCAGGCTGGGACGGTTTGTTTACTTGCCGCATCCGCAGGTTCGGCCGATTGCAGCTTTCACTGGCCGTTCCAGGCCAATGAGGGCTGCGGGAAGCGACAGCCAGGACATCCCTCAGCCCACCCCACTTTCCGCAGCCCCCATTGGCCTGGGACAGCGAACCGTGGCCAGTGGGAGCTGTGATCTTCCAAACCTGTGGATGCTGCAGGTAAACAAACCATCCCAGCCCGCCAGTGGATTCCCTGATGGGCCGCGCGCCAAAGGTTGCCGATCCCTGGTCTAGGAACTTGTATAGCCCTCTATCTACTTTAGGTGCTCAGATGGCCCCCATGACCATAGTACCTGAGCATCTCACAATCCTTAATAGCTTCATTCTCACAACATCCCGGGGGGGGGCTATTATGCCCATTTTACAGATGGGGAATTGAGCCCCAGAGAGGCTAACTTGCCTAGGGTCCCACAGGAAGTTGAACCCACCTCTCTAGCTAGTACCCTAACCACTGGACCATCCTTCCTCTTTAACTATCATAGAATCTGAGAGCCTCGCAACTGTGAGTGGATTTTACCTTCACTGTACCCATATGAGGCAGGAAAGTGTAAGCCCCCATTTTGTACACAGGGAACAGAGGCACTGGATAAATTAAAGGCTTTGCCCAAGCTCACATAGAAAATCTGTGACTAAGCCAGGAACTGAACCTAGGTCTCCCGGGGCCCAGCTTAGTGTCCTATCCACTAGGTCATTCTTTCTTCCATGGGGACGTGCTGATAAAAAAACACTTGAGTCCTGTTTGCACTGCAGCTTCCACCAGAGATGACTTGTACCTACCAACAGTGGTGGGGAGGGGCAGAGTGAGGGCAGCAGCTTCAGCAAATATTACTAAGCATGCTCAGTCTGTGTGAGCATGCTCACTACAAGCCAAGGAGCAAATTTGGAGGTCAGGGGTGCTTCTTGCTTCCACCATTGTTCCAAAGCTCTGCTTACAGCCAATTGCTGGTACAAAGCTTGCTCTTGTAGACAAGGCCTAAGAGGAGGCTGTAGGGCCCAGAAGCCATCCCGCACACTTTTACCTACCAAGCAATAATCTAGAGACCTCCCTATGCTCACAAGTATTTCCACTCCCACGAAGTTGGAGATGCTGGGCCAAATCCCACTCTCCACCATACAGGTGTAAAATCAGAGTTCCAGAACTAAAGTCAGCATAGTCAACACTGAATACACACACTGGAGTGTCACTAAGAGCATTAGGTGGTTCAGGTGGAGTCATGAGGGAGCCAAATTCAGGAGCAGATGATGACACTGCACAGGTTTTAAAAAGGAATGATTCTGGGAATGTACAATGTCTTTGCTTATTCCTGGAGGCATCTCACACAATTCTGTGTGCCTGAAAACAAATGACTGTTTATTATTATAGTGCACCCTGCAGGACTGAGATGCACCTTTTGCACGTATTCAATACATATAGTGACATGATGGAAACTGGAAATCTGGATTAAAGTCCAGACTTCACTCTCCTTGTGGAAGCATCTCTAGGGTTTTAAGTTCTTACAGGAGTAACAATTTTTCCTGCAGCTGAAAAAGCAACTAAGCAAACCAAAAATATTCTTTGCTTATAACATTCTCCACCCCTCCTGGAAGGAATTTGCTAATGAATTCCAGTGGGAGCCGCACAAATCTCTGTTACTTTTAGTTCAACATTCAATTGTTAAACCATCAAAGAAAACAAATTTCTTGGAAACAGTTAAAGAGGTTAGTTTCCTCTTACTAGGTTCTTCCTTATAAGGCATCTAATGAAACCTTTATGGGATTATGGGGACATAAAAGGTGAATTATTTCTAGCAAAGGCAAGAGAAAGTCCTGTTCAGAAAGCTCAGGATTGCTTCTAAAGGCAAAACCCACTGAACATGTCTCACGTCACTAGAAATACAGGGCCAGATCCTCAACTGGGGGAAAACTAGCATAGCGCCACTGAAGTCAACAGAGCTACAGTAGGTCACACCAGCTGAGGTTCCAGCCCACTGAATCCATAATTCATCAGCCAGTGAAGTCAGTCGCACTATGGACCCAAACTGGGTCCATTCAAGTCAATGGAAACACTCCCATTGGCGTCAGTGCACACTGGAGCAGGTCCCACATATAAAAGTCTATGTACCATATTTACAATTAGATATTAGCCATCTTTCCTCTGCCCAGATTTTCTGCTTCATGGAAGCATCTACCTTAGAAAGCCAGACATGTTCTTGATCACACTCACCAGCTGAGGGATGCACCAGGCCCTTGTCATTCATTTCTGACTGGTTTCAGTAACACCAGGCTCTCCCTTTCTGAGGTTTTAAACACACTTGTATATTTACTGCCAGTTTAATAAAATAATTACTTTTCTAACCAAGCACTTACAGTATCAAATGTCCTGTCAGAACCAAAATTGCGTGCGTCATTCTGTGCATGGTATGAGCATCAGGGAGCAAATCAAGAATTCCTGGGGCCAAGCCTGGTTCTGACACTGATTCTGGGGCTGTGGCCAAGTTCCTTAACCTATCTGCTCCTCTGCAGTTGGGTTACTACTACTTACCAGCCCTGGAGAATTAATTAGATATTGGGATGGATTTAAGCAGGTGGCAAGTTGGCATAACTCGTCTGAGGACAATGGACCTACTTGGAATGACACCAGCTGGACCCACTATGTAAAGCACTGTATTTCCAGCACATTACCAATTTATGTTGGCAACTGTATTTGCATATGGAATGCAGGAGTCATGCACTGTACCAGGAAGGCTTCCTTTAAACTGCCCCATTTGGGAAATTAACTAGTTTACTCAACCTCAGGTGGAATTTAGAGAGAATTGAGCATCCAAGCTACTTGGTCTCCTTTTTAGTGCCCAATTCAAAACAGCCTTCCATTCACTTCATTGGACTTCGGATCAGACCCATAGCGAGGTACTGCCAGTTGCACATGAATATGTTGTGTGCATCTGCCTTTGACCAGATACCACCACTCATTTCATTGACGGTCTCAGACTGAACTTGTGCAGCAGGCTCCAGGGGCCTGATACCCTTCGCCTAGACCATGTTCCGCTATTTACATCTAGGCAAAATGGATGGAAAATGCTACCAGCTCTGAATGGGAGCAGAAGGACAAATGACTCCACAAGCTGAAGGGATCCTCGGAGTCGGACCCATTTTCTGCTTGTTAGTGTCCTGGAATAAGGACTGTTCAAAAAGCAGCAGTTCAGCTCCAGAGTCTATCAAACCCTCTCCCTTTTCTCGCCACAGACTACTTTTTTATTTTAAGTCATTTTTAGTTGCATTTGTCCTTCCACGGGGTGGTTCTCCAGTTATCAAACTGACTGGAAGTAATTGGCGAGAGTATTGGTGCAGGTTCCTAGAATATCACTGAGCTCTCCTAGTGCTAAGGCCTCTTGTTTTTATGATCTCAAGCTAGGGAGTTAGCATATCCCAGGTACCAGCTTAGAATTTCTAGGGTATCACACACGGAAGTTGGCTGACAAACGTATCTTTTAAACTCAGTCCCTTCTAGTGTAAAAGTCTCGGAGCAGGGAACCAGTTCAGTTCTGCTGCCTTTTCTACTGGAGCATCTCTACTGGAGCCATTGGGGACAAGGCTGCAATGGCCCTTTCTAGATGTTTTGCGCACACTTACTGTTCTAAACAAACACTACTGGCTTAGAAAGAGATCACAAAACTAGCATTGGAGCACAGGGGCTGGGAGCCAAAAGCTTTGGGGAGCTATTCCCACCTCTGTGGGACCCTTGGCAAAGCTTTTCACCTTGCTCTACTTCAATTCCCCCAACTATAAAGCCAAGCCCAGTGACCCATCTCACAGAGGAAGGGGGCTGGAGTGTAGGGGCTGCCAGGCTTAAATAAGAGGGCAGGGGACTGGACTCGTGACCTCTCGAGGTCCCTTCCAGTCCTAGAATCTATGAAAATAATCGAGCCTTGTAAAGGGTGGCTGGAAGAAGGGAGTTACAGGAATGCACCTCCTCTCCTTTCAGCAGCCCTAAAAAGCGACTCCATGCAGCGCCCTTCCCCGGTCACAAGTCACTGCATTCTCCTCGAGACCCCACCGCGATGGGTCCCTTCCCCGCCACCCGCGTTAGAAATTCCCCGCCCCACCCTTTGTGCCAGCGCTCGGCTCCTAGTGGCCCGGCCGGGCCAGCCCAGGGGCGGCAGCCCGCTTACCAGTAAATGAGAGAGAGCCCGTCGAAGCGCTCCAGGTCCCTGCCCGGGGGCCGCAGATAGGACATGCTCCGCGGCCCGCACTCAGCCTGGGCACAGCTCCCGGCCAGCGCCTGCTCCGGGGCTAGGCGCCCGCTGCAGCGCTCCGCGGCCATGTGGCTGCAGCGACCGGCTCCCTCCGCCCGCGCTCGCTCTGCTCCAGCCGCCTCCCCCGGATAATCACCGCGGCTTTTCGCTGCAGCACGACGCGACTAATCCCAGCCGGCCGGGCCACGTGACGGGCTCCGGCCCCGCAGATGCCGCGGGGCTGCAGCGCTCTCCGCCGCTGGCTGGGCTAGCGACAGATGTTGCGGCTCGCGGCTTAAGCCTGAATGGCGGAGCCGCCAGCAAGGACAGGCTCCGGCTCAAGGGCGGCCAAGGCTGAAGCGCCGGCTCCAGCCAAGGAGGGGCCAGTAAAGGGCTGCGTCTCCCTGGGCCTCTGGCTGCCGGGCGCAGCTCACTGCATGAATGGGGAGGGTGCCTGAACCCCTCCCCGCCAGGCAGTGCACACAAGCCGCACAGCCAGCCTGGGTTGTCTGTGACCCACCCAATGCTGCTACTTATTATAATAATCTGGGGCTTCTTCTCAGCACCCGTGAAAGGGAAATCCACTGTGAATCTGAGTTGGCGCCTTTGCAGTTGGAGGAAGAGGAAAGAGCAGGGTGTATTATTATTGGGGGTGCAATTGGGCCAGGGGAGTTAAGAGAAGTGATTCAGGAATAAAAAGCACCCTGAATGAGTATTAGATGGGCCAGAACCATTTGATGGCCATTCAGTCCTTTAAACACTAGGGCTGCTTTGGTTAGATGAGCAGTTGACATCTTACCAGCAAGCCAGGAAAGTGGCCCTAAAATATATAAAGTAACATTCCAAAGAGTCCTGGGGCACCTTGTAGACTAACAGACGTATTGGAGCATGAGCTTTCCTCGGTGAATACCCACTTTGTTGGATGCATGCATGCATCCGACGAAGTTGGTATTCACCCACAAAAGTTCATGCTCCAATACGTCTGTTAGTCTATAAGGTGCCCCAGGACTCTTTGCTGCTTTTACAGGTAAAACTTAGCAGACACTTTTTCCAGCAAGGTGGCAGACCGCCTCTCTGGTCAGGATCTCTCTCCAAAGATAAAGTGCTCAGTTTCTTTGTCTTGTTAGGTGAAAAGGTAAGGGGTGGGAGAGTTCTTTGCCCCACTTTTGTAGCCCAGTTAACCACTGAAAGGGATTTTTCTGAATGTTGGTCTACCCTCCCTCCCCGGGTAGAGTTCACTGGACGTGTGAGAAAGGTGACGTAGAGTCTGGTGGTGAAGGAAGGTTTATGCTAGTTTCTTCCTCCACTGGTGTTTTCTATAATACGAATTGATCTGTTCCTGCCCCCTTTGATGCAAATGAAAGGGGCCTTTGACCTACGCTTACAAGTCAATTCTGACACCTGGCTGGAGACATCAGTCCTTTGTCTGAGAGAAACCTGTTTACTCACTCCACAGCCTGGTAAACACATTTTAGTGCCACATTTACCATGCATATGCCAGCCACAAAAGAATGTTCATAATCTGTGTGTTCTTAGCTTTCCAGTGACACCTTACATGACACATATCAGATACACCTGAAACTTTCCACCAGATATCAAGGAGCCTCTTGTCCTCTGGCACTGGGATGCTCTTCAATTACATGAAGACTATGAGGGTAGGAACCCACACACTCAAGTCTCACAAAATATTTGGTAAGTTGTCAAGTATGCGTTTAGTTAATTCACCAGCAGTGATCAAATGGCTAACTGGGCACATCCTTGCAGAGTTCTCTCTCTCTCTCTCTCACACACACACACACACACACACACACTTTTTGCCGTTTATCCAGAGCCATAGGCAGGTCTGGTGCTTTACAAGTAAATGGAAGTCTGTCCCTAGCCTGAGGGTCTATGATCTAGTGGGGAGGCATTTGGGGGGGCAGGGTAAGCTAGAGGAAATTAAAGGGAAATAAATCTTCTGAAGGAAAACTGGCCAGGGCCCAACCTGCAGGTCTTACCAGACCAGATCCTGGTTGATCTTTAGGCGGGTGGGGGAGAGACACAAGGAGCCACACAGGGTCTGGGTCCAAATGCAATGCCTACACTTGGGGAAAGAGAGGGACTCTACTACCCTCCTGTGTTCCTGAAGGTGCCCTGGCCCACAGCTCTAAAGCACGCCCCCAGCACTGGTCTGCGAAGTGGGAGAATCTCACAGGGAGAAATATGTCCCCTTATGCACTTGGGTGCTCTGGAAAAAATCCTGCCTTTGCAGCTTCCCATGGAGTGGTGCAGCTCTGAACAGAAACCGCTGCCAAGCTGTAGCTGAGCTTTCCAGCCATTGCACAGGCTAGAATCACCCTAGACTTCAGTGGCATTTAAGTCCAATGAAGGACTGCCACAGCAGGCCCAGATCGTGCAAGAATGAGCTTGTGTGTGTTTCAAGAGCATGAATGCTGTGCACGACGGAGTATATGGATACATATCCAGTCTCCTAAGACATGCACCAGAAAGGCAATAGTAGCACCTATTAAAGGAGGTTGCACATGCAAGGTCCGTGCAAAGTGAGTGCTCCTGCTGTCCTGTAAGGATAGGGATGTTTCTAAAAACAGCTCTGAACAGGTCTATACAATGGGACTGAGTACCAGGGATTTCCTTACACCCACCCACTGGGGGTGCAACCCCACCCCCTGAATTTCCTCAATCCCCCTCTCCCTCCCCCTGCCCACACACACAAGTGGTCAACTAGTTACAGTGTTGCCAATTTAGTCATTGGTTGGAAATTTGAATTGAAATAGAAACATTAATACACACTTTAAAAGCATGGACAGTGTATGATAAAATACTTGGGCCTGAAAAATATCATAGATTGAAAAGTATGAACAAAGACTGGCTTCTTCACACGGCTCTTGTTTGTTCTGACAGTGTTGGCACATTCATTTCAGCAGTGTTGGCTAGCCTTATAATTTCAAATGATGATTTGTAAGCAAGGTCTGAATGAGCTCTCCCTGACAGCTAGTGATGAGCCGGGGGAGGGGAGAAGGCTTCAGGACCAGATTGTATTTACATGAACACACCTACTCTGCCTAGGTATCCAGCAGACAGAGCTGTGCTGCCCAAGTGATCAGTTTTGGCTGGTGCTGGGTTACAAATCATTTTAGTATTGAATGTGGGGAGTCATGAAATGTTGTTCTCACTGTTCGAGTAAAGGGCAGCAGAACTGTACTTAGCCTGTTCTGACTGAAGGAGTCACCCTCAAAGCTTAATTTTTGCCAGGGCTGAGCCCTGGCACCTCTAGGCTTGGCAGTTCATAGCCCTGGGCTTGTCACATCAGTTATGAAAGTAAAAAACTTGCTTGAGCCCTGGCACCTCTTTCATTACAAATTAAGCACTGGTCACCCTCAACTGAACTGCACTAAGGAAGGGGTTTGGATGGCAGATCCCAGTGAAGCGAGAGCGGAGGAGGACGGAACAAGCGTTTTGCTTGGTGCTGTGGGCTGTGCCTAAAAGTCACAGGCATTATTTGACCTGCCCCTCTCCCCTATTTAAAGACAGAGCTTATTAGGCTCCACAGAGAGTCTTTTTTGTTTTGTTAAGTGGTCACTAGAGCTGAAATCACTAATAATCAGGTCTAAGTGCTTGGACTTGCTGCAGGACGGCTTTGCTCTTAAAAAGACAGCCCAGCCTGCACTCGCTGTGAGGTTCCCCCACTAAGAATTGAAATCACTCAGAACTGGGTGGAACTTCAAGAGACAGACTCTCAGAGGTCACAGTGGCAGGTGGCAGCAGAAGGTTATGGCGCAGGGCCATCAACAATGGAGTGGTGGGAGTGACTGGTGTCACAACAAACAACAGCAGCCAGAGCGAGTGATGAGCAGCTGGAAGAACAAGCAAGGTGCCTTCTCCCCTGTACTCCAACAGGATGGGAGGTGAACTTATGTGAAAGCACCTCTGAACTCTGGGTCTTCGCTGATCAAGACCAACAACTATGAGTTGGGTGTGGTAGAGGGAGAAGGGAGGGACACATTAAAGGAACATTTGTTTGTTGGACTACATTTTAGTCACTTTGCTCCAGAATGCTAGATTTGTGACTAAGAAACTTATATAAATATATATTCCCTAGTAGGCCAAAAAATTTAAAAAAAAACACATTTGCCAAGGTCATTCTCTCACATTGTTGCTATCTCAAGAGGTCATTATCTTGGAGTTTCTGTACTAAACATTATATTATAACAAAGTTTTACATAAGAACATAAGAACAGCCATATTGGGTCAGGCCAATGGTCCATCTAGCCCAGTACCCTGTCTTCCAACAGTGGCCAATGCCAGGTGCTTCAAAGGGCAATTAGCGAGTGATTCATCCTCTGTCATCCACTTCCAGCTTCTGGCAAGCAGAGGCTCTCAGGGCATGGTTTTGCTTACCTGCCCATCCTAGCTAACAGGTATTGATGAATATATCCTCCATGAACTTATCTAGTTCTTTTTTGAACATTGTTATAGTTTTGGCCTTTACAACAACCCCCTGGCAAAAAGTTCCACAGGTTGACTGTGCCTTGTGTGAAGTATTTCCTTTTGTTTGTTTAAAACCTGCTGCCTATTAATTTCATTGAGTGACCCTCTATTTCTTGTGTTATGTGAAGGATCTTATTCACTTTCTCCACATCTGTCAAGATTTTTTAGACCTCTATCATATCCCCTCTTAATACTCTCTTTTCCAAGCTGAAAAGTCCCAGTCTTTAATCTCTCCTTATATGAAAGCTGTTCCATACCCCTGATCATTTTAGGTCACCTTCTCTGTACCTTTTCCCACCTCCAATATATCTTTTCTGAGACGGGGTGACCAGAACTGCACACAATATTCAAGATGTGAGCATACCATGGATTTATAGAATAAAAATGGAGGAGCTTGGTTTGCCAGACCAATCAGCAAAGCCAATGCTGATAAACTATGTGAAAAGGCTGCAAAACACCAATTCTCTGGACCGCAGCGATATGCAGAAAGCCTTATAAGCCGGTCATGGTCAAAGCCAATTTTAGAAGTACTTAACAAGCCTGTTAAAAATGCTGTAGACACAAACAAACATGGTTGTCACATCATTCTTGGGTAAAGAGAAAGTGATATCACACACTACGACCAGGAGGCCAGTGTTAAGTGCATTATCATTGTTAATCCTGAAGTTGGACATTGGTTCTGACTAAGACCAGCAAATGCTCACTATCTTTCTGCAAGAAACTCAGCTGACTGGTTCGAATCATGCAGTACAACAATGAAACACTCAGCGGTTGAAAAAGTGAAGAACTCTCTCGCCCCATTAAAAAAATGTGCATATATTGCTGATGAATGCACCGATGCAAATGGACGTCAAGTATTAAGTCATTGTGTACATTATCTTGATGTCACTGGTAGGCCAGTAGATGAATTTCTAAATGTTCAGGTTATAGAAGACACATCGGCTGCATCTGTGACAACCCACTTCTTAGAAGAGTTAAATGCTTGTTAATTGGACCCCAAACAGATGGCTGTTTGTGCATTTGATGGAGCTGCAAACTTCTCTGGAAGACGTGGTGGAGTACAAGCTTTGCTCAGAGAAAAGTGTAACCCTAATCTCTCCTATACACACTGCAGAGGCCATCTACTTCAACTAGCACTAGTAAGAGCTGCCGAATCTTCAAAAAGGCATTAAAAAGCCATAAATTTGATGTCTTCATTATATTCTTTTTTCAGCAAGAGTCCAAAAAGACTGAACATCTTGGAAAAAAATAAAAGATACACTGGGACTGAAGTTCAAATTAGTCCAACCTGGGAAAACCCACTGGCTTTCTCACGAGCGATCCTTGGCTGTTGCAGTAATTTTAAGACAACCATTATTACTGGCTTTGGAAAGCATCTACTGAGATTGACTACCTTTGTTACTAAGTTCAGAGAAAACTATCACCATTCTCTCTCTTTTAAGTCTACTGTTGAAACCACTTGGGTCATTAAACAATGTCATTCAGGCATCTGCTACAACAGTAGTAGATCTCTGTTCAGCAAGAGAAACTACGTTTGGATCAGAGAGCTATACATGGAAAAAATACTAGAAGAAGCAAAGACTTCAACCCAGAAGTTGACTAGTGAAGGCACTTATATTGACTCCTTAAGTGAAGAGGACAAGAAGTGTTTGTTAAGCCAGCTGAAAAAGTACACAGACTTGATTCTTACATCTCTACAACAGTAACTTCTAGATTCTACTCAATCTCTTTGTAGCTTTTACAGATCCTGAGTGGAGTGAGGCACTACCTGCAATGGGGCTGCCATGGGATCAGGACAGAATAGAGCATTTGAACACAGACTGGAATATCATATGATGAATGAATGAAGATTTGACTTCAACTTCTTTTTTATCACCACTAGTGGCTCAACCCGATCTTTGTGCTAAGTTTCCTGGGATGAAAGATGTAGGAATTCATCTCTTGCTGCTCCCAGTTACGACAGGTACAGTTGAGCTTTCTTTTTCGTCATTGAATACAATTTTGTGTTCCGAAAGAAGTCGCCTTCTGCCTGATCATGTGAATGAACTAATGAGCATACCAGATGAAGGAATGGAAGTACAGGACACACGAGAAGCCACTGAAGATGAACGCACTGCATTGAGGAAGTTCATTAACAGAGCTGTGCAAAATTATAACAAGAAACCAAGAAGGATGTAGATGTAGGGCTTCATAGAAAGCTTGAGTAGCTAACTTTAAATGAGTGTGATTTTAAAACAGGAGTTAAATCTAATAATATGGTCACGAAACATTTCTTAGTTTTTACTATGATGCCATAGAGCCCATCTTCGCCCTTACTGTCTCACCCTTCAGAGGCCCTGACCCTCCCCCACATAAATTCGAATCTCTCCCCCCAGTTTCAATTCCTGGAGAAAACACTGCTGAGTACCACAGCATATCAGCATTACTGCACAGTATTACCCAGAAGGGAGGCACCAACCACAAAGCAGCTCGTGTCAGTGTCCATGTCCAACAGTGGTATATACACACACACAGTGATGTTGCAATTTGACAACCTGCTCTAATGAACCAGGGGACCTAAGTGTGCATTTCTGCAAGTGGCTAAGCAGCTGGCAGCTGTGTTTTAGGACAGCTGTGGACTCCAGTGCTCGCCTGGATACCTGGGGATGTTTACAAGGCTCCAGAGGCACTGCAAGTGGGTGGCGGATCATGGATGATTGGTGTCATTGTCAGAGAGTGTAAGCCTACGTGGGATAATCGGCGTCAGTGTAGGTGGGCAAGCAGGGAAGTATTACCCTTTGGCAAGCTCCTCTTGCTGGAGTCTATGGCAAGCAGTGGTATTAGTTGTATAAAGCTCCAGAAAAGCTCTGCCCCCTTTAATAGATGTCACTGTATTTAATGGCATTTATACCTCAGCAGGGAGTGTGTCCTAGCACAGGGGCTTCCAGCACAGAGATCTACCAAGGGATGAGGAGTTGCAATGTGAGGTAACCCACCAGATCCTCCTTTCCCCTCCAACAGCCAGTGGCACCAGCAGCACAGCACCTCTCGTTATACACTCTGGCAACAGGTGGTGGTGCAGCAGAGGGATCCCTCTGCCACTAGTGCTTCTGGTTCTGGGGAAAACCCTCCAGAAGATCTCCCAGCCTCTGTCCCTCCCTGGTCCTTTGATCACCTCTCTTTTTCTGAAGGTGGAAAAGAGGATGCTGGATCTGCCTGATTGGGGGTGGGGAGACCAGAAAGGATAATTGAACTGTAGCTGAGTATTGCTATGGCACTCCATCATCAATGGATTTGAATCCTCACTACACTCCTGCAAAGTAGGTCAGTGTCACCCGAGAATCTTACTGTCAGCTGACAAGTAGGGTAGAGGGAGGCTACAGAAATCTCATGAATCTGGTGTGTACATTCTTGATTTCCCAAAGAATGACTTAAATGAAAAATAGTGTCACATCTCACAATGACACTGATGACCAGTATGTGCACAGCTACTACACAAGAAGTGTGTGTACACACACACACACAAAATATTTTCTTAAAGTATGTATCAAGGTATTAGTCACCAGCAAAGGTAAAAACAGGTTCTCCTCCAGGCGAGAAGCAAGAAACTGTATATTTGTTGGGATGGAAGCTAGCACAGTGGGTGCCCATTTACGTACACAGTCAAATGTTAACCAAGAGATGTTAAATCAACAGGAAAGGAGCACAGGACAGAAGCTTGGAGGCAGATTATCCTGTCTCAGTAAAGACCATGAACTTAGGGGGTGTTTCTAGAAGGAAAAGACAACACCCCTTCATCCTGCACCTAGGAGGCAAACAGACAGCATGTCCCCATTCATGAAACTGGGATCTCAGCTAACCCTGGTTGAGAACGCTGTGAGAACTCCAGGTGAGAAGTTTCTTTAGACAGGAAATTAACCTGTGAGTTTAGTTTAGCCTCTAGAAGGTGGTTATGATCTTGTTTTACATGTAACCAGCTGTTTCCAGTATTCTTACCGTCACTTGATCAACTTGTTCTTGTTTCCACTCTGGATATAGTTTAAGTGCTATGATGTTAAGCAAGGGTGTTGATCCTGAGCTGAATCTTGCAAGTCAGTGTGTTCTGTTCCTTGGGACCAGTGGGCCTGGCAGTTCTGTGAGTAGCCAACGTCGGAGCTGGATAGGGACTAGGGAACTTCTCAAAGGGATTCAGACTGGGGCACCAATTGCTATCCTGCAAGGCAAAGGCTGCTGGCATAGCCCAGAGGAGAGTGCTCAAGTGACTAACACTCTGGCGGTGTTAGGGAGCCAGCTCCCCGCTTAGCACAAGCAAGACTCCCTCATGCTGAGACCAGGGATAATGAGGTAACTCCCAGTCTTGGGTACCCTGAGAACCGTCACAGTCAGTATCATCCCCATGCTCCTGACAGGGAATGGAGACATGGTAGATTAAGTGACTTGGACAAGGTCACACAGCAGGTCTGAAACCGAGCCAGGAGCTGAATGCAGGTCTCAGTACTGTGACCAAGCCATTAGACCAGGCTTCCCACCCAGCAATGCCTCCTTCCTTGCAAAGGGTGCTATGCAGAGGAGAGCAGCACAAAGAAACTGTAACTTTTCACCACCCTAAAAAGAGGAGCAGCCAAAAGGAAGCAGGCACCGAGGAAAGGAGCCGAGATGGGGACCAGACATAAGTGATTTGGCTTAAAAAAGAATCAGAAAACATTCAAAGCAAGGGGGGGATGCCAGAGAAATGGGCACTGAAGAGGGAAGGCTGTTTCTGAATTCAGGCCGCAGGCTATTAACTAGAAAGCAGCAACCATGGGGATAATTCCTGCAGTAGACAGAACATTGACTGTGAGTCGATCCAAAGCTTCACGGCTGAGCACAGATGAGCGCCTTGTGGGAGAGTGATCAATATGGCAAGTGTCCTGGGCTTAGAGCCAGGAACTCTAACTCCACTTGAGTCAGGCACTGTCAGTACAGCCTGTGGCCAAGTGAGCCAACTGAGCAAAGGTTGAGATTTGAAGAGGTTCCCCGTCATCTTTTAACTAAGATCAATGGTCTTGTAGTCAAAGCTTGGAAGACATGATGCGCTGTCTGCTTGACTCTTCATTCCTGACTGGTGTGTGGCTGCTGTCTACCCAACATTAAGAGTACAGGGAAGCCACACTGCCAAAGATGGATTCCAAATAACCACATAACTCAATCAGGAGCTATGGAGAAAGGGGGTGGGGAGGGGAGAGAGAAAAAGACCCATACATTAGGTCAAAGCATCCTCAGCTGGTGTCAATTGTTGTAGTTCCACTGAAGATTTAACCCATATGAATTCATTCAGAGAACAGCGTAGGAAAGAAACACCACACTACTTTTCAACCACAAAGGCATCTTGGAGAGACACAAAGCAGAGAATACATCTGGCTGCTGCAAAGGCTCTGAGGCATGACAGACAGATGTCTGCGCTAAGCACTGACAACATTTCTAAGTCCTTGAGAAACTGGAGTCACCAGGAATGTTCATTCCAAACCCACTCCTAACACGTGATGACACAGAGCTGGCTGCTGAGGTGAGCAAACTGTTGTCTGTAAATGGAAATGAATTAGCAAGTTGAATTGTTTACCACAGAAACCAACCTTCATCTGAAAGCTAGGTTCTAGGAGGCTGAATTTTGGATAAAGATAAGCCCAGCATTGCTGTCTTTGTCCATAAAAGCAGAAGTTGCCTTCAGGTTGACACACTCAAATTAAAAAAAAAAAAAAAAAAAAAAAAAGGGTTTCTAGCCGTGCAAAATCCAGCACAAACCCCAAAGGAACATTGTAAAGAGATGGGTTATGGGGATTCATTTTCTGTCTCCCCTGCTCACACAGACCAAACCACATGCAGGAAAATGCTGGAGGATTTTAGTTTTGCCTGCCAAGTTTTTCTAACCCAGGTGAATCAGATGTCTCTACTGCTGTGGCAAGAGTCCCATCACTGATGGGAAAGGATTGTCCTGTGGTTAGACCACTGGCTTACGCTGTGGGAGACCTGGGTTCCACTCTCTTCTCCACCATGGACTTCCTGTGACCTAACACCTTGGGCAAATCGCTTAGTCTCTCTGTGCTTCAGTTCCCTGTTGGCAAATAAGGATAATAAATTAATGCTTCCCTATCTCAGGGGTGTTAAGAGATGGGGATCTACTGCTGAAAAGCACTCTCGTAAAAAGAGTTGGCATTTGGGCAAGGACTGGAGGATGAGAGGGAAGTGACTTGATGGGTCAGCAAGGGGGTAAGTAGTAACATCGCCATATGTATTGCACAGACACGTAGGTATGTATGACTGTCTGCATTTTAGGGGGGTCAGAGGTGAGCTTTGTCCTAAACCGCACAAGTTAGGGTCAAAGGCAGGATTAGGAATCGGGAGAGCTTCCCCTCCTGTCCTCTAACCTCTACAGCTCCTTGCCTCTCTCAAGCCCTGTCTCATGTATTATTGCAGTTCCTGCAACTGAAATGTAAGAAAAGAACAACTCACTCCAGGCAATAATATTTTAGCTACTATAGAAATGCTTTGGGCCCTGCTTACCTGCAAGGGCTGCTTTAACTCAACTGCCTTCCTTCATAGACTAGACCAGCTGAGACACTAGAGCCAACGTGAGGTATGCTCCCTCTTGTGGAAAGAGGGAAGAACAGCAGGTGGGAGGAAAATAAAATTGACTGTTTAGCAATACAGTGCAAGGTAAATAGACATGGGTTTACCCCACAGAGCATGATGTAAATCAAGGAACAGAGAGAAGCAGGACACTGCATAAAGGCCAGTAGGAATTTCATAATCAAAAGATTTAATTTACATGGGAAGAGCTGTGGTGTACAGATTTCTGGACCAATTACGACAGGAAGGCTTCATGGAAAAACATAGCAAATTAGGGAGTTAAAAAAAGATTTCCTCCCCTACCTGGTAGCACTCACTGAAGGCTGATGGATTCATCTTAACAGTTCTGCAATGGGTCATTTCTCAGCTTCTTTTAAGCTAAGGAACCAGGTCTTTCTTGCATAGGGTGGCTCCGCTTGCCGTTACATATTGGTCATGCTAAGGCATAAGCCTATTTGTGATGCCAGCCATCTCCACCCCGAACAGCTTTATCATCACAAGGGATTATGGGTCAGAAGGAAGTGAAGCTGTGCTCATTTACATCAGCTGGGGATCTGGCCTTATTTCTGGCAGTCAGGCCTAGGCAGTAAACAAGCACATAAGGCACAGAGATCCTCTTTGACTACACTTCTGGTGAATAAGTAGTGAGACCTTGTTATGCAAATATCCTTGGCGCAGAACCTAAATGCTAGCACCTCATCCTGACACCAGCAGGTGTTTAAGCACCTGTCTGAGTCCCATCCCATCTCTCCTCCCACTGCCCCCCATTATAAACAAACAAACAAAGGGAGGGAGAAGCACACAGCAGCAGAAGCAGGATTATCTCAAGGGAGAGCCATTGGCATGAGACAGTCACCTGGATGTGGTTAACCATCACCCAGCTAAGGACCAGAGTCCTACTCAGCTGAGATACCTCACTGCCAGGAAGCAGGCAAAGGGGGTGGGGAACATCTGGAGCTGCAGCTCCACCCCACCTATGCACCAGCCCGGCAAGCAACTCCTTCCCCCACCCAGAGTAAAGGAGGAACTGCTCCCACCTTAGGCAGATGGGGGAAGTTACAGGCTCGGGGCTTGGCCACACAGGGAAGTTCTTTCAGAAGGAGGTCGGGTGTGAATTCAAAGTGCTGTTGCTATTCCAGAATAAGAGAACCAACCAGGGGAGTCATGCCAGAATAGCAAGCCCAAAAGAGTTTATTCAACAATTTTTATTGTTGTCAGTTTCCCTATCTAGTCAAGTCCTAGCCCTCGGAGTGCACTTGGGGACCTGGACACTGTGTGTGTAGGCAGGCAGCGTGATGAAAGGGTTCGCAGTGGAACAACTGGGTTTCTCACCTTGTGGGCTCGTTGGTGAGTGCAATATAGTCCCTCCTAATGACCGCCACACTCACACCTCAAGATCTCAGATAGCCCTTCTTGGGAAGGAAGGGACTATCATGCAGGGTGTCAGAGGATGACACTCTTATGGGGGATGATTGTTCCATTGGCATCCAATTATGCGTGAGGAAGAGAATTTGTTATTAAATTCTTGGGATTAGCTTGGGATCTTAGAGTCCCTCCTCCCACTGAGGCAGAAGGTTCCTTCTCCTATCACACAGTTCCCTATACCCTGGGATATCCAAGTGCCACTATCTATTTTGACAGGCCTTGAAACACCTGATGTTCCCTTGCATCTGCAAAAAAGGCCCAGCCCCTCTGTAGTGTAAACAGAGCCACGTCTACACTACAGGATAATATCGAATTAGCTAAAATCGGTTTTATAAAACTGATATTATAAATTCGATTTCATGCGGCCACACTAGGCACAGTAATTCGGCTATCTCAAAGGAGAAGCATTGGCATGAGACATCACCTGGAGTGTTAACATCCACCAGCTAAGACAGAGTCCATTCAGCTGGATACCTCACTGGCCAGAAGCAGCCAAAGGGTGGGGAAATTGGACTGCACACCACTAGCTACTACCGAAGCACCCTTCCCACCAGAGTAAAGAGAACTCTCCACTTAGGCAGATGGGAAGTTACAGGCTCGGTGGCACACAGGAATTTCTTCAGAAGAGTCGGTGGATCAAGTGCTGGGCTATCCAGAAAAGAAACCAACAGGAGCATGCAGATAGAAGCCCAAAAGTCATATTCAACAATTGTATTGATTGTCATTCCCTATTCTCAAGCCTAGCCTCGGAGTACTCCTTGGACTGAGACCACGAGGAGTAGATTGTCATGGGCAATCGAGCCTGACTGATGAAGAGGCCGTTCTGCACTAGCGTATACTGTGGCTTCTCTCAACACTCATATGCGGAGTACTTTGCCGTGTCAATGGCAAAATTCAGACAAATGTCCCAGCTGAGGAGCGAGGACATTAGAGTGCTACAGCGCATCGACCTAAGAGCAATATCAAGAAGCTACCGCAGAGAAACGAATGGACTACCATTGGTGCAGCGGTCAGCACCGCTGACTTACACGGGATGCGCGAAGAATAGTGTATCGATGCCGCCCTACAGGTTCGGGCATACAGCCAGAAAGATTATTAGTAACCAATCTTGGCTTCCGAGCAAACTCCGTGCGAAGTACGCATAGCTCTCGCATCCCCACTGCAGCAAGCACACAGGCTGCCCTCCTACCCGCTACAACTGGAACGACCGTCCCCTATACCGCTGCGAGCACTCCATAAAGCTCGCCACCTAGCTCCCTCAACTCTCAGAGCAACAGCGGCATTCGAGAACCACCCACCACCTGAAACGAGTATCCTACCCCTCCACACTCTTCCAAAGCACCAGCTCCCCCAACCTGGATTCCTGTCACGTGCCTCAAACCATCACACATGCATCAACAAGAAACAGACCCTCAATTAATGCTTAAAGAACTCCACGTTCATCAGAATCTGACATCATCCTATGCCCACTAATTCCGTCACTTCACACTCCAAAGGCGCCAAACTAAAGGCCCACAGTGACTGAGCCCTCGAACACCCTTTGGGCGCCACAATGTCCGAGCCAAACGTCGTTGTCTGAAGCGATGCATTGTGGTAAAGTCTCCAATCCCGTATCTGCGCAGCTGAAGCCCTCCTTCAGCCAGAGGCACTCGAAACCTCATGAAGTCCCCCAACCCCTTCGGATCACTCGAGGTGAACTCACGAGCATTGTCGGCAGATGATCCCTCTAGTGCAGTCCAACAACCTGTTCGTTACGAACTCCCATTACCTTCCATCCCGGGAAACAACACCCTCAGCTCGCCACAAACCGCCATCCCATTTCCGGAGCCCTGGCAGACCATAAGAGCAGGAGCCAGACCCGTCACTTTTTTTTTCCGGCACGTATGTACTGGATTCCACGGACAGTAGAGCAAGCTCCTTAGCTACAGCAGCAAGCATCCTGCTTTGCAGATAGCCATAGAGGGTTACCAGTAGGTCTGTCCGGTCTACTGCCGAGTAAACTGGCAAGAATACGGTTACTCCCCTCTAACTGCCGCTCTTCATGACGATGCCCGCTGGCCGAAATCGTCGGGGCGCAACGCAAAAGAAATGGATTGACTTCCCCGAGTCAATCCTGCCCTTGACGTTCTGAAAAAATAGAGTCAGTCCTGCCTCAAAATAGGGGCAAGTGTATAAGACCATGTACTAAGAGCACAGCTGCTCCGGGTGTCAGTATCACAGGGGTCCCCGCAACATCCACCCACCCTTGCTTCCTTCTCTCAACCTTCACCTGGGCTACGCATGTCGTCCGCCATTGCGCATGAAGTAAAAGAATAAAGAATAAGAAACACTGATATAGTACATAACAATGGGAGTCAGCCTCCTGGGCGCGATACTAGCCACGAGACATTAAGTGTATGGGGAGAGGAGCACCATGCAATGCTGCTGGCTATGACAGTCCAGCGAGACAGAATCTTTCTTTACACACGGAAAAGGGAGGGGCTGATTGAAGCCAGCCGCATTGCTAATGAGAAGACGGTTACCCGTCTGTACAATCTATCTGGAATAACTGGGAGTCATTCCATTTTTTACCTCAGGCGCCCACCGCCAGCCTCACCTAAGGCCAGCCAGAGAGACTCAGAACTGATGGGCAACTGGATACTAGCATAATTGCACGCCTACCACCGGGAGGAGAGAGCAGATCAGTCTTCACGCTGCAGCATCGCGTCCTCCAGCAGCATTCATACACATAGGGACATTAAAGAAATCAAGAAATAGATCTCCCTTTTTTTCACGTATGGGGGGGGGAAGACTGAGGACTATTCCCTGAACCCGCAGAACATGTGTTGATATAAACATGGTGGCCCGCTCAGCCAAGAAGCAAATAACTTCAGAAACTGCTGTGGACGTGGATAGCTGGACCCAGTACCCGCACTCCTTCCCTCCATGATCGTCCATTTTGGATTCTTGGCTTTCCAGTGACACTTGCTCATGCAGCACTGAGTAGCCTGGAATTTTTCAAACGGTTGCATTTCGTCTTCTGTACGGGCTCTGATACAACAACTTGTCTCCCATAAAAGCGAGTCAGATCCATAATCTCCGTACGACCATGCAGCTCTTATTGAGAATTGGACTCCATAGACTCATAAGACTCATAGGTAAGTCCAAGTAGATCTCCATCTGACCTCCTGCACAAGCAGCCACAAAACCCTACCCATACACACTTATAACAACCTACACCCATGACGTGAGTTTATTGAAATCCTCATAATGGATTGAAGACCTCAACTGCAGAAATCCCCATGCAGCGCCCATGCCCACCCGCAGAGGACATGATAGAGCGCCAAACGCGGGAAACGACAACGTAATTCAAGAATTTGCGGGCCTTTCTGTTTGACTGCCCTGCATCCGAGTCAGATTGCGTCCGAGCGGTCATGGTGCAGTGGGTACCGCCTCGGAGCAATAACATCGAATTCTCTGCCACACTCCGTAACCGATAGAATACGAGAAATGTACGCTACTCCTCTCGTT
>NC_133777.1:30041567-30043956 GCF_003597395.2 Chelonoidis abingdonii
GGGGAGGAGTACAGAAATCGATTTAAAGAGCCCTTTATATCGATATAAAGGGCGTTGTAGTGTGGACGGGTACAGCGTTAAATCGATTTAACGCTCTTTAAATCAATTTAAACACGTAGTGTAGACCAAGCCTAGCATAGTTCAGTCAACTCCAGTGGAACTACACCATTATTGGGCCAAATTAAGAGATGGTATCTTGTCCTAGGGAGGGAGGGAGACGTTTGGATCACTTGATCTCCTTGGCACCTGCCATTCTAGAGTCGCATTCATACTGAAATTGGTAAGAGGCAAAACAGGATGCGCAGGGATGCTAGACAGGAAGGTGCCTTGAGGCATAGCCCACACACACACAGCTGCTCCCTTCGGTCTCTCTCGCTCTCTGGCCCAGCCCCCCACTCCTCTTTGTGCAAGTCTGGGATAGGCCATCATGTCACACTACATAGCGTGAGCGGCTGCAAGAAGTTCTTTCCCTCTTGCTGCTGTGATGCAAAAATGTTACCAGGCAGGGTTCTGGGGTGTGGTTAGTGCAAGCTGATTTTCAGCAGAGGAAGGGGTAAAGGAACCAGGGTTTGCCGAAACTGCTCTGAGCCCCAACCCACGATGACTCTCTGCAGAAAGGGCTCAGTCTCTTGCTGGTCTTGCAGGCTGCTGAGGGTTGGGTGAGGCAGCTATTACTGCAGTAAAAACTAAAGGCTCTCCCACTTTTCTCACAGTTTTTGTAGTTTTTCAGCTATGCAATTCGCCTTCTAGGTCATTAAATATTTAGTCATTAATTGTGTAGGCGGGAATGAAATCTGCCCCAACTTTGTCCCTTGTTTTAGATCCACAAGCTGAAAGTAAACAGAGAGGTGAGGGGCAGCTGAGGGAGAATGGAAAATTACAGTCAGCTGGAATGTTTCTGCAGCATAATTCGCTCGCTTAGTTGCTAGTTACAGCTCCTCTGCCCGTAGCTGCCACGGGAGTCAGCTAGACTAGGGAGCTCTCAGCAGGAGCTGGCTCTGCCTAGGACATCCTGTCTAAGTTCTGTCCTTTCACTTCAGTGGCAGGACATGACCCATTTCTCTGCGCACATTCACTTAGT
Source organism: Chelonoidis abingdonii (assembly GCF_003597395.2). NCBI lineage: Eukaryota > Metazoa > Chordata > Testudines > Testudinidae > Chelonoidis > Chelonoidis abingdonii. Next base: position 30,042,649 of record NC_133777.1, read on the forward strand.
TACGTTCCGGTCTCTCCTGGCTGCAAATACCAATTGCTTAGTGAGATCACAATCAGGCATTGGCTTCAGTGCTCTTACCCCAGTGTAAATGAGTTCAGAATCAGGGTTCTCCATGGAAAGGACTATGCTTTTTCCTATATGCAGAGATGTGTGCATACCCCATTATAAGTAAGGCCCAGCCTGCTTTCTTCTGTGCCAGTTAGAGTCTCATTTCCAGGATGGGCTCAGAGGCAGCAAAATCTGCCCCTGCAGAGGGTGCAACTTTTTGCTTTCTTTATAGAGGTGGAATGAAGGAGGTTTGACAACAGAAAGCAGGCAGAACTGGTTCCTGGAAGCCAGCAGATTGTTCATCAGGGGAGTGGCCCTGAGAAGAGCAAAGGATGAGAAATCTGTGATGTCTGAGCACAAACCCACTGCAGCTGGGGGCAGTTTCATGTGCACTCTGAGCAGGTGCAGCCTCGCAGCTCAGCTTTGCACACAGGGCACTGTTAGCAAGTGAGACACTAACTCCCATCAACTCTGCTCCTTGCTGTTGGAGTTTTTTCCCCCTGTAATTCTTTAAACAAATGATTCTTCACACACAGCCAGCAAGTAGCAATACAAGCAAGGAAGGCTGATGTTTGCTTTCCAAGGTTTCCATCAGACAGACCTTTTCATCATTCTCACTGTGTTCATATTCCCCAGTTACAACAGTAAGGAAACTGTATATTCACGTACTGCAATAACAGAGCCAGAGGGACCCTGCTTCTGCTAGTCTCACACAGGGCCCTGATCCTGCAGTTGACCGTACATGGATGAGATGCAACCCACTGAAGTGCAGGATTTCATTTCCTCTACTCCATGGGGATTTAGTGCTGGTGAAAGGTTCCCTGATAACTAGCCCTGGAGATTGAAGTGACCTGTATGCCCCAAACAATTACAGTATGTGCAGTAGCTGGGTAGGCTTCCCCTGAAAAGTATTTCAACCTTGACCTAGAAAGCCCAGCTGATCAGTCTCCAGATCCCATTTATAAGAACAGCCATACTGGGTCAAACCAAAGGTCCATCTAGCCCAGTATCCTGTCTTCGGACGATAGTCAATGCCAGGTGCCCCAGAGGGAATGAACAGAACAGATAATCATCAAGTGATCCATTTCCTGTTGTGCATTCCCAGCTTCCGGCAAACGGAGGCTAGGGATACCATACCTGCTCATCCTAGCTAATAGCCATTGGTGGACCTATCCTCCATGAATTTATCTAGTTCTTTTTTGAACCCTGTTATAGTCTTGGCCTTCACAACATCCTCTGGCAAGGAGTTCCACAGGTTGA
>NC_133777.1:30044878-30155308 GCF_003597395.2 Chelonoidis abingdonii
ACTGGAGGGTAGGGATAGTGTCCAGAGTGACCTAGACAAATTGGAGGAGTGGACCAAAATAAATCTGATGAGGTTCAACAAGGACAAGTGCAGAGTCCTGCACTTAGGAAGAAAGAATCCCATACACCATTACAGGTTGGGGACTGACTGGCTAAGCAGCAGTTCTGCAGAAAAGGACCTGGGGTTTACGGTGGATGAGAAGCTCGATAGGAATCAGCAGTGTGCCCTCATTGCCAAGAAGGCCAACGGCACATTGGGCTGTATTAGTAGGAGCATTGCTAGCCGATCGAGGAAAGGGATTATTCCCCTCTATTCAACACTGGTGAGGCCACATCTGGAGTATTGGGTCCAGTTTTGGTCATCGTCCCCCCGCAAACACACACAGAAGGGATGTGGACAAATTGGAGAGAGTCCAGCAGAGGGCAACAAAAATGATTAGGGGACTGGGACACATGACTTAGGAGGAGAGGCTGAGGAAACTGCGGTTATTTAGTCTGCAGAAGAGAAGAGTGAGAGGGGATTTGATAGTAGCCTTCACCATGTTGTTTTTGGGCAGCCTCATTTTTGCTTCCCTTCAGGTGTCCATCTTATTGCTACTCTGGTGATGGAATCAGTTTCCATCTGAAGCACATGACTGATCCATCTCCAACGCCTCCCGGCAATGATGGTGCTCAGATCCTCTTGGCTGCACTGTGTCAATAGATCTTGGTTTGAGATTGCTCTGGGCCAAAAGATATATGGATAATTTTTCTGAGGCAGATTGTATGGACAGTTTGGACATGTCATACTTTCTCATTCCCCAGCATTCTGCACTATAAAGTAGTGTTGAAAGTACTGTACGCAGCTCTGATAAATCTTGAGTTTGGTTCTGGTGTTGTATTTTGATGGTTTCCAGACTTTATTTAAGCTCCTGAAGCTGTTCCTGGCTTTACTGATTTTGTTCCTGATGTCTTGGCTTGTTCCACCGTCCTGGCTGATGGTGCTGCCCAAGTATGTGAATATTTTTGCATTGGTGAGAACATGATCCTCTGTTCGTACTGGTGATGGTGAGGCAATATTAGCGGTCACGATATCTGTCCTATTGTGGTTGATTTTCAGTCCAATTTGCTGGCTGAATGCATTGAGTCGAGTTGTTTTTTCTTGTATATGGTGTTGGGTATGTGATTGGAGAACGACATCATGTGCGAAGTCCAGGTCTTCAAGGGATGCTCATGCTAACTGGAAAATGAACATTCTGCATTTTTCAAGTCACAGCATCAAGTCTGAGCATCTTTTATTTACTCTGTTCAGACAAGATCTAGAGCTGAGCCCCTGCTAACATGTGGAGATTTCACCTTGGGTACACACTCCCCCCCTCAGCTGTATGCTCAAGCAGATTTTGGCTCAATGATTAAAGATAAAGCAGGGCCTAGTGAAATTCCTTAGTGAGAGCCAGGACTGGCTGAAGGGAGGGAACTCCCTCTGAAATGCCATGACAAGTTGATTAAGAACCTATTTCCCCAATGAGGAATTCACCCAGCTCTCCTCTTGGCTCTTACAGTTCCTGGAGAGGATCCCTTTTGCCCCTGCGGTCATGTGTTATGTTGTGCAGGTGCTGGATGGGACACCAGTCCCCTAGCAGGGCAGGGTGTGTCCCCTTACCCAGAGGATGCTGCGTGTTTTAGGGACAGGCATGTACATTCCTCTTCACCCACCGCTTGATTGACAGCCCTATTGGAATGAGTCAGGCTTCAGGCATGAGCTTTCCATTTGGGTCCAAGGCTATTGAGATTGTCAGCGTCAAGGGGGAACCTGGCTCTGAAGTCATGGGAGCACGTTCAGCCGGTTTCTGCTTCAGAGGAGCAAATCCTGCTGGCTGTGCCATGCCCAAGTTCTCCAGCACATATTGCATCCTCCCCAGGGTGACTCCCCCCACACCTCTTAGTGCCCCAGGACAATTGTGGTTCCCTCAAGGCAGCACATTACCCCATTCCCACTACTGCATTGTGGGAATCAATGCCGGGGGGGCCAGGCTGCACCTGACAAACAGATAGATTGCAAATAGGCAGCAAATCATACACTCCTCGCTCCACCTGCAAACAGGAGCTATAATTACCACTGCAAACAGCAGCCTACAAATGGTCACAGCAAGCTGCAACCTGCTGGGCAAACAACTTATCTCCACTTCAGGCTGGGCAGGAATGAGTGCCAGCCCCTGCTGGGAGGAGCTGTCAGTGTTCTCACAAGGAGCTGCGGCCAAGGCCCTTAGCTCCTCTCCCTGGGGAGGGTATGCTGGGAGGAAGGAGTTGTCTCATCATTGATTTTTCAGCTGGCAATGCTTTTAACTTGATCCCCAAAATCATTTTGATTGGACAGCAGCATTCAGCTTGAGAGTTTACAGTGGGAGAGAGATGGAAGCCTCTGAGCTGCAGTGAGGGCTTAGCTTCCTTCAGAGAGGAGCCAAGGCTCCATCGGGGCAGGAGATCAATTGGGGGAGATGGAATTTTGATATGGCAGCACCTCTTAAGCATTTTGCAAAGAAATATAATTCACCACGTTGTCCAGACATTCCTTCCTAACCCCACAGTCAGTGGGGGTCTGTCTTTCCATCAACTCCAGTTGGCTTTGGTTCAAGCCCTAGAGGCCAAAGTCTCTTTTCACACACATTGATGCAACTCCCTGAGGCTTATAGGGACACTTGGGCATAACGGAGAGGAGCATTTGCTCCCAGCGGCGTCTCAAGTCTGATTCTTACGCACTGATAGAGTTCAATTTAGAGCAGGGATGGGAGAGAAACAGAAAAAAAAAGGCACCCGCTAGAAGGGTAAAACAAGCCTACAGCCTTCACGATCCCTGCTGGATTATTTCCAACTAGTGGTGGAATCTTATTTTACACAGCTGCAGTAGTAGTTAATAAAGACCTGATGCTGCTTCTCTCAAGCTCAGTGTACGTCTATGCAGTAAGTGACAGCCCCTGGCAATAAGTCTCCGTACCCGGGATGACAGACTCTGGCTGGCGCTAGGGCAGTAAAAGTAACGGTTGTAGGTGTTGTGGCTCAGGCTGGAGCTCAGGCTGTGATGCCCATCCCCTCTTCGGAGGTGTCAGAGCCCCCAAGTCTATACACAATTATATTTCATTCCATAGTGTGAGCCCACATCTGTCAACCCAGGCACCAAGACTCATTGCTGTGCAGATGTATGCTCAGCAAAGGCTTTGCCACTGAATTGAAGGGGATTTTTGGCCTATTGTCTCCAATAATCATAGGATACAGCCCCATTCCTTGTTGGAATGGGCACCTAGTGTCTGTTTAGATATACTGGTGTTGCAAGAGCAATTTTGCCTTTCTGCACCTGAAGAGAAGCTCTGAGGGGCAACGCCTCCTTCTCCGAAGAACTCAAGAACCTTCTCACGTACTGCTTTCTTTATAAGTTAGGTCACGTCTGCCGAATCTTCATAAAAATCAGAGGAATAGGCAATCTTTGTTCTTTTAGAAAGGACCTGGACATGGCTGACACCAACTCGATGTTCATTATATTCAGTGTTAATAAATGCAAAGTAGAGCACACTGGAAAACAATCTCAACTATACATATAAAATTATGGGATCTAAATTAGCTGCTACCACTCAAGATAGATCTTGGAGTCATTGTGGATAGATCTCTGAAAACTCCTGCTCAAAGTGATTAACAGAATGTTAGGAACCATTAGGAAAGGGACAGTGGCATTATATTTTGTCTATATGAATAGTATGCAAGCACCTCAGAAAAGATATTAGAAATGGAAAGATTACAGAGAAGGGAAGAGCAATGGAAGTGATTAGGGGTATGACATGACAGCTTTGACATGAGAAGAGATTAAAAAGACTGGGACTGATCATCTTAGTCATCACTCTTCTAAGGGGTATATGATAGAGGTGTATAAAATTATGACTGGTTTGGAGAAAGCAAACAGAGGAATGTTATTTACCTCTTCACATATGTCATACACAGATGGTTAAGGATTAATGCCTCTTTTACCTGTAAAGGGTTAAAAAGTTCACCTAGCCTAGCTAACACCTGACCAGAGGAACCAATGGGGGAACAAGATGTTTCAAAAGGCAGGAGGGAAGTTTTTCCTTTGTTTAGAGTTTCAGTTTCAGCCGGAGAGAAAAAGATCAAGGAACCGGCCTCTTATCAGAGTAGTAAGTTTTAGAAAGGAATAAATAGGTTTATGTTTATTTCTTTGCAACTGTCTTATGCAATTAGAGGTAGAATCAAATTGGGTATTTGACAACATAACACTAGCGCCAGGGGTCACCCAATGACATTCATAGGCAGCAGGTTTAAAAACAAAAAGTAGTATTTCTTCACACAACATGGTCAACCTGTGGACTTATTGCCAGGGGATGTTGTGAAGGCCAAAAGTATAATTGGGTTCAAAGAAGAATTAACTAAGTTATTGATGGATAGATCCATCAATGGCTATTAGCCCAGATGGTCCGGGATGCAACCCCATGCTCTGAGTGTCCCTAAACCCCAACTGCCAAAAGCTGGGACTAGAAAACAGGGAATGATCACTTGATAATTATCCTGTTCTGTTCGTTCCTTCTGAAGCACCTTGCACTGGCCACTGTCAGAAGACAGATATTGGGCTAGCTGGACCATTTGTCTGACCCAGTGTGGCCGTTCTTATGTTCAGAACATGTCAAAAATGTCTTAGGCTTTCACATCAGTCAGCTCATAATCAACTAGTATGAAAGTCAGTTCATGTGGACTTCTTACTTGGTGAGCTGGCTGCTGATGTTGTTCCATGCCCAGGTGGGACACACAGGAGGTAGTGGCAAGAGGAGTTTTGTGCTGACCTTCTCATTCCATTTCTTTCCTTTGGTGGAAAAAGCGGACATTTGATTCTTTCACAGCTGAGAACAATGGTTGCCAACTTCATTCTGAACAGGTGAAAAGGAATGCGGGGGCGGGGGGGGGGGGAGAAATCAGACTGAACCCTGAAATGTAACTGACTTGCAGTGTAACCAGAAATGACACATGTTTTATTGATTTCTTCCCATCATGATAGGCCCTGTTAGCATACAAGATATTTTTCCATCCTGAGGGCAGCCTTCAGGCCATTTGCAGAGAAAATAGTTTTATTTTTCATAGCATCTTCCACACACACACAATTCCAAAATGCTTTGCAAAGTGACAAAGGATAGTTACTGCTATGCTAGTTACATGGGAGCCAATAGATTTATTCTGAATTTACACCAGCATAACTGAAATCAGACTCTGGCCCCCAGAAGATAACTAGTAGCAGAGGGAGAAGAGTTGAGATTTCAGAGCACATTAAGATTAAGGGAGTGGAGGACAGAGGAGGTCTGCAGCAGAAGAAGGCTCTTGCACCAAACAGAGATGATGGTGTGTGAACCAAAGGACTAGATGACCAGGAGTAATACCAAGGTGGGGAGGAGACACTAAACTGATGAGGTTAGCTGAACCAAGTCCATGGCGTGTGAGGGAGAAGGGTATTTGGAACTGATTTCAGAAACAGCTGGGAGCTCAGTGGAGTGGTCTGAGGACAAGTTTTTTGGTTGCCCTCTGATAAAGAAATGTACCGAGGCAGCAGCAGTCTGAGTGGTGGAGGATTGCAGCACCGGTGGCATGGTGGCAGTGGTGAGAATGGGCAGACCAACACACATCCATGTAACAACTTGCGCAAGAACTAGACAATCCTCCCTCAGCGGTGTATAAACAGAAGTCACATTTCCAGCTTGCATGCTGCTCTTCCCCCATTGGTCAGGCCCACATCTCCTCCTTTGGCTTCCCACCCACACTTCCTAACCCCCCACGGGGGAAGCAGATGACTAATGACACTGACATGTGCTGCTCTGCCCAAGCGCCGACTATAACAATAGGGCAGATTTTCTTTCCTGTGTAAAGCACCATGGCCGTGGACAGAGGAGAGAATAGAATGTATTCCACAATGCAGTCTCATGCCAAATGACTCACCCCACTGGCCTCACTGACACAGGCAAACCAGCTTGGTTTTGTTTTGCTCGAATGAGCATTTGCTTTTGATTAGTGTTTGTTTAATATTTAACCCCATTTCTGGAAGGGGAATGGTAATGTCACCAATTTGGGGCTGCATGGACAGTTGTCATTAACATGTGCAATCACACGGTAAAAATAGCTGCCACTTATTTATCTGAACTATAATGAAGGAATTGTGTTTATGCAGAGCCCTGAGAAATTCTGGAGCCTAGTGTTTAATTTGTAATGAAAGAGGTGCTGGGGCTTAAGCAATTATTTTTTACATTCATACGTGATGCAGGAAGCCCAGCGGTGCTGGGGCTACGACCTGCCAAGCGTCCAGGTGCTGGGGTTCAGCCATGGCACAAGGTAAGTGCTTCTGGGGTCTGATCCAGCTCACGTAGCCCATTCATGGAGGTTTCATTTACTCATGAGATTAGTTCTTACTCATGCAAAGGTTGTGGGATCAGGTCCCCCACAAAGGTGTTAGGGACACAGCTTTGCTTTCTCCATTTACGTTTTCCTAGATCCCCTTGATTGTCAGCCAGCTATTTCCCCCCAGAGAAAAAGCCTTGAATAGATCTCAGTTTCCACATGAAGAACAGGCTTGGAACGAGAATGGCCACATTCCTGCAAGTTTGGGAAACCTGTAAAATGGAGGATGCAGCCCCACAGGTATTTCAGGGCTCCTGTTTTCATATACTATGTTCAGATGCTGCTGATGAGGAATTGGATCTCCCCTCAAAACATTCTATCCAAAAATCAGACTCCAGCTTGAGTGACCCATGACTGCAGACTGACTGCTCAGTTAAATCCCAGTTAGGGCGGTGGGTTGACAGTATTCTGCCAAACCAGTTCTGCTGGAAGATTACTTTGACTAAAAAAATTGGTCATATGAAGCACCTGCTTTCTGCAGAAGTTTTCAATTTTATTGAAAGATAGAGTGCCCAAAGCCTAAAGAAGCAGTTTTCCGCCTAAAAAGCCTGAAGTATTTCAGCCAAAAATCAAAGTATCTCATTTGGACTGTGCCACTGCATTGCCTCCTGAGAGGTGCAGTTTGGTTGCCTCATGGTGCCAGTCTCATCCATGTGCCAGATTTCCCTGCCAGGCTACATCTCCCATGACGCACCACAGCCTGACACGCATGATTCAACTACCTCATGAAGGGGGAGATTGTGGTGCATCATGGGAGATGTAGTATGACCAGTGAGCCAAGTTTATAGAGGAGAATGAGAATATGAGGCATCTGAACTACAACTCCCATAAAGCACTACAGCAGTATTTCCAAGTAAAAATATTTCAGGTTTTGATCAAAATCTTTTGACAAACCTCCCTAGCCCTCAGGAAGTCAAATATTTTACATGAAGAAAAAAGGTACCAAACCATTCCCCCCACCCCCCCCAACCACCTCTACCCCAGTGCTCTACATCTGGAATATCTGTCCAGCGCATTCACTGTCTATAGGGCTAGATTTTGCGATCCTTACTTTTACACTGAATAGTACTCTGCCACACTGAGTATTCTCAGTGAAGACAGTGGGACTACTAAAGTACAACCCACTCAACAATTCAAAAGGTATTAGAATCTGGCCCTTAATTTAGATCAGGTTTCTACTACTCAGATAGGCCTAAGCTGAGAAGTTTGAATCTAGATGGCAATACAAATTCAAATGCTTTCAGTGCTCACGTAGATTTGGATTTGGTGTTCCAGTTCAGCTCCTTAGAGAGGCTTGAAGCACAAAGTTCTGCTCTGACTCTGAATGGCTCCTAAAAGTTCGTGTTTGTGTGAGGAAGGCAGGCTGGCTTTGATCCAATGGGTGCATCGCTAATATGATTTGTGCGCACGTTTCTTGAACATTCAGGCTGGAGGAAAGAGAAAAGGGAAAGAAAGGAGAGAGGGATAGCTCAGTGGTTTGAATATTAGCCTGCTAAACCCAGGGTTATGAGGTCAGTCCTTGAGGGAGTGACTTAGGGATCTAGGGCAAAATCAGTACTTGGTCCTACCACTGAAGGCAGTAGGGCTGGACTCAATGACCTTTCAGGGTCCCTTCCAGTTCTGTGAGAAAGGTATATCTCCATTTAACAACAACAAAAAAAAAAAAGCTGGGATCCTCTCAACTCCAAAGCAATCTGTTTGCTTTTCACCTCCCAGATAAATGATGGGAAAAAACAGATGAAAAAGCCAGAATTGGTACTGCTGCCCAAACTAGCTGACTCACATCGTTGGAGTAACACCAATCACTGCAAGCCAGGGCTCTGCTGTGAATCCACAGCCTCAGTTTTACTGGGGGTGGGGGATGTGATGTAGTGCTAAGAAAAAGGAGACAGTGTCTTTAGAGTCAGCTGGTATGTGTGATATGTAATCACTGTGTGTTGGAATGTTGAGAGTGGTCTCTAGGCATGGGGTCTCAAACATGCCCCATGCCAGTTCTCTGCAGAGAATTCCATCTCACGGATTGAGAAACAGCCAGTAGAGATAGTATTTACAGACAAAACTGAAAGGTTGGAATTCAGGGTGGAGCAGACAGGCTATGCAGGGTGTGGGATACATAGAAAGAAGTTGCCAAGAAAACAAATTTCATTGCAGAAGATGTCCACTCCCTCCTTTCAATAGCAATGGCACAAGTGCTCCTTACCCAGGTTCGATCAACATTGCCACAGTGCTGTCACCATCAGAATATTCACTTGTGTAGTGACTCAAGGAGTTTTTAAATCCAGCCCATCAAGAAGCAGTAGTCAGAGCATCAGAACACTACTCTCCCTGAAACACAAACAAAGGGGTGGCCCTAGACCCAGGATTCTCAAACTGGGGGTTGGAACCCTTCAGGGGGGTCATGAGGTTATTACATGCGGGGCCATGAGCTGTCAGACTCCACCCCAAACCCTGCTTTGCCTCCAGCATTTATAATGGTGTTAAAATATATTTTAGAAAGTGTTTTTAATTTATAAGGGGGACTCACACTCAGAGGCTTGCTGTGTGAAAAGGGATCATCAGTACAAAAGTTTGAGAACCACTGCCTTAGACAGCCTGGAGGGATGGCTGCCTACAGAACCACATTTCATGGGAAAAAGGATGATCCTCTGCAGGAAGAAGCCATCTGGCCAGAAGACCCCTGTGTTTCAACAGCTAATCCTGAAAGTCCAGGTCAAAGGAGCTCATCAGAAACAAGTTACCCAGGGGAGATGCCAAGGAATAAGGAGGCTAGAAAGAGAGGTGACCCAAGGAATGGGTAGGCAAAGTTGAGTGAGGGACCTGCCATATTTTGTTGATATCTGAGAAGTGGAGATGGGAAAGGAGTGGCACGAATAAAAATTCTTCACCTGGGGCACCAGTTCACCCAGAACATCCCCTGAGCAAAGAACCTGGTGTTCTAATGATTAGCAAACTTCAAAACATTGGGAGGTCCAGTTTGTATAAGTGCCTGCAAGTTCACCTGGCTCACCCACAAGCTACCTGAATCCATGCAACAGTATGTAAATAAGGCCATGTCTACATGGTAAGTTGCTGCACAGACTGCCAGGGTGTGCACCTACAGCAGACCAGCTGGCTGCACAGTAGCATCCCACATGGACACTGCTGCAAAACACAGAAAATCCTGGATCATAAGCCAAACTGCACTCTGGGAGTTTCAATGCACTGTAGCCACATTCACATGGGATGTTACTATGCAACAAGCTGGTCTGCTGCACATCCACCCATCTTGCCATTGCCACACAGTAACTTGCCATGTGGGCAAGCCCTTAGCCTGGCTCCTTTCACAGCACAAGCACCACAGTCCTTTATCTATCCCTGGAGGATGAACTAACCTGGACAACAGAGCACACATCCCTCACCCCATCCCTGACCTGCAGGGCAGGGCAGTTCCTTGATATAGAGAGCATAGGCTTTCCTGCAGTTTTTAGTCCTTCCTACTTCTAGTTTGGCTGGAGCAGAGATGCAGGGAACTGAGATCACTAAATCTTAAGCAAGTGTCATTCACCTGAGTTTGAACAAGATTTAAGGTTGGTTCTAACAGCATTGCCCATCCTCAATCTACAGACAGGATTTGCACCCAGGAGCCAGAGATGTGTGTATCTGCATTAGGCTGGCAGGATCCTTCCAGATAGCAGAACAATCTGGCATGGTCTGAAAGTAAACTCTGCATCAGTTCAGACAGCTGAAAGAATCTGGCTTTTGTCAGCTTACCAACTACGTACTGCGGCCCCAATTCTAAACTGCATCTTGAGTGTCACAGGTTAGGAGGTGCTGACCAGAGGAGGAGAGTAGAGACAAAGGTGGTTTCATGGGTGACTGCACAGCCCCCAGGTTAATTTAGAACACAGAGTCTCCATAGTACTGTGCACTATGGTTACAATCCTTCATGTCCCCCAACATGCCCCCAGCGTCCCCCAGTCTTGGAGTTGGGATGGGGATTATGCAAGGACACATGGGCCTGAAGCAAGTCCTGCACCAGAGGAAATCTCCCCGAGGAGGGCTGCTGGAACTGCATGCAGGGACCAGAGTGGGGCAACATTCTGCCTATCCTCTATAAGGCATCGTGATCTAGAGGATAAAGCAGGGAATGGAGTCAAGTGCCAGGGATTCCATTCACAGCTTTACTACTGACTTGCCATGTGATCTCAGGAGAGGCTAAAATTCCAGCAGTGGCCACTGAGTTGTAGGTGCCTCTGTTTGAGGGACTTGTTTATAATTTCAGGCAGAATCCTTGGGAGCTAAGGCCCCCTCAGCTGGTTCAGGTTTAAGATAAGAGATCTCAGGAGATTTAACCAGTCACAAGTTCAGATGTGACCAACTGCAAGTGCCCCAGCTAAGGCCACTGTGAGCAAGACTTACAGATTCTGAAGAGTCAGGATGGGATTAAAAATTCTTGCAAGGAGCACCAAATAGTACATGGTATTTTATTTATACGGCACCTTTGATCCAAGGCAAGTACAAGGCAAAATACCTGGGCAGGTTATACAAACACTCCTCTCCTCAGATAAATTTCAAGCAGTTAGAAATTCCAACAGTCACAAGCAACTTAGCAGAAACTCAAGTGCCAAAAGAAACTAAGAACACACCACGGCAGACACAGAAGGCGTTAAGTGATTGCCATGGAGGGAGACACTCCAAAGATTAGACCGAGATCCCACAGTCCATGAGTGGAACAGAATCAGATGGCCGTAAAGGAAAACAACCCCCCCCAACCCACGCACATGGTAGAAGTGGTCACTTTGTTATTCTTACCAAGCCTTTCTGATCATTTAAAAACAAAGGGATACCCGACAAAGTTAAAAGGCAACAGATTTAAGACCGATAAAGGAAACGCCTTGCCACACAATGCATAAGCCAGTCTGTGGAGCTCATTGACACAAGATAGCAGTAGGATTTTAAAAAAGGACTCTGCATTTTACAGTGAATAAATGGGCAGCGTTACATTTGACAGGCTGTATATGGGTACAAGCTCCCCTCACTTTGTGGAATAAACTGCTAGCTAGCAGAGGCAAGGCAGAAGCTTCCCTTATGGGCATGTTATTGCCCAATCATTTAGATGGAAACGTTTCTATACTGCATATAGACAGATGGGAACTGACACCAGAGAGCCACCAAGCAGAACCAGACAACCACTCCACACAGCTGGTGATCTCAAGCTAGGCATGATGGACAGCAGTATGACCCAGGGGCCAGGACATTGGAATGGCAGGTAGGACAGCTGTGGTGTAGGATAGCTTTTGCCACTGACCTGCTGTCTGTAGCTCTCAAAGCACTTCACAAAAGACAGTAAATGGGATGATGATATTAACCTTCCTTGGTAAAGAGCTTTGAGATCCCTGGAAGAGAAGCACTAACAGCTAGCTAAGTATTATTACAGGAGATAAATTCTCACTCCCCCTGGAAGCCAATTCACCACCAGCTATTAATGTCCTATCATACATTTGATCATAGGATGGACTCATGCAGAAGTTCTTCTATAAATCAGGGTTGGGTCATGTTCCTCTTCTCAAACAAGGAGAAGTGATGTCACTCAGTGCATCCCCTCACGGCCAGGCATAATACAGCAGTTTCTCTGACACTGGCACCCCCTGTCAAGGCCACCCCCACATCTCAGCCCTCTGGCCAGGCCATTTATAGCTCCACTCCTTGTAGGATAATAAAGAATCCAGTGAACAAACAGGCCAATGGCCTTATGCCGGGTCTTCAGCTCCAGTCCAAGCCCTATAATCCTTGCCCCAGCAGAGGATTACATCCCCTTTCTCAGGGGTCAGTCAAGGAACCCAGGGCCTCCCTCTACTCTGGGTTCCAGAGCAGGGACCCTCTGTTAAGCAGAGAAGGTCTGTGTCTTCAGACTCACTACTGTTCTCCTGAGCCACCGCCTACCTTCATCTGCCTCCAGGCTCTTTTGGCAGAGCAACTCCTCCCAGTACTTTCTCCCCAGAGGATCTGGCTCCTGAGGCCACTTCCTACCAGTCTAAGCCTGATGCAGAGTCCCCTGAGGCTCCATAGCAGCATACACTCCTTGGAGGCTTGGCCTCTGCAGCTACCCAGAAGGCCTTGCCCTAGGAACAGTCTCCTCAGGAGTTGCCTTCTCACTGTGAGCCCCAGTGACCTTTTATCAGGTCCAGGTGCTTGTTAGCCAATTTGCCAACTGGGCAGTTAGTTATTTCCACATGAGCCAAAATGAGCTGTCCACCCTTAAAGAAGCCATTATGGTAGCCTGACTTCCCTAATAAGGGGGTCAGTTGGCCAATCAGCCTCCCCCCCCCCCCACAGGTTGATGGTTTTCAGGCCTTCTTTCCTCATCTTTTGCATGATGATGCTAGGACAGTACAGGATTTTCCCCTAGGATTCCCTTTGTAAAAACAATCATTCCTAAGGTCATAACTCAAGGGGAGTTTGGCTTCAGAAAGGTCCTGCCCCATTTTGTTAGTCCTGCTAGAATGGTTCCCATAAATAGTTTTAATTAAAAAAAAAAACTGAACATATTTTGGTTTTCAGTCAACATTTTTCAATTGTTGGGATTCCGCGCCACCCCTCCCCTCCCGAACTTTGATCAAAATTAGACATTTCCCACAGAAATTTCCACTTCAGCAAAAAAAGCCATTTTTCAACAAAAATATTTTGAAGGCAAAATTTCAACCAATTCCAGTCCCAGTGCATGTGTTCATTCTCTCTGCTCGCACAGGACACTGTGCCCACGCGTGCATTCCCAACACACACAGGATTAACTCTCGATCCTTTTGTGCAAACACACTTAGAGGCTCAGATTCACGCTTGCTGAGCCAAGGAGATGCAGATTCCCAGGCCAGGAAGGGCCACTGCTCACCAGAGAGTGGGAGAGAGAGGGGAACACTGCTCAGTAAGAGAGAGTCTGGGGTTAGAGGTTCACCCTCCACTGCCCTTCCTCAGGGATACCGTTGGGATTGGACAGCTTTATGTTCTGCCAGCAGCTCTGTTGTGAGGAAGCACTGAGTCTGCCCGCAATTGATTGTCCTCCTTTGTCAGTGCCACATGCTCTTGGGGCTGTACTGGCTGCCTGTGGGCCTCTTTGTGGAGAAGAATTTGCAGCAGCCTTGCTCCGGACCAGCCCTCCCCACTCCACCCCAGGTGGATTTTCTGCCATAAATGAGCCCACTCTGGGATCTACACTTGCTTGCATGCTGTACACTTCTGGCCCAAAGTCTCCACTTTCCTGCACCCCATCTGATGAAGGCCCTGACAACCCCAGTCATTTTTAACACCAACACAGAAGCTCTCAGTACTGGGCAGTGGACAGAACTCCCACCACCACAATCCTCCATGAAAATTCCTGGTAATACACATGCACAGCGGTAGACAGGTGTCCCAACCGGCTGGCCTCTGCCCACACAGCCTCTGAATTCAACTGATTGTGGAGGCTCTTCTGATTTGGATAATGAAGCTATTGAACTGCATTGCCTAGATTCCTAGAGTCTGATGCATGCACCTAGCATGTCCATGGTGACACTAGTAGCATTGCACTGCGGATATAGCTGTGACCTTCACCCAGGTTTCGTAAGTAATCCTGGGCTGTACCTCTTGATCTTGACAATGTCTCTCCTCCTCCACTGAGTGCTTGGCTGGATGGGCTCTCTCTGGCGCAATTACCACATCTGCTAGGGTGGGGCAAGATGAGGCATTTCCTGACACCTTCCTCCTTAATGAGTCACAGCAAAAAGCAAAGTCTTTCAAGAGGTTCTTCTTAATGAGGTGACTGAATTGTGAGCCCGATACAGAGGTGCACAGACCCTCTAGCCAGCCTGGAAATCCATCTCTGATGGCCACTCAGAAGAGATGCCCTGGACTTTATTCCCACGCTGCTTCCTTAAGCACTAGTCATCGGGCCAGATCCTCAGCGGGTGTAACTTGACTTGCATGGAACTAGGCTATTATACACAAGCTGAGGATCTGGCCCATTGGCACTTGGCTGCCCCAACTTAACAAGTGTAAACCTTCTGCCTGTCTGAGTTGGCAGCAACAAGGGCGGGGTTCAGGATCTAGGGGTTCCGTTTCAATAACACAATGCAACACTGGCTCGAGCCCCACCCAGTGACCTGGGACAATTCCATGCCACCCCCCAGGCGCCTCTAAGAGGCAATACTTCCCCTCTCGCAAGCACGGAGTCTGAGTGTAGCAAAAGCCTTTTAATAAAGGAGGGAAACAATGCAGCATTATGTTGGGGTAACACCACAAACAGGATTCATAACACAAACCATGAGCAAAAGACCCACCCCCAAGTAAGTCTGGCAGTGTCCTTTTTCCCTCAGGGTCTTAAGTCCAGCAACCCAACAGTCACCCCCTCCACAGTTTCTGTCCTTTGTCAGTGCAGCCCCAAAGTGGTTCTTCAGTCCAGCAACCCAAAAGTCACCCCTCCCACAGTTTCTGTCCTTGGTCAGAGCACCCTCAGAGTTCAGAATTTCATCTGCAGAGTTTACCTCCCAGCCTAGACAGAAGTAGGGGGAGGTATGGGAGCATCTTACATGCTCCGCTACTTGGGTCAACAACCAGTTGCCACGCCTCTCCATGGGGTTCTGCTGTAGACTTTACCGTCAACTGCACCTGACCGCCAGACGTCCTGCTGGCCATGCCCCTCCACTGGCCCCCCTACTGGCCGCTCCTCTCCGCTAGCCACTCTTCTCCACTAGCTATCCTGCTAACTGTCCACGAATATGTCTTTAGCCCCCGCCCCCACACACACACACTTAACACAGCTCTCAGAGATTTCTGCTCTTAGTAACTTCAGCTCTTTAGGGATTTCAGCTGTCAGTAGGGGAGCCTCAGTGCTGGTGCACTCAGAACCACTAGTCCAGGGGTAGGCAACCTACGGTATGGGTACCGAAGGCAGCACGTGAGCTGATTTTCAGTGGCATTCACACTGCCCAGGTCCTGGTCACCAGTCCGGCGGTCTCTGCATTTTAATTTAATTTTAAATGAAGCTTCTTAAACATTTAAAAAGCCTTATTTACTTTACATACAACAATAGTTTAGTTATATATTACAGCCTTATAGAAAGAGACCTTCTAAAAAGGTTAAAATGTATTACTGGCACGTGAAACTTTAAATTAGAGTGAATAAATGAAGATTTGGCACACCACTTCTGAAAAGTTGCCGATCCTTGCACTAGTCCAAAGTAAGTCTAATGCTTAGACTTAGGTATTAATGATTTCAGCTCTGCAGCATGTAACAAGACTCCTAATGGAGTCAACATTAGCTCTGTTATTACACAGTGGAGAGAAGAGAGGTCAACAAGATGTTAATGACCTCAGAAGGGGCCCAAACGATCCAATACGCATACGTGTCCCAGGCCTCTCTTAGGTAACTGGGAACCCATGTCTATTGCCTAGCAAGTGGTACTTTGTTGAGAGCAAGTCCCTCCATCATAAAATGCCAAGTATAGTTCTACCGTCCTTGATTCACATAACGAGGATAACAACATTTTATTACTCCTGCCCCAATAACAAAGAGACTGGGGATCCCACAGCAGCCAAAGTGACCATTTGGGCAAGCAGTCCCATCATGCTAGGTGGGATGGGTGTGCCCATGCAAACAAGATCAGCCCCGAAGGCCTTTTTCACAGCTCACCACCAGATGTCAGGGTAGAGCTCATTCTGACTCTGCTTACATCAGCAAGCATATAACAGTGCACAGTTCTGAGGAAGGCTCCCAGAATTCAAAATGACCTTGATACATTGGAGACTTTGGTCTGAAATCAACAACTTGAAATTCAGTAGAAACAAGTGCAAAGTATTACACTTAGGAAGCGAAAATCAAAGGCACAAGTACAAAATGGGGAATAACTGGCCCCATCCTGCACCTCAACCCCCTGCCCCAGCCTAGAGCCTGCACCCAAACTCCTTCCCAGAGCCCACCCCTCTACCCCAGCCTGGTGAAAGTGAGTGAGGGTCGGGGAGAATGAGCGATGGAAGGAGGGGGGATGGAATGAGCAGGGGGTGGGGCCTCAGAAAAGGGGCAGGACAGGGGCATGGTCTCATGGAAGGGGCAGGACAGGGGACAGGGCATGGGTTTGCACGATTAGACAGTTGGCAACCCTACCAGGCGGGCATGTGGAAGCCCAGGCAATGCCGGAAGAGCATGTCCATTGACTGTTCTGCCATCACGCCAGGAATTGTTGTCAGTGGGCCTGCTGCTGAGGCCTCATCTGAAGTACTGTGTCCATCCAGTTGTGGGTGCCACACTTTAAGAAGGATGTGGACAAATTGGAGAGTCCAGAGGAGAGCAACAAAAATGATAAAAAGTTTAGAAAACCTGACCTATGAGGAAAGGTTAAAACACCTGGGCATGTTTAGTATTGCGAAAAGAAGAGTGAGGAGGGATAAGGAGTAAAGGGTTTCATCTTTAGCAAGGGAGATTTAAGTTAGATATTATGAGAAAACTTAAGCTCTGGAATAGGCTTCCAAGGGAGGTGTGGAATCCCTGTCACCAGAGGTTTTTAAAAACAGGTTGGACAAACACCTGTCAGGGATGGTCTAGGTATAAATGGTCCTGTCTGAGATCAGTGGGATGGACTAGATGACCTCTCAAGGTCTGTCGTACATATCTGTGATTCCAAGGAACATTTATATTTTAGCTACACGTGACAAACAGGACTAATAAGAAAATCTAATAGATGTGTTAGTGATGTTGGAGTTTGGAACAACAGATCTCCCTTCAAATCTGCTTGTTGGTTACAAATACATCATACTATATTCATTGCTTTCTGGAAGTCAGAACAGAGAGATATTGTAGCCCCATTGCAATAACATGCACTACAGACCCAAACAGGGGTGCATTCCAGACCACCGTTATCCATCACAGCCTCATTCCTTCCACTGCAACTAAGGCCTCCTCATAGCATCCCCAAGCAATTGTCTCTTGTTTGGGCTTAAGGTGACCACAGGGCTTCTGCAAAGAGCCAGCTGTATTCCTGGGGGGAGACAGCCCAAAAAGGTGAAAAGAGAGGGCTAAGGTGGCTTCAGGACACCTTTTTGTCTTCCTGATTCCAGGCCTGGCTCAGGGTCTGCCTGGTCCCCAGTACAAGTTAGAGCAGTCCCTCGGGCTTCCTCTATGCCAGCTTTGAATGGCCCTCTGCGCACTGGTCTACTGGCCCAGACTAGCCAGAGTGCTCTGGTCAACTCTCTCCCTAGCCATGTCCCTATGCTAGGGACTGCGGGGGATTGGCGCAGAGCTATTATGCCATCTCTATGCTAGCTCAAGATCTCTCTGTGCTGGGGGCATTCTCCAAGGACCATTTTCACCAGCTATCATCTCCATGGCATAAAAAGGACTGGTTTTACAGCAGAGTCGGAGCCTATCCCTTTACATGTTTATCACTGTCACAGGTGCTCTGGCTGTGCCCATCATCCCTATGCTAAAATCCCATTGCAACACTAGTCCATTTTCCATCTTACCTGCTTGCAAAGTGAAAAAACATGGTCACTTGGACCTCTTCAGGGTCTCCATTTCCTTTTGATCTTAGAGCCCTTTGACCTCAGCTGGAGAAGTCCAGAAAGCCATGGAAATGCTGCACCAAGTAGGCTGAGGAGAATGAGTTGACCACTCATCAGCTGAAGGTTTAGAGGAGGAGGGATGAACTGCGAGCTCTGCGCTGGGTTTGGAAGCACAGCAAGAGACGTCCATAGAGATTTAACAGCGCTGGGATGATTGGATGAAGAATTATCCCTCACAGGATTGTCTATAACTAAATCCATTTAGAATAAAAATTGACGCTGGTAGCCTTAAAGGGAAATCTGTAACCACAGTCAGCATCGAGCTGGAGTTGTCCCTGCTGAAATGAGGATCTAGGAATAAAAGCTCAGCTCTAAGATGCTGTGGTTCATTCAACGGTTGGGCCAGTAGCGAGAGACAGCAATGGAAATGAGTGTATTGAACACAGATGGCCAGTACAGGTAGTGGATACTGTGGAGCCAGCACAGGAGGAATAGACTCAACAAAGGAGTTATGAAGTTTTCCTGAGCTTCAATGACTGAATGTTCAGAGCCAAATTCTGATCTCATTTACATCACTGTGGATCCAGAATAACTCTTCTGACTTCCATTTTGTTACTCTGAACTGACACAGTGTAATCCCCGGCCCTTTAGATGAAATTCATCCTTGGTGTCAATTCATGGACTTCAGGTACACCAGGGATGACTTGGACCCATATAAAACTAGATATCATAGTCTGCTTTGACTCAGCCTTCAAGCTCAGGCAGCATCATGTGATTTGCAATGGTTCTCTCTCGCTCAGGGGTTTCCCCAACATCTGCACCAGGCCTTGCGATTTTTTTCACCATGTTTGAGCTTGACTATCTCCTTCTTCTCCAGCCTGGAGCCCACCATTTTAATTCTGAGCCCCTGATCCCATGTGCCTGGGAACATGGGGCTGATCCAGCAACAGGGAGTGGGGGGAGGGAAGCCATCCCCAAGGTTACATCACTGTATTGATCATCAGGTGCTTGTACGCAACAAGACACTATTTTTCTCCCACAGCATTTTGGAGCTCCTCTAGGCCAGGAGTCAGATCCCTAAGGCTGCTCCAAAACTTGTGTGCACATGTCACTGAGTCCCACCAAGCCACAGGCAACACCATAATCCTTATTCATTCACATCCCTACTGCATATTAGCCCACAGAGTGAGGAACAAAAGCATCTCCTGACTCCTGTGCACCTATGCCATAGCACTGGTATTAAGCCACTGACCCACGCAGTGAAGGGCCCAAATGTAAGCATCAGACATCACTTTGCTACACACCCCTAGTGTGTTTAACACAAACACCACATGCCATTGCTTGGAGCTCTATGACTTTGAGAGCCGTGCAGTCTGCATGAACTTGGCAAGTGATGGAAGCCATCCAAAGCACGACCAACCCTCCAGACTGGGGTCTCCTGCGTGATAAGGCCACCCCCACATGTCCTGTTGCACACACCAAACACTGAAAGGAACAAGTCCAGTTTCCATGTCTTGCTCTCAGTCCCCCTGCTCAGATGTTAGCATGCTGAGGGCGTGGGGTGGTACGCAGGGAGATGTGGGAAGTGGGTTTGTGGCTTTCTTACAAATAGAACTCTTGATTTGCATAACCACCCTGGAAACACTCCTCAGCACTGGAAATTCTTAGCATGCCAAACAACAACTGTTTCTCCATTGAGGATGCAGGCATGGGAGCTTGAGACGATTATTAGGTTTGATTCACAGGATTTTCAAATCCTTAGTTGGAAAGTGCTACCGGAAGGCAAAGCATTATTAATTTACAAGGCTGTAATACATTAACTGTCACTAAGGTCCCCTGCTGCCTTGGTACTAGACAGAAATACATTGTGATGTTTTCAGGTGTGAAAGATGGCAAGTCGGACTCGGGCAATGAACTTGGTGGGCCCAGGAAATCTCCCTTGTTTGTTCTCCTTCATGCTTCTCAATCTTCAGGCCTGTGCTCTCTGGTTTGCCCTGTCCTGCCAGAAGAAGATCCTCCCTGAGCTGTGCAAAGCTTGCTGAGAGAGAATTCCCATATACTGTATATTGCCTGGTCCAGTCCAAATGGATCATTTGCCTGCAGTAGGTTTGGCTGGTTAGGTTTGCTCCCCTCCTCACAAAGAGCCTGAGGCTGCGATTCACTGAGCACCCTCAGCTCTCCTTATAGCTGTCACTCAGCACCTCTATGGATCGGGCCTAAGGATTTGTAGTGTGTTACACACACTCATGGCCTGTGAGTGAACCACTGGCTTGGGAGGCTAACCCCCAACTCCGCCCCTTCTGCCCAAGGCCCCGCCCCTTCCACACACCCTGCCGGAGCCCAGACCCCCCCACACTGCGGCTGCTGGCCCTCGCCCCAGGCTAGCGCCCCCAGGCCCAGAGCCGAGTGGCCAGGCAGCGTGGCCCCAACCTCCGCAGCTCCAGGAGAGCAGGCAGTGCTGCCCCAGCTGGGGCCATAGCACAGGGAAAGAGACACCTGCAGAGCAGGAAGCAGGAGAGGAACTGGGAGCAGAGCATGGGTGGGGCCACACCTGGCTGTTTGGGTAGGCTCAGCCTGTGATGACCAATACCTGCCACCCATGACTCCTTCTTCCTCTTTTCAGTTAGCTTCATTCTCTGCATCCCATGTTGCTTGGCTCTAATTTCCTCTTCTTCCTCCTCCTCCTCCTCCTCCTCTCCACCCTGGTGATGATTTCTTCCCTTTCCACCCCTATCGCTAGCTTGGCAGCATCTCACACTATTTGTTCAGTTCCTCTCCAGGTAGCGCAGTGACGTCACCTCCCTTTAGCACCTCAAATCCCCTCTTTCATTGCAAAATGCTGGCTAATGAAATAGTTCTCTCTCTAGCTAGCTACATGTGCCAGCCTCACTCTGTCCCTGGCAGCCAACGTGGAATAGGATAGCTGATCACAGACTAGGGGCACTGGAAAAGGACAAGCAGGAGCTCTGTGTTCACTAAACCAGCTTCTGGCATCCTCATTTCACTTGTCAGGATTGCTGCTGATTATTTGTTAATCAAGCACTAGCAATGGAGTCAATGCTGTGTATTACAGGGGGAAAGATGGAGAGGCAGATCCTCAGCTGGTGTAAACTGTCCCAGGCCCCCAGCCTCAGCATTTACCCTGTCCTTTCTCATCCCTATGTTAACGTTAAGGGAAGGTTAAAGCACTGGCAGGAGACCTACATTCCCACCTCTCCCACAGACTGCCTGGCAGGCCATGGTCAAGTGACTTCAGCCCAGATCCTCACAGGTACTTAGGCTCCTAACTTCCACTGAAATCAGCAAAAGACTTAGAGGCTTGGGCCCATTATTGCTCAGTGACTCAGTTTCCTCCTCTGGAAAATGGAAGTAACCTTTACCTACCTCACAGAGGTCTGGTGAGACTGAGATTTCACTGGGAAGTGCTCCAAGCTCCTCTGATGGAAGATATTGTAGGAGTGAGAAGTATTATTTATTATAAGCAAACCCACATGAACCTGTCTTTAACACACCTGCTCATATACTATTACCCTATTTACATATGTAGATTGCTGGTGCCTCCAGATGTGGAAATAAAGACTTAGCCACACAGAACAGGTATACGGGAGCATCCCCATCCAATATGTTCAAGTCCTAGTTAGTGGTTCAATACAGTTGGCGGAGCAGATTTCTCTATCTCTTCTACATCAGCACTACCACTGGTACCTATCTATGTCCACTCGTAGGGGTAGTTCACAAGCCAGCTGCCTCCAGTGTGGTGGCACAAGTCACTTTTCGCAGTACCAGGAGAGAGGCATGTTATGGTGTGATAGTAGATAGCTGGTTGCCCCTGGGTTTAGCGTGTGGTTACTGTGGAGTAACCACAAAATGCAGCAATTTGCAATAATGCAGTAAATACCTTGGTTGAGCATTTCACTGCAGACTAGGAGATTTAGACACATCTCCTTCATACACCCCCTTTCTCGGTCTCACCCCCATTCAGATCTCGGGCTCCCTGCAGGGCTCTCTGAGGTCTGGACAAGAAGGGGAAATGGGGAATGGGGTTAGTTGACGCTCCCTTTCATGTGAGAGGGGCGAGATCTGTGCATAGAGAGGCAAGAGGTCCAGTGTTTAGGGCACTAGCCTAGGACTTGGGAGGGATGAATTTGAGTTCTTGCTCCACCACAGACTTGCTCTGTGTCCTTGGGCAAGTCACCTCGTCTCTCTGTGACTCAGCGCCCCATCTGTAGTTCGTGGACAATAGCACCCAAGGGCGTTGGGAGGATGGCTACAGGAAAGACTGTGAGGTGCTCAGATACTGCAATGGCGCGACAGACCACTCAGAGTCCCCTCTATGCGCAGCCCTGTGGGGCACAGGCCCCCACCTTGCACACGGAAAAGGCAGCCATGGGACAGTCCTGAGGCTGCCAAGGCCTGCATTTTTCCAGCGTTGGGCAGTGCAGGGAGTGCATGCCAAGGTTACACAGCCAAAGTGATTTTAAATTATTAATTAACAGGAGTGTTAAAAGAGGCCATAGGTACAGCATACATACACCCATCAGCACGCCCGCTCCCCTGGAGGAACCATGGGGCTCTCTTAAAAGGATCTGAATTTAATTCAGATCAACAGGCAGCTCTTTGGAGCTCATGTTTTCCTGCCGACGAATGAGCCTATAGCTAAACAACCCAGTGTCCTTTGGCCTGTCAGAGTCATTCATTATCCCACCTCTCTCTGAGCCACATGGGGGGAGACTGCCTGGGCCATATTTGGCAACACTAGCAGCCGTGAATGATTGGCAATGCTGGGGAGAAGGAGCGGACTCTCAGCTCGTAGAAGAATCCCCTGGAAAGTCTGATGAGGAATGTGACACTAGGGCTGCTGCCATGAACTTCTGTAGCAGCTTTCAGCCACGGGGCCTCCAGCCCTTTCCTAGTGCTCGGATGCTAGGGCGAGAGTGGTAGGAGAACCTGAACAGAACAGAATTGGAGACATTAAGGCCAGAGTCTCATTTCTATTACCCCTCTTTGCACTCCCCAATTGATGTAAAGGGGCCCGACTGTGAATGAAAATCAGGCCCTTTAGGTACGTCTATACAGCAAGAAAAACCACCTCAGAGCAGCAGGTCTCAGAACCAGGGTCAGGCTCATGCTACAGCGCTAAAAATAGCCATGTAGATGTTCCAGCTCAGGCTGGAGCTTGGGCTCTGAAATCCACTCTCCAGGTGGCTACACAGCTGTTTTGGTACCCTAATGGAAGTTCCACAAGCCTGGTCTGTAGACCTGGACTCCGAGCCTCGCTGCTGTGCTGTTTGGGGTTTTTTGCTGTGCACATGTGCCCTTAGTGAATGAAGCCTCTCAGCTTCTCAGTGTGGTAAATCGAGATCATTGTCCCCATCCAGACAGGCCGTGAGGAACAGACAGGGTAAGGACAGAAAACTCAGACAAGCTACTCCTGTTCGGTGCCCAACTTGCCACCACTTTGGCTGCTCTTCAGCGGAACTAAGCACCCGCAACTCCAACTGAACTCAATGGGCGCTGTGGATGCTCAGCACCTCTCAGAAGTTGTCTCTGTCTGGGGCTCACACCCAGTGAACAAATCCCTTGCCTCTGAGGAAAACATAGCCATTACCAATCTGCCCACAGTCACATTCTGCATCAAATGAGTGACCTCACTGAGAGCAGGCCCCATCCCCTGCTCTAACCACTCAACTGTTCTGCCTACCAAGCAACCACTCCTGACCAGTTCGGACACCTGCATCCCACACAGTGCACAGGGAATGGGCCTAATTCTGATTTCCTGTGCACTGGTGCACGCTTGGATGAACTGCCCTGATATCAGTGGAGTTACAGGGTCAGTACGCCAAATCCTGCACTGACTTGCCCTCGGGACCTAACCGGTGTTGGATTTGGCCCTGATTAGAGATACACAATCCTGTATTCATTTGTTTAATCTCACATGGCAGCAAAATCCAGACAGAACAGTTGCGCCCAATTGCTTAATTATACACATACTCCATTTTGTAGAAGCAAGACTCTGTGATCAATTTCCTTCATTTTTCAGTTGAAAAGAACTTGTCATAGTGACATTTCCTTAGATTTTGTTTTATAAAGGTTTTAAAAAACTCAAAATCAGCATGAAGTGAAACATTGCACTCAACCTACAACTTATTAAGAACATAAGAACAGCCACACTGGGTCAGACGAAAGGGCCCTCTAGTCTCGTATCCTGTCTACTGACACTGGCCAGTGCCAGGTGCCCCAGAGGGGATGAACAGAACAGGTAATCATCAAGTCATCCATCCCGTCGCTCATTCCCAGCTCCTGGCAACCAAAGCCTATTTTCCAATGTTTTGAGAATTGCCAGGGAACTGAAAAATAATCAGTTACACAGCTCTAATCGCCACTTGTTTTGCAAGGCACATTCTGGGGGCTCAATCTCTAGTCATTCCCTGCCTCTGTTAGGACGGCAATAGCCTGCAATGCTTAATTCCTGCTAGTGGCTGTAGTAAGGCCTGACCTTCACTCACACACACACACACACACAGAGATTTATATTGCTCATCATCACGTTTAGTAACCTCTGCTCTGCTCCAGGCAAAAGCAGACTGGGGAATTGCATGTAGCTCCGCCTGCGTCAGTGACATGTGTGGTAGGTAAGCACCACCTTCTCTGGGAGAGCCCTACCCAGTTTAGTGGGAGAAGTCACACCCCTGGAGTAGTGACAGAGCAGGACTGGAGGCAGCTGCAAGTTTCCCTGTTCCTTCCTTCCCGAGAAGTGCACTGTACCTGAAGGATCTAGCAGCAACCTCCTTTAGCCAGCTGGGGAAGAAGCTGGCAGCCAGCATTTTGCACTGAGGCATCTGCTAGCACCAGGGAAACCACGATGAACTCTCTCTTCAGGAAAAGAAACAAAGGGAAATACAGCCCCTCGGCACAGAAGAAAAGGTGAGTACTTTGTGTTCCTTCATACTAGGCTACTGGTATTGCCAGCCATTGCAGCCTGTAGAAGTCAGCCTCTCTTTGAGCTGGGAAGATGCAGATTATAAAGTGGAAAGGTAACAATTAGGAATTCCTACGTGTTCCTTGGAGAGAGTAGAACCAAGCAGATCTGTAGCCGGGCTTCAGAGCAAGAGTCCAGCGAGCAAGTGCTAGCAGGGCATCTGAGAGGTGCAAAGACCACAGACACACAGCAGAGTGAGTGTTACTTTGCATGCAGCTTTTCTGGGGTTGCACACTGTTAGGCCACTAGAACTGGCGCTGCTGTTTGCTTTGGCTTCCCTGCTTTTCAAAATAGGGCTTGTTGGGGTTGTTGGCACATTCCAGAATTTAATCTTTCCAGGGTGTGGCCACACCTCTGTGTCTCCCCTTCCTTCCCGCAATGCTGCCATGCACCTTATTTACGTCTCCTTGAAAGGGCCAATTCCAAGGCAGAAGAACATGTCTCGATGTGTCCAGCTTAAAACATCAACCCACGCTGATTAATTTGATAAACAAGATGTATTCCGTGCACAGGGGACCGGTGCCAAAAGGAGACACCCACTGGGCACTGTGCCAGCTCTGGCCAGCAGGCAAGGGAACTCCAGAGGCCGAGCTATTAGGATGCTGCACAGTGCTACCAGGGCAAGTGCTTCAAATGTTTGTTGGCCCCGTGGGGAAGTTTAAAGGGCCCGATCCTGTGAGAGGCTGACTGTCCTCAAACACCCATTGATTTCAATGGGAGCTGAATCACAGGATTCACAGGATCAGGCCCTAATCCCTTGGCAGAGAGTCTGGCTAGAACAGGGGTGGGCAAACTTTTTGGCCTAAGGGACTCATCGGGTTTTGTAAATTGTATGGAGGGCTGGTTAGGGGAGGGGGTCGTGGCCCGGCCCCCACCTCCTATCTGCCCCCCCCCGGACTCCTGCCCCATCCAACCCTCCCTGTTCCCTGACGGCCCCTCTAAGACCCCTGTCCCCTCACTGCCTCACTAACCCAGACCCCCACCACCCCATCCAACCCCTCCTCTAATTCCTGACAGCCCCAGGACCCCTGCCCCATCTAGCCACCCCTTCTCCCTGTCCCCTGATTGCCTCGACTCCCCATCCAACCCTCCTCCTTCCTGACTACCCCCCTGGGACCCCTGGTCTCATTCAACCCTGTTTCCTGCCCAACCACCATCCACACCCCCACCCCCTGACCACCACCCCAAACTCTCCTGCCCTCTATCCAATCCCCCCTGCTCTCTGCCCCCTTCCCACACTGCCTGGAGCACTGGTGGCTGGTGGTGCTACAGCCACGATGCTGCTGCCACCAAGCAGCAGAGCACCAGGTCAGGCCGGGTTCTGCACCTGCGCTGCCCCAGAAGCTCACAGCCCCACCTCCCAGAGCATTGCACCAGCGGTGGAGCGAGCAGGCGAGGCTGCGGGCAAGGGCGAACAACGGCAGAGGGGCTGGGGGCAAGGCTCCTGGGCCAGGAGCTCGGGGGCCAGGCAGGACAGTCCCAGGGGCCGTAGTTTGCTAGAAGCACCTATTAGCAATGAACTGTGCCTGTTAGTGCATACTGGACCCCTGTGGTAAACAGGCCCATGGATGGATTCTCCAGTCTCTACAGGGGGCAGGCAAATGCCCCCTTGGAAAGCAAAGCTCTGTCTAGGATAGAGAGCCAACCTGTTGCTGACACCCATCATCAGCCATCCAGCTAGTGGTGGAAACAGTTTATCCATGAGAACATATGGCACAAAGCACCTGCCACCCCATTACAGAGCAGCTTGCTTGGATCGCATCGGAGGCTCTTTTCTCCCTAAGATCTTGTTAGCTAATCTATCCCCCTCTCAGTCCTTTTTGTTAGTTAATCAGCTCTTGTGCCATGATCCCCAGCAGTGACAGAGCTTGTCCCATCCTCTGTGATGATCAGGCTCACTGCTGTGGGGCAAGCCTCTTTGGGAATGTTGATTTGGGAGCAACAGGTGAATTACATCTGCCAGGACCTAACCCCGCCTCCACTCTATTATTCCACTCCTTCCCCATCTAGGATCCCCACCACCTTCTAATATTCCCCGATGTAGGATCCCTGCCAGCCTCCACCCACAATCAGCTCCACCCTCTGCTCCCAACTCCAGGACCTTCTCCCCCAGCAGCCCCTGCTTTGCTAACAATGATCTCTCTCTTTTCTCCATATACCCTCCCTTTAATCTGGAGCTCCTCCAGGAGCTCAGCGAAACCTCTTATCTCCCCCACCTCCTGTATCCCTGGGCACATTCAGAATTTCCATGCTAGTGGAGGATGACATTCCTGATCACTCCTAACAAACCCCCAGAGAAAACTGAAAGAGAAGTTGGCCCAATTCCTCTGCAAAGTTGAATGGAAACTCTTTTGTTGTATTGCTGTTTTTGGAATTGTTAAAGGTTTCCCTGATGCGCTCCTTTCATCGAACCCTGGTGAGATTCAACAAGCATGTCATCTGTGTGAGTTAGTTTCTTTTTTAAAGGATCAGTTAGGACGAGGCATCTAGGGTGGAGACTTGGAAAGGGCCTCTATGATTGTGTTATACTCAGGCTCCTTCATTAACTCAAACACACCCACTTCAAAATGAATGGGAAGGAACCAGCTGAAAAACACACTCTTGGCAGCTTGAGTTACACCGTGCTCCCGCAGGCCTGGGAAGCCACAAGACCACAGCTAGCCAGGTGCTAAGCTATAATATCCAGATGAAAAAAAGAATCAAGACAGAGCCAAGCAAGAGAATCGGGTGCTAGGGGTTAACATTTCCAAAGGGCCTTTGGGGGGAGTTTACAGCAGCAAAAATGAACTGCAGGTGCAAATCAGAGTTCTTGCACCTCTGCTTATCCTGATTTGCCCCCTTGGGCAGGTAATTAGAGGTGGAAAGAACCAATAGCTGAACTGGGGGTAGAGAAATGTGTGTGGAAATTGCACGCAGAAAGGAAGCCACTGTTTTGATAAGACGTCTGTAAGTGACACCCAGCAGCAGAGATATTAGCAGGGGAAGTGATGTAGCTTTGGAACTGCATTAAATACAACCTCTCTGTTGATTTTATTTTTCTCTTGAATATATTATGCAACTTCAGAGGAGAGATGCTGCTCATGTGATGTATTGAGTACACCAAGAAAGAGCTTGTTGGACAGCAGGGCTAGGCAGAGTGGATCTATAAGGGAAAAGACGTCCTGCCTGAGTGGAAGGGACAGGAGATGGAAGTAAATGGAGAGACAGTGTTGTTCAGAGGGATGGCAAGATAGTAGAGCTCAGTCATAGCCAGTGAGCTGACCAACAGTGGCCATTAAATTCCTGGCTGATTGCTGCTTCTGTGGTTGAAGGAAGCAAGGTGACATTTTTTCCCTTTCTATTGCAATTAACCCACACCTGACAAAGTACCTCTGCTTTTAGCTCAAAATGGGGTTAGCCTGCAGCAAATGAAGTTCTCTTGCCAAGTACAAAAAATGATAAAGGCTAGATTCTAAGGTATCTTTACTCCTTCAGAATCCATGGACTTCAAGGCCAATTTTGCCTGCATAAGAGCTTTGGAATTTTTCCCCATTTTTTGTATCTCCAATTATAAACAAGTGAATGTGTTAAAGCTGTAGAAGGTTGAGGGGGAACAGGGTTAAATAGAGTTCCAGTGTTCCTCCATGCACAATGGAAACGATGCTAAAATTCCCAAGAGCCAAGGTTAGGCTGCTGTGAAGACTGAATGATTCATTGTAGCAAGGAGAAGGAAACCTGGACTCCCTCCAGCCTCCAAACACAATCTGAGCTTGCAAATTAGAACTAGGGATGGATGGTTTACAGAAGGTGCAGAATTTACAATTCATTCGGCAAAGCAGAGAAGTTTGACTCTTGCACGGCAGCTTCTCCAAACTAGCCAGACCCCTTGGGTAGGCTAACCTGGCCTGGAACTCAACAGAGGATGAAGTTGTCTTATGAGAATCAGTGTTTTTGGTACTCCTAATCAGCCAGGAAGTTGGGGAGAAACAGGCTGTCTTGCTGTAGTTTGAGACTTCTGATATGCTGAGCTAGATCAAAGCTATAAAGCGAAGAGCCAGGAAAATGATTTTGGGGGAGGAGGGTGGAAGCTAAATTAAACTTTTTCAAACTTTTGAAAATTCAGTTCAAGTTGTGGGGGAAGATTCTGATCGGTTCTCGTTTTACCCCTGGTTCCGTTACACCCCCTGTCTCCTGGCTCACCATTACCCACTGACACTGCCTGGCGGCGCACTCTGCCTTTTGCGCAGGTTTAGATTTTGATTTTTGAGCTACTTGCCCAGGCCTGCAGCTTGTACCTAACTGCTGCTCACTGAACTCACCCAGCTCGCTCGCTCATTGCTGCTTCACACACAGAGGTTTTCCTTCGGTAAAGGAAAACCAAGGATTCAGTCTCTCTTCAGCCCATGAGCGAGTTGCAGAGATGACGAGATCCAGAAGTGTCTCCCACGACTGAGAGAAAAGCCCTGACCCAGTTAGCACCAATACTGGGCGTTAAAGACAGTATCAATAGCTAGCTATTATCCCACTGCAAGACCGGAGGATTGGGTGGGGAATGACAGGGGTTAAGAGGCTCACATTTGAACCCAAATCACCCTCTCTTCAGATGGGGTGTAATGCAGAGAGTCTGGTTTAACCTGAACTGCCCCCCCGCCTTGGTAAAAGTCTCTAGCTGAACATTCATTCCAGGCAGTGCTGCAAACAGGAAAGCCAAGGGGTGCAACCCAGTCCAGAGGAGCTCCTAGGTCATGCCAGCCCTCTCTGCCCCAATCAGCAGCCCTTACATTATTCTCATAGGAGAGTAGCACTCTTTTCCTTTAAAGTGTTACACTTAAATAGGCTCAGCTGCACAATTAACCGCCAGCTGGGAGTGCCTCCGTGAGTAGGGTTACCAGATAGCAACTGTGAAAAAACAGGACAGGGGGTGGGGGATAATAGGTTCCAATATAAGAAAAAAAAAATCTCCCAAAACGGGACTGTCCCTTTATAAAAAGGACATCTGGTCACTCTGTCCATGAACCATCTCTGAACCCTGCCTGGAAATTGACCTCCACCAGCACCAGCTCCTTTTGGCTTGCACTTCCCCCTGGGGACACAAGTAGGGCAGCAGGACTTTGCAGGGGAGCCAAAAATACCTATGGATGTTTGGGGTCAGCTTTGGTGGTCTCTCCCACTGTCAAACAGCATTGCCTCCCAAATGGGGCTTTAAAGACACACTCACCCACCATTCAGGCAATCCAAAACAAGATGGCCCTCTGCGCTCATCACGAATGTTACCCAGGCACTGAAAATGGAGACATTTGACCCTGCAGACTTGGCCCTTTGAGTATTAGGTGTAGGTGTATATAGGGCCTGATCCAGAGAGCTGCCTCCTGTGGGCTGCTGGGTATCCTCACCTCTGCTGGATGTCAATGGGAGGGGAGGGCCTGGACCCAGAAAGCAGGATGCTAGCTCTCCTGCTGGGAATACTTTGGACAGACACACGCAGCTTGGGAAGGCTGGACGAGGCTAAACAGCCCTGGCTCTGTGGATGAAGCGCAGGCATGTCGTGCCAACTCCTAGGGTTTTAGCACCAGTATCATGCTGTGGGGGGGTTTTCCATCTAAGAACAGCAGCTCGTGGAGTCTAGTGATGACACAGGAATTTCAGCTTTGATATAATAGCTATTATTGGCATTATGGAAGGGCTTGGGAGTCCTTGTCGGGACCCGGGGCCCCATTGTAAGTGTCTAGCCTCCATGGGTGTAGAGGAAGGCTTGAACCTTGCCCTGGAGGCTCAGAAGCCAAATAAAAGGAACCCAGAGCTGTTTAAAAATCTCAAGATTTTAACCAAACTAGTGTTGGTGGGAGGGGCAGTAGTGCACTGGCTCACTCCAAAGACTGATTGCTGTTTGGTTAAGTGAGGCTTAGTGCTTGACTGGGGGCCTAGAGACGCCAGTCCAGATCCTCGGCTGCTGTAAATCAGCAGCGGGCAGGTGAAGTTATGCCAGGCTCTGGCTTTACCAGATCCAACAAGCAGCTATAACAAGGGTCTCCATAGCGCTGGCTTCCTCCCTCTGCTTTACCGGTGTGCCCCAGCCCTGCTCTGGCCTCTTGGGCAGGTCACAATTTTAAATTGCACTAAGTTCTGGAATGAAGCGGGTTGGGGTAATTGTTCATTGTTCCACACGTCTCTCTACAAAGCGCTTCGCCTGCAGGGCCAGCAGTCGTGCTCCATTCCTAATGCACGCTGCAGATGAGCTCCGTATAAACGAGGCCTGATTTAGGCCACCTGTGTGCAATGCTGATGGGATGTGGACACATGACCCATTTGTTATTCAAAGCAGAGTTTCTCATGGTAAAAAAATGAAGGGAAACCAGAACTGGGCTGGTTACGCTCGCTAGGCTAAACCCTGCTCTGCTGCCTGGGTGCAGCCCTATTGAAATCAATGGCATTGCACACATTTACCAGAGGACAGGATATAGAGTCCAATCCAGTATTCGCTGACGTTATTAGAAAGACTCCCATTGACTACCCTGGGGATTGGATCAAAGCTTTTGCCCACTGGCTCTTATCTTTATGAAAGCCCCTGTGTACGGTGTTGGCACACTGGCCTGCAAGGAGAGATCCCTGAATTACACACAACCATCCCCCTTCCATCAGGCACTATCCCTTGCTCTTTATTTTTTAATTTAATTCATTTTACTCTGTGCCATGGTTGATGTGCTGAGACATAACTGCATGGGACAGGTTTGTGGGGGGTAATTTTGGTAAAGAGGGTAGGGGATAGTTGGAGTTTCAGAACTCAGGAAAGCAAGGACTTCACATTGGATTTTGGCCTTTGGGAGGAAGTTGAGGCTTTTGGCATTAGGGAGGGTGGAAGTAACTTTAAATAGAGGAGTCTGAATTCCTCATTCCCCTCCATGGCAAATCTTGAGGGCAGCTAGCAGCTAGCTGCCTGCTGCACCCCATTCCAATACCTGCCACTCAGTGCAACAGCTTGATGAGCCTGCTGAACGATACTGACATTTAAGAGCCGCAGCGCACAGTCAACTTGTGGAACTCCTCACCTGAGGAGGTTGTGAAGGCTAGGACTATAACAGTGTTTAAAAGAGAACTGGATAAATTCATGGTGACTAAGTTCATAAATGGCTGTTAGCCAGAATAGGTAAGGAATGGTGTCCCTAGCCTCTGTTTGTCAGAGGATGGAGATGGATGGCAGGAGAGAGATCACTTGATCATTGCCTGTTAAGTTCACTCCCTCTGGGGCACCTGGCATTGGCCACTGTTGGTAGACAGATACTGGGCTAGATGGACCTTTGGTCTGATCTGGTACGGCTGTTCTTATGTTCTTAAACAGTCACCATTAGGTTTCAGAGTTAACGACACATCAGGCTGAATGGGAGCATCAACCCCCTCACTCAGAACTATTGTTCTGGGCAGTCTTCAGACTCAGGTAGATGCCAGTGCATTGCTTTACACTTGTAAGGTTATGTTCCCACTCAGAAAGGGTAGACACTTTTTTTTGTTAATGAAACCTTAGATTCTGTTGATCAATTACCCAAGCTGAAAAACTAAGGGAATTATGTGCCCGCACAATCACCTCAGACACAGGGCCCTGTATGTACAGCATTCTGGAGAACTGGCTCAGAGCAGGTGCTGGACTTTCAAGTGTGTCTACTTGCCTAGAGAAGTGGTACAGTCATTAGGCTGGAATGTGGACCAAATGCTGTTTTAGTATAAATAACAACTGACAAACACCATCTGCAGTAGTTAATCCTCAGAATGCTTCCAAGGTGTGGAAATCTCATCATCCCCCTGACAGAGATGAGGAAACCAAGGGAGGACAGGTTAAGTGACTTGCTCAAGGACACAATGGGAGTCACTATGAGAATGAAAAACCAGCATCTAGGAGTTTCTGACTCTCAGGCCTGTGTGAGGCTCTGGGCCTGACTCCCAATTCAGTTACCCTGGTGTAAGTGTGGAGTAACTCTTTTGAGCCCAGTGGCACTACTCTGCATTTACAGCAGTGGAAATAAGGTCAGAACCTAGCCCCATCCCTCTCTTTCAGGCTGCAGGGGTTTGAGTGTTAAATAATAGCATTCTCTAGCACAAGAGAGCCCCAACTTTCATTTTAATGACACCACCACCTACCTCTTACATAGAATTTTTCATCAGTGGATCTTAAAGCACTTTACAAAAGGAGGTCAGTATCATTAGCCCCATTTTACAGATGGGGAAACTGAGGCACAGAGCATCGAGGTGACTTGCTCTAGGTCACCCAGCAGGGCAATGGTAGAGGTAGGAATAGAACCTGCATCCCAGTCCAATGGACTAGGCTCGAGGCCACTGACTGAGGCTTCTAGGCATGACTGTCATACAAGTAAGAAATAGCTAAATAATTTCAAAAAGAAGCCAGTACCCATCTGAGCATTTCTTGCGGGGAACAACTAGCCAGAAGAGCGATCCACTGGCAACATAGGGCCTTCTGGAGTGCTAACCTCCAGCTTGGCTGACACTAGGGAGTTCTACGCTTCTTATAGCTTGAGTTCAAAAGCCAGATTCTGTAGCTGGGGTGGGAAGAGACATGTATCATCTGTGGCTCAGGCTCAGAGGGGTGGGTGAGTGGGCGGGCACCCCCCCCCCAGTTGGTTACATTTAGATTCTGCTGTCACACTAGTGCAACTCCTTGGCCTTGGGTGCCTGCCCATTGAAGACAACAGAAAAGATCCCGGGAGGCCCTAAGTCCTTCCAGGTGATAAAAAAGATCTCGCTCATGGATGTCAAACACTCCCCACTTCATTTTCAACACAGTTCAGTTCCAACTTAATTCTTTAGAGCTCAACCAGAGACCTAAAGGTAATGGCACCACATTTGTTTTGTAAACTTGTGAACAGCCTTCTTGGACTCGGGAAACATCTCTTGCTGAAGAATGATGGAGGATGAGGATGATGGAGCCTCCACGTGAAAGGAAAAGATTGTGGCAGTTAATGAAGTTGGGATCGAGACAAATTGTCAGCACTACAGATCTTGAGCTCAAGTCAGCACCAACTGACATCCTGTACAAATCCCATTGAAATCAAGGGGGCTGAGTCATGTCTCTCTCACACCTGTGTAAGTTAGGAGTAACTCCAATGAAATCAACGGCGTTACATCAGCATCAAACGTGCAAGTGAGAGGAGAATCTGGCCATTGACTCCAGTGGCGTTTGTGGGGGGGCATAAGTCAGTGCAGAATTTAGCCCATTATACAGAGAGGATTTTATTCAATACAGTGAAGCCTACTCAGAAACATCTGTCAGGCCAGATGTATTAAATTTGTGGATATGGGCGGAATCCAAAGCACTGACTTCAGTGAGGTTATGCCAGAGAATTAGACCCTGGATATCTTCATAGTGAAATCCTTTCGCCTGCTCAGATAATAAAACCATGCAGAGCTGTAGCAAACTCCCCAGGTACAGTAGGTATTGAAAGAGTCATGAGAAAGGAGCTGATTCTGCTCTCACTTATGCTATTTTTATGCCAGAATTTCATTGACTAGTTCTAGCCATGACCGTGGTAACAATGGGATAGCTCAAGTTCCTGTATTGGATGTAGAGCTAACCCGTTCCAAAAGGGCACCAATACTCCATTTGAAGTTACTGAAAGTGTGGCTAGTTCTGCCTGCCTCCCCCACCTGTGGGGAAGAAGGTCCAGGTAGAACACACCTGGGCTGTGGAGGAAGCTGCATGATGGGAATCTGTTACAAAACAAGAAAGATGCCCTGTCACCAAGTCCGCGTTTCAAACTTTATCTGCTCTACGTTGCTATTGCTCAGGCGAAGTTACTCCCTTCACTTTGATGTAATAATTGGGCAGTGCAATGGGAAGAGCAGGAGCAGTCACGATTATCTAACCACCGTTTGGTGAGCACAAGATGAACTGGACACCCTGGCTCAACGGAGCGTGTCCATTCACGGGTGCTGAAAAACTCCACTCTCATAGCAAGACATTTAGCAGCATGCCTGTCTATGGCTAGCGGAAACCCACACGGACGCCGTGTGTCCAAACACCTGCCCATTCCTGGTGCATCATTCCTTCCACTCCTTGGCCGTCATCTCCTTGTCCTTCCCCACGGGCTCCTAGCTACCTTTCTCCATAAACAACAATAATTATTTACACACTGGACACCAGCTTCACACCCACATGCAGGAGTTTGCTATTGCTTTAGTCCCAGTCATCCCCAGGTGCGTCTCTCCCAAGGAAGGTGCTGCTGTGCTCTGCTAGCTCTTACCTGTTGCATTTTACTTCGTTAACTTTGAGATGGGAACAAAATAGAGATTTGGTCCATTACTTCCCTTGGAAATATTCCTCCCTTCCCCGCCTCAAACAAAAGCAGGGCAAGTAAATACCTAAAACCCAGCCCCCCTGTATTATATTTGCAGCGAGACCCAGAGAGGAGAGATGGTCTTGTGATTAAGGCACTGGGCTAGGACTCCAACTTTGTGCCAGGCTAGCTGATATTGGGCAAGTTACTTGATTCCTCAAGGCCTTGCTTTCCCGTCTGTTAAATGGGAATAATAGTACTTCCATGGTCTGTCTTGTCTATTCAGATAGATAGATAGATAGTCCTTTAGGGCAGGGACTGCCTCTTCTCATGCACAGCAGCACCCATACAGCCCAAGGGCCCTTGGCCAGGGCCTCAAAGGGTACATCTGTACAGTGAGCAACAGCAAGTCTCTGCAGCTGGGTTGACAGCTTTGGGCTTGCAAGTCTTACTCTGCAGTGCTAAAAGGAGCTGTGTAGAGACTGCGGCTCAGTCTGGAGCTCGGCTCTGAAACCTGGAGACCCTCAGTGCTAGATTTTAATTTCACCAAAAATGTTACTCACATGCGTAGGAGCTGAT
Organism: Chelonoidis abingdonii; assembly: GCF_003597395.2. Taxonomy (NCBI): domain Eukaryota; kingdom Metazoa; phylum Chordata; order Testudines; family Testudinidae; genus Chelonoidis; species Chelonoidis abingdonii. Next base: position 30,080,619 of record NC_133777.1, read on the forward strand.
GGGATCATAGCCTGGAGAGAAACCAAATCAAAAAGCCTTGTAGTAAATGCTACTATTCTGTGCTTCCTGTGGCTAAATACAGAGCCAATAATGTAATTCTACTGAAGTCAATAGAGAGACTGTTCCTTATGCTTGAGCTGAATTTGACCTGTACACTTCAGTGGAACGGGTGCGCTTTCACACAGCTTCAGCCTGTGTGATGAAAAGTAGCCGTGTGCTGAGAAAACAGTCATACACATCATTCTTCAGGCTACTCATTTTTCCATGGCTAAAACTTCCCCAGTTTTTGTGAGCCAGCTGTCAAGGGAGGGATTTTCCCTCTTTGGGCTGCACTAGTAATCCTAGACGCTAATAACAACAAGAGAAGACATAGGACCACATCAAGGTTGCAGGAGTGATTGCCAACACCTGTTGAAGCTAGCACAGGGGATAGTACAGAGCCATTTCAAACTGAATTGTAGTGTCTTCCCACCAAAATCCAGAACCTTTTGATTTTTGGACAAATCCCCTATAAAGTCGGATCCAATTCCCACTGGGAGTCTTTCTATGGGTTAGAGCAACCTGCAGCAGCCTGCTCTGGTTTCTGTTGGATTGCATTCAGTTGTAGCCCAGAGCTGACTTGTGGTCAAAGCGACCTGTGGGACATCCATGTGAATATTCCACTATGGGATTTTGAGCAGTGAGGCAGCAAAGGGAAACTCAAGAAGACAATGAAAGCCCCCCGAAGGGATTTCCCAGCACCTGTCATCAGGTGTAAAACTGGAATGCAGGATCATATCAGGGTGTGTGAACATGTACACATTCCAGAAATACCTGACCTCTGGACTTCAGGCATTTCATCAGTCAAATGAGAACCCTTTGGTTCAAAATCCTGTACGATTATACAAAGGAACTAACAGCAAACAGAATTCTTATCAGTTTAGGAGGCAGGCTGAAACTGCATGTTGCAGAGTCAGGCCCTGATCCTGCACACATATAAGCTTTTGCATGGGAGCAGTTCTGTTAATTTTAAAAGCCAAAAGTGCTCGAATCCTTTGTCAGACAAACATGGTGCCCTCTCAAAGTGACAGCCAAGTTATTGGGTGGGGAGGAGAGAAAAGTAGGAGAACCACTACTTTGTTTGGCACTAGTTCGCCTGCCTGGTGCCAGTCTTAAGAGAAAGGCCAAAAGCCGAATGAACCATGAAAATGGAACTTCCATTCCATCGTAAAGCGATCCCTGCCAAACAGGACTGGGGTGCACTGGTGCAGCAATGGGGCTTAACTTCTTGTTGCTGCTGCCCAGGGTGAATAGAAGCCTTCAGTCTCCAGAGCTGAGGAGCAAGATGTCCAAGAAAGGAGAGGGGTTCTGTACAAGGATGAGGTCCATCCACTTTCAGTCCCTTGCCAGCTCATGCATCTGGGTAGAGCTGTCCCTTGGGAGGGCGAATCAGGATGATCACTCCAGGCCCTGGGCTTTGGGGAGCCCCATGGGCCGGTGTGATTGGCCGACATGGTTGGTCCTGGAAGAGATGAATCCATCACTTCCACCACAGGCCTTGCACCCCTCTGGAGATGGCCCTGTATCTGGGCAGAATTCCTCCAGGTTGCATCTGCCAACTTCTGGGACCCCTTCTCAGAGGAGCCAGCCTCCACATTCTCAAAGGCCATTTTCCAATGAAAAAAGGAACATTTTTCAAACAATGATGACTAGCTCTATAGGATCCTAATCTCATTTATCCAAAGGACCTACCTGTAGGAACATAATGATTGCTGGGCTGGATCAGACCAGCAGGCCACATAGTCCCGTCTGTCTCCAATACTGGTGGCCAGATGCTTCTGAGGAAAATGCACAAATAACCTGCGATCAGCAGTTATGTAACAATCTACCCATAGGACAAGCTTCTTCCTAGCCCCCTCAATAAATTACCTTCTGCTGTGGAGCAGATGGGCTTAATATCTATTCCAAACTTTATTTCCAGATCATTAGTATTATAGTGCTGGATGTTCACCCTGGTTACATTTCAGTCCCCCAACTCCCTCACTCGCCTATATCCTTGTGCATCTAGAGTGATTTTATGTCCCCCCATGACATTCCATTCAGACGAGCAAACCTCCACTTAGGGCTCATCCACAAATTGTCCATCAAAACTCTTTTTACTCCCAGTGGAAAATTGGATTTTTAGTAAATGAACGTTTTCATGTACAGCATACACTTCCCTTAAAATTATTCAATTTTTGGCAGAAAATGGAAAAGCCTAATTTTTTTTCAGTTTTCATCCAAAAATAAATATTTAGTTTCAACAACAAAAAAAAGGTTCTTTGGCTTTGTCCAATTGTTTCATGTAGTGAATAAACTTTTTCCAATCAGCTGTAGTTTCACTAAACATTTCCTTACGTCTTTTGGAACTCTCCAATGAATACTTTATTCCAGTACAGCATATCTAAACTCATCTGGCAGATCACTCCTCCAAGTGGGAGAACCATCTTACTGATGATGTGTGGAAAGAATATAGGGTAAAGAAAACTGACTTCTCAGATTCTATCTTACAATAACAACAATGATGTGTATCCCAGTGCTGCCCCAATCATGTGCTTGCATACATCCATGATGCAGGAACCAGCAATCAATCAGGCCACATCTTCTGTTCTGATTCTCTAAAGATACTTAGCTGACTCATGATGAGCAAACAAGATGCAGAGATGATGTTTAACAAGTCTTCACCTCCTTACAAATCATTCTGTTGTCATGCTTGACCCCTAAGACAGACCAAGCTAGTCGAGAAACAGGTCTAGGGTAAAATTATAAACATGACTAGCACTTCTTTACAAATATTTACCTACATGGGTAGGTTTGTTGATTAAGAGGTATAGAAATAAGATGAAATTTTTAGCACTAGGCCAAAGATTAGATCTAAAGTTTAATTAAAATTCAGGTGATTTTCCCCATTCGTTGTCCTGTAACATGTTCTGTTGCAAGTTTGGGGCTGGAAGATTTTAGTGTCAGGGGATCAACCATAAAACTCACCTTACAAATAGTGGAAGGAGTTTTTTAGATTTCCCTGGGCCAGATCCTCAACTGGTATAAATCAGAGCATCTGCACTGAAGCTAAGGAGCTGGTCCCTAGTTTAAACTGCAGTCTGCAAATACCCATTGTATTGCTAAGGTGCTTGCTTGAAGGAAGCAGAGAACCGAGTGGCAAAGAGCTGCCAACAACACATGGAAACATGTTCTCACCTGCTCCAAAGACCAGCTTCACAAAATCTTCCTGTGCTTGTCTTCTGCTAGTTACTTCTAACAAAACACCTGTAAGGCTAATAAAAAGTTTACAAATTACCATACAAATTGTCCTCTCATTACACTGACTTCAGTGGCCACCTGTGAGGAGAATTTGCCCCATGGTGATTCAGCTGCTACCCAAAGGGTCTGTTTCTGTCCCTTGTATCTCAGCTCCTTAGTCAAAACTCTTGTATCCTCCTTTGGAGGGTCTTATTGGCTTGTACTGTAGCTTTCCTCTCCGTTATACAGCAGCAGTGTGTACGCATGTTGTTGAGGCCCAGGAAGTCTCTTTCTGTTCCAGATGAGGGGTGGATTCCAGACTCAATGAACATAACTTTGCCATTCCCCACACAGGGAGGTCCTTATTCAGGGCCAGATTGTGCCCCCAAGGCCACATGGGAAGGCATCCCTCTGTGCCCAGATCTCCCCTTTTCCATGTGATGGGGAGCGAATGCCATCACAGCACCATGCCTCCCTACTTCCCAAGACCCCACAAAAAGCTTTACTAGGAGAGAGATCAGGACTGGGCAGGCAGGGAGTAGGGAGTGGGCAGCCCTGCCTTAGAGAGGATGGCCATTGGGGAAGGAGAGACATGCTGGCCCCTCTACTAGCCCCCTAGAGGCTGTATTCCCTGACCCACAGAGTTCCCTCTGAAGTGGGGACCCCATTAAGATAGGGTCCTAGAGACAGATAATGTCAGGTGGTGTCCATGGAACTCTATAAGAGCACATATTGGGGGATCATTATGATTTCGAGATGTACCCTGCAGATCATTCCACTTGGGGGAGGAGGGCAAACCCTGCCCCGAATGGATCAGTCAGGGACCTGAGCCCTCTCCTGTGGGTTTTCGCTGCAGGAGGCAACTCTCTGGCATTCAACCCTCATAGACAACTCCCATGGAAGCCAAGAGCTGAGTAACAACCCAGCAAGGGGCACCGTGCTTGGCCCATGCGCTGGATGCACTGTTCCATCAGACCAAGGAGAGGCTGGTCTCTAATCAGACTGGACATCTCAGCTGTGGAGGGGGTTTAGTTTCACTGTTCAAACTCACTCTTCTAAGTAGGCAGTGCAGGGGAGCCCAGCAGAGTATTCTCCAGCCTAAGCCCTCTGTGGCTGCAGCTTCAGAAAACCAGATCAGTGCATCCCTTCTCTGAATTGTTTAAAACAGTCTAACCCCAAACCAAAAGGGCCATGATCTCCTCCTTTACCAAGGCTCCAGCCAGTAAACCAACAGCCTCTTCTCCACCTCCCCGTGGGAAGCAATCCAGCCACCTACTTAATAAAAAAAATACAGGTCAAGTATGCAAAGCACAGAACGGTCCCATTGTCCAGAGTGACTGCGTACCACATCTGCTTTTCATTAGCACTGTGTCCATTTGTTGTTCCCGTTGTAGTTATGAAACAAGCCTGAGCGTTTCCAGCAGAGAGCAGGCCGGCGCCAAGAATCGCTGCGTTTCCCAAAGGCTCTGTGGTCAGAGAGGACTCGTGAGTGCCGCTCTTTGGGAAGCATGAAAAGGTTTCCAATGCAGGTTTCCTGACATGGCCAAGCCAGAGCATCCTGGTGAATGGTCTGTGACACAAGCCAGAAAGCTTCACTGGCCACCAAGCCTCTCGGATGATCAGGCTGATTCTGCTCAGCATTGTTGCACCAAAGGTCATGCCGGTGACTTGGAGAGACTCTGGAGCTGTGCCCAAGATGGCAGTAGCTGATGGCACTCTTCTTGCGGTGGGCAGGCCTCGGGGCTGCCAGGGGAAAGCATGCAAAGGAGTGGCAGCTACCACAGCCTTGGAAAGTTTGCAGGGCATGCTCATCGCCACCCCATGTCACTAGCAAGATGCTTGGCAGGCAGGACAGCGATGACTCCCCTAATCCACATGGCACGCCCCTTCTATTTTATGGCAGTGATTCTCAGCTGCCAGGCACCTTATGCTTTCACTATGCCTGGGCAGAGTGGGTATGAAATCGAGCCGCTCCACAATGTCCATTTTGCACAGGTGTAAATTATGATTCAAGGGGCAGTGGAGAATCAGGCTCAAGGAGCTCAAATGCCTGTGCAAGTGGAAAGGGCTGTGTAATACCTTCTTTGTCTCACCTTGTGTGCCTTGCAGGGGCCCACAGGGCCAGATCCTAAGCTGGTACAAATCAGTGCAACTCAATGGGGCTATGCTCATCTACACACCAGCTGAGGATCTGGTCTGTCCTGCTTGGAGTTGCATTAACTCACGTTCTGTTGGTGCTCACGGCCTGTTGCAGGATCTTAGCAGGCCCAGACAGCCGTTAACTCGCCATTTCCCTCATCACTGGAGAGGGATTTTCAGCATCCTTTCTCAGGCTGAATGAACTGAACGAACACAGCATACTGCTCACAGGGCAAGGAGTTAGACAGTGGAGTTAAAGGTAAAGGGAGATGAGGGAGACATTGCTTCAAGTCTCTTAGACTCATAACTGGGACTAGTTAGAAAATATGGACATCTGACAGGCAGGGTGATGCAACGCACCTTTTGACCAAACCACCACACCTGTACGTCTCAGTACAAGCCTTTCATGATTAAAGCGCAGAATTGTAAGATCATAAGATGATCATTAGCTTTTCTCTTCCTCCTAGGATCTCAGAGCACATCGAGTGCTCCATCTCTAAGAGCTTGGTATTATTAACAGCCACTATTAATTAATGAACCCTCAGAAATGCCCCTTTGTGGTTGGGAAGATGTTTTATCCGCACTGCCCATCTGTAGCCCACAGAGATATGGGAGCAGGTTCTGACCTGCTTGCCCACGGTGAACAGTAACTTTGCACCAGCAAAGTCTAGTCAGCTGATTCTTCACTCATGCTGGTTTTATACCAGTATCATTCCACTGACTTCACTGAAGTCATTCCTGGGTTTCACTGATGGAGGCAAGTGGAGAATCAGGTCTACTGGGGCCCCTTTTGGAGTAAGGTGCTACATACGCAAAGGAAGGAGCCCTAACAGGATCTGGCCCAGGTGATGTGTCTAAGGTCTCTCAGAGATTCAGTGGCAGGTCTAGGAGTCCTGGTTCCCAGTGCCCATCTATAACTAGGGCCCTACCAAATTCACAGCCATGAAAAATGTGTCACAAACTGTGAAATCTGGTCTCCATGAAATCTGGTTTTTTTGGTATACTTTTACCTATACTATATGGTAAAAGTATACAAACATACACAGCGCTGCCTTCAGAGCTGAGCACCCAGCCAACAGCTGCTGCTCTCCGGCCACCCAGCTCTGAAGTAAGGGTGGCAATACTGTGACTCCTCTACAATAGCTTTGCAACCCCTTTTTGAAGCGGTACCCCCAGTTTGACAAATGCTGAGTCTTAAGGGCTTTACATAATTATATTTTGCCATTTTTAAATACATATTTATATTTTGTTACTACACCCTGAGATTTAAGAGTTAAATACCTGAAACCATGAAATTCAAGGTTTTAAAAATGCGATCAGAATGAAATTTATGAAAATGGACTGAATTTGATAGGGCCCTATCTATAACAGCAAGAATTCTGCCAACATTAATTCTGTAGAGGCATTTAAATCCAACCTCTTGAACTATTACATTAAAACAGGACACACAGGTATTTTTGCCAGGAGTCAAAACACAATGAAAGAGCTTATGAGGCTGACGTCTTCAATCGCCTTTCAGACACCCAGTGCATCCGAACGGGGCTGCTCAGAAATACTGGGGAATGTCTGCACAGCATTTTGCTTTGCATTGCTGGGAACACAGAGCCTTGTAATCTTCCCCTTAATCTAATCAACTCCTTGCACTGAAAGGCTCCATGGAAATGAAGTCACTGGCTATATTGCAAACTGCTTCTAAAACAGACATAATGCAGGGTCTTTCCCTCACCTGCCAGACGGGTACACACACAGAAACCTGGGCTTGCGATGGAAAACCACACTCCCCTTAGGTGAACTGCAAAAGGCATATCCTATCATCCTCCCTTGGTGCACTCCTCACCATAAGTACTTTCCCCACAGCAATGTGGACTTGTGCTATTTTGAGACTCTGTAGAGGCAGTTTCTTCTTGGCAATGAACTACTTGCAACTGCAAGCGAAAGTCAGCAAGCAGCATTACTTATCTCTGAGCAGTCAGATGACACCACCAAGTGCATCTGCTATACAGCGACTGACCCTCACCTTTATGTCTGAGGAAGTTTCCGACCAGTAATAACTTCATTCGAGTTGATGTCTAGGGTCACATTTTCAGAAGTGGCTTGGGGCCAGAAGTGCAAAGGTATTTAGGTGCCCAGAGATGCTCATAGGTGCCTAGTAGGATTTTCAAAAGCACCTCAGTGCTTAACTCCCTTTGACATCAGTAGAGGGTAGGTGCCCAGGCACTTCTAAAACACCTATTAGGTGCCTATCTACACAGCCTTAGGTGCCTAAATACCTTTGAAAATCTGTCCCCAAGTCACTTTTGAAAATAGGACTTACGCATTTTTGAGCATGTTTTTCACACTTTTGAGCATGAGGTCACACCACGCTGTGCTCACAGTGGGGTCTATTATTTCCTGTTCATGCATAATCCATGTTAACACAGTGGGCCAGATTCTGATCTTAGTGACAGTGATGTAAATCCAGAGGAACTCCACTGGGGTGTAGCACTAGTGGAAGTAGCTTAGGCCCTTTATGGCTTTCTAGGATATCACTTCTTCAAACCGTTAGTCTCTCAACATCTTGAATCCCATTTTGTCTGTGGAACTCATAGAAAAAGTTACACAAGGCACCACAGTCCTAGATAATTTTCACTTCTGAATATTTGAAGAGTTGGGAACACAACTGAACATTTCACATGCACGTGCAGCTTCTACAATTGTGCACACAAATCATGTCCGCACAATTGCTGTTTGTGCCTGTGATCACCCAGGTTGCCTGAGCAATTGAAGCATTTGCCTGCATGTTAGATGCACAACTGGGCATACATTTTGTGCGTGCAACTCTTCTTTAAACCTGGTTCTGTGCTTTTAAAAGTGCCTCATTTTGGCCTGGCATTAACAATAGCACTGAACACATGTTATGTGATTTGAAAGGCAAATGGCAAGGTTACTTTCTGCTCTAAAACCCCGTTCATTTGCTGCTGCTTTGAGAGGTCTCAGAGCAATGTTAGGACTTTGATAATTAAGAGTTGCTAAACAGAGAGACAGTGACAGATGCTGAGACTAAGCTAATAACCAGTACCAGTGAGTAGCAATCTGATGACAGACAGAAGCTTCCTGGCTTCCATAAAGGAAGACAGAGCCAAACACTGCTTAGATGGAGAGTAGAAATACTAGCATGTGTGTCCACTGCCACAAGAATCCTACTGGCTGGATTCCAGGAGGGGCACGTGGTAGGCAATGGGGAGGGGTGAATTTTTCTGATCTTTTGGAAAGGGCACTAACTACACCTGGCTAGTACGTGCTGCACAGCTCAGCCCTCATGCCAGTCAGCTTGGCCACATCCCATGATGTCCTGGGTATCCCATGGTGCAGGAACTGAGAGTTGAGATGCATGTCCCTCTGAGAGCTCTCTTGACCACTAAGGTTAGATCGTGTTGCAGCTGAAATCACACAGCTGCAACGAGAACATCAAGACCAGCTCCTGCCCTTTAACCATTGGTGCTAATGGGAGATCTGCCTGTAGACGAAGGGCATGGCATGGCCCTATAGCTGTGCAAAGTCTGCAGAGTTTTTTGACCTGATCTATGGAATTGGACAGCTCATTATAAAATCCTCTGCTAAGCTTGGAGAAAATGGGTGTTGCTCAAGCAGACAGATAAGCTTGGTGCTTTGAGGAGCTTGGACAGATGAGAGTCTGGTTCTGAAGTAGGAGAGGCTTAGTTCCATGTTCCACTAAGATACCTTCCTGGTTCATCTTTATCCCAGGCTGCGTTTGCCCGAGGCTGTGGTTTTGTCATAGGGCATTTTCCTGAGCTGAGTCAGGCCTTGGGTGGGACCCTGCCACAGAAACCCCAGGTGCTGTTAGAAGTAGGGTTATGGGACCGGCACTCTTCCAGCGGAGCTGGCACTGACCAGCATTCCACCAGGCTGTGTTGTTACTTTATGCTGCTACGAGTGCCCTCCTTTGGAGGAAATATGAAACTCTGATCTTGGAATTATTTTAACGAGCAATGAATGTAGTCAAAGCACCGTATCAAGGTTAAGCCTTCCACCACCCTTTGGTCCCATTTTATGGAGGGGAAATTATCTATTGCCAAGAGATTTAAATGTCTTGCTTAAGGCCACACAACAAACTGGTTTCAGAGAGTGGATTTCAACTCAGGGCTTCCTAGCTACTAGGTCTATACTCTGGCCTGTGGACACTGCTGGTTCTTGTAAAGCTGGCTGGGATTACTCAACATCCCCTGGCACTTTGCTCAAGCTTGCAGCTGGTGCCTTGGCCATATGCCAACTCAGCTAATAACACCCTGCCTCACTCACTAACCCTGCTGGGTCTGGCTGGATGCCCTGGTCTTCAGTTCCTGACTGACGCTAATGTGCAGAGTTGTGCTGTTGCCTCTTCAGGCCTGAGTGAGATGGTTTGTGTCTATAAATTTGTGAAGCATCTCAGGACCCTTCGGCAAGCCAGGCAATAGCAACAGATGGGGCTCACTCTACTCATTGCTAGAAAATGAGCGGGTCCTTTAGAAACCAGAGGTTCACCAGCCACCATTGTAAGGGATGGTTGATAATGCCAATTTCCCACTTGCAAACTAGTAGAACGGACAGAAGATGTAGCCATCCTAAGCCATCACTGAGTCTTCCATACCCAGAGGGGGGAAATTCACTCTCCAGCAGCTGCCACTTTGCACAGGCTAAGCTGATGCAAAATGTCTGCAAAGTGACCAGAAAGTCTGCCCCGGCCCACTCCTACTAACACCTGCAGATAGTTCCCTGGGAGGTACAGAGCTGGTATAGCCAGCTCTATGCCACCCCTCCCCAGGCACAGCGGTGTATGAAACACTCAGCGGATGAGCAAACACTGACAAGAAACAAGGAGCCTTCACTAGATGACCAGGATCACTGCATAGAAAGGAAGATGCATCTCCCTGTGAATTTCAGTGCTGGCCACCAGCCCGAGTACTGAGGCTTGGGGCCTTTCCTTACGTAACTAAATCACAAGAGTAAGATCAGTTGGAGCCTGATCCTGCTAACTCGCACTCATGAGCTGTCCTGCTGACGTCAGCCAGGCTTCTCTTGTGGGGGAGTGAGGCTCCCCCAGCCGCACCGCCTTGCAGGGACAAACTGTCCTTCTCTCAAGGAGTGCTCCTTGGGCAACTGCCCACACGGACAAAGCCGACCTGGGTGGGCCCGTCCTCCTTTGTTTGGTTTAGATAGCAAGGTGCTTTCCTTACAGCGTGGGTGCCCTTCACCTGGGAAGCTGCCAAGGACAGCGTCCTCACTGCTGGCCCATTCCTGCAGCTGATACATTGCAGTGGAAATGTACAGTGCTGGTCATGGAGCCTGACCACACCAGAGTCTTTGTATTTACTGAGCTGGTGGCTACTGGGTTTGCTAGGTCCTCAGGCACTGGAGGCTCAGCTGGGCACCTCAGAGCTCTTTCAGGCCATGGATCACATCATGTTCCAGACACGCATCTCAAACAGCCTCAAGGACAAGACTCACAGGGCAGATTGTAAGATGTGCCCAAGGGTGGGCAACTTCCAGCTGGGACTTGCTGAGCATGGCTTTTACTGGCTCAGATGGAGCGGGAGCTCCCTCTCGACTCACCTGGCTAAGGGGCTGCCAACAGCATCCAGGTTGAAGCCTCACACTTGCGATGATCTGCGGGGAGCACACACAGCCAGCAGCTCAGGGAGCTACAGTAGGTGGTTAAGTCAGCTGTAGTGACCAGCCAGTGACTAGTGGAAATCCTTCAGTGCACACCAGGGGTCAGATCTGCAGCTGATGGTCTGACATGCTATCTGCATGCTTCCGTCCTCAGTGAACCTGTCTCTCCTGCAGACCCATGGAAATGCCCCTATCTATACTCTGTAACATGCAGCCCTCTGAATACCTATATGGCCCACCCAGATACATCTTGCCTTTTAGGGCCCAGAAGAGCTGATTAACAAGCAGCTGGGGAAGAAAAGGGCAGCTCAGCTTTGACTTCAAGTAACACCAGCGCCTCCCCCTTGACTCCACTGGGAAGGCAGTGGTGTAACTAGAGGAGGATGTGGCCTCAGATGCATGGCCACACCGCCAGCTGGATTGGTACATAAGCCCATCCGTTGGTGCTGGGCTCTCCTTCCTGCGCATGGTGCCAGTCCACCTGGTTCTGCAGCTGATATTCAGCTGTGCTCTGTCCTTCCCAACCACCCAGAAATTCATGGTAGTCCTTTGCCTCTTACCCAGCACATGCAGGAGTATCCCTGCATCCCAGCCTCAAACTGTGATCTCAGGGCCAGGCAATACCAGCCCTGGATCCAAATGGCCAGGATCACTTCCTCTCCCTTGCTGCGGTTGGCGGGGGACTACCTGCACCAGCTGGGATTAGCTGTGACCTAATCTCTGCTGAATGCACAGAGCAGCGTCTGCTAGACTGGAGCAAGGAGGTGATGCACCCATATCTGTGCTGCCCCCCGGAGTAGCTGCTGGCTTGAAGGGGGGGCGTGGTGCAGCCGCAGCCCACCTCAGACTGCAGGTTGGGCCAGAACGTCGGGGACATCCTGGCTGGTGGTGATTGACCATCACAGGCTGTATTTGGGACTTAGAAAGCCAGGAAGACTGACGGGGTCCCATCTGTGTCCAGCAGCAGCCTCGGTAAACAAGCAGGTTTGCCTTCACTCCGATGGACCTGTATCCTCTCTGCCATGAGAGATGGGGTGGTGCACACAACGATCAGTCAGGGAGCCCCACCCAAGAGTCCCATTCCCCCTTGCCCTCTTAAGGTCATGCCCCTAGTTCCTGAGGCAGGGCCTGGCCTGGCTGTGGTGGGGAGGGCAAGGTGCTCCCATCCTGCTGCGTGGCCCCTCCTGGCAGAGCAACCGAGCATTCTGGAAACTATTCGAAAGGCAGGAGTGAGTCATGTGCAGCTGCAGCGCCTGGCAGGCTGAGCTGAGCCCTCTCCCTCCCTCAGATGGGGTCAGGGCCATTGGGCACAGAGAGCAGGGCTGGCTCACCGCCACCAGGGCGAGGCACTTCCAGAGATCCCAGAGCCTGGCAGCAGCTCAGGAGATGGGTCTCCCCCTTTACTCTCCTGTAGTCACCGGCATCAGTTCCTCTGCTCTTCTCTCCCCACAGCATCTCCAGCAAGGAGCTGTCAGAGCTCATCGAGCGGCTGCAGAAAAATGCCGACCAGGTGGAAAAAAACATTGTAGAAGCTGACTCCCGAATGCAGAATGTGAGTAAGAGCTGCCCATGCACTCAAATCCCACCCCACTTAGCCACACTCCTTCCCATACACACCCCCACTCCCATTCGTCTGTAGGCACCTGTTCCCAATACATCCTGCCCTCTGCCCATTCTCCTTCTGGGATTGCCCTCTGACATCATCCAATCCCTAGATACCCTCTCTTTGTGTACCTGTGCATTGCTCACCTTCCATAAACCTGCCACACCACCCTGCAGGCGTCCAACACCTATCGAGCCATCCCATGCATGCGTGCACCTCCTCCACCCGCCTTCTCCCTGAATGCACATCTACCCTGCCCCCATCCTGACCTTGATTGCAGTTACCTTAGTGAGGGAGCTTTCCTACCATTGCACTTAGCCCTTAGCTTGTCGGTCCACACCAAGCCTGCAGCCCAGTCCTTCTCTTGGAGGATCCTCTTTGCATCCATCTTCCCTTCACGTGCACCTGCTACCTTCCCTGCTCGTGTGACTGAGAACACCTTTGATCACTACAGCCAAGAGAGTTTGCAGAATTTTGTCAACTTCAGGCTGTTCTGCAGTTTTGTTGCCATTTGCATTTCACTCCCGTGGGACAGTGAAATTAAGCTGTCAGTTTCACTTTCTATTTACAGTCAGTTTCGTTTCCCATTTCTTTACAACCACCACAATGCTGAAGGGTGGGAGATTCCCCGGACTACAGAGGAAGGTTTAACCCTGTTCATTCCCCTCCCCTTGGAAAAACCCCAACCGGTGTCATTTAAACTAATGGTCCTAAATATATTTCCAGTCCTTTGATTTTGTTAAAAAAAATAGATTATATATCATAAATGTGAGGCCTGCCCTACTGGATCATGTCCCCCATACACAGCAACAGCAGAGCTGCTTCTGTGATGGGATGCCTGGTGGCTTTATAGAATCATAGGGTTGGAAGGGACCTCAGGAGGTCATTTAGTCCAATCCCCTGCTCAAAGTAGGGCCAATCCCCAAATGACCCCCTCAAGGATTGAACTCACAATGCTGGGTTTAGCAAGCCAATGCTCAAACCACTGAGCTACCCCTCCCCTCCAAGAGCTAGCCTGAGGAACATGTTACAACACTGGCCCTATAACACCAGTGCAGCATGGCTAGATGAGAGGGACATAAAGAGGGGGAAATGTTGTGAAGCTAGGAGGTTAAACCCTCAGACCCTAGTTACCTGTGACTTGGATAACAGGTTTCAGAAGAGGCCTGCTATGGAATGGAATAGATTACGTGGCCTCCTGGTATTTCCATATAAACTAGTGAAAGGATTCACTAGAAAATATTCAGGAGGAGGTCTAGTCACAGGCAACCAGGGTGTGAGATCATGAGAAAACAATAGACATGAACATCAAGGGAAAAGGAAACAGAAACTCCAGCTTGGGGTTCAGCTGTCTCCGATGAGCCTAGCCACAGCATCCAGCCTGCCCAAAGGTATTCTATCCTTGGCCTCCCAGGCAGGCAATCTATAGTCCTGCTCCTGAGCATCTGTGGCTGGGGAGGAGGCCAGTGTGTGAAGGTTATTATCCTGTTCATGGGTGTCCCTCCTCCTTACACAGTGTGCCTCACAACGCAGATCGTATGACCAGTCCTTATTTAATAACTCCACGCATTGGGCAGTTTTATGTTTTCCCATCATTCAGGTGCTATCGATTTCAGCTCTTTCTGCCAATTCACCATCCTTTTCTCGGTACATTCACAGGACTTACACAAGCTCAAGGCCGGCCAGCCTGCTCAATACAAGGACCACACAGCAAGTAAACTGACTGAGTCGGATAAACTCCTCTATGTTCTGGATGGGGATGCAGCAATTGCCAGGCACATGAAACACCCACAGGGTGACATGATCACAGAAGAGTAAGTCCAGCGGGGACAAAATTGGTTCTGGATCCCTAATTGCATGCAGGTTGCTGGGCTAGCCAGAATCCACTACAGAGAGGCACTTGTTAACCCCCCTATAGGCCAGCAGGCATTTCTGTAACTCCTTATTGGAGGGCACTGTATGATATAGCTAGAGTTGGGCAACATTTTTGGCAGAAAGTTTTTTGGTCCAAAAACGCATCTCCGAGTGGATGGAAACATTTCATGGATTTGGGTGGAATTCGCCTAATTGTTTCAGTAAAAAAAATTCTGAAAAGAATTGAAATGTTTGGGTTTGATATTTTAGAAAAGAAAGTTTGGTTTTTCAATTCTAAAAGCCTTTTCGTTCGGACTTTTACTGTCATTTTAAAGAGAAGGTTTAAAAAAAATACCTGAAAAGAAAATGAAACGTTTCATTTAGGATAGAACAAAATGTTTTGTTTGATTGAAAAAATTCAGTCTGCTGGAAATTTTGGTTGGCTGAAAAGTTTTGAAAAACCTTTGTTTCTAGTCAATCCAAAACAATTTTTTTTTCCAGTTCAGCCACCGAACTGGAAAGTCAGTGATTCACATAGCTCTAATTACACCACAGAGACAGCCCATGCTAAAGAGGGCTTTTGTGTGTCTGTAGTTACAGCACCTTAGACTGGACTCTCATGTTAAGCAGGGTCAGCCCTGGTCAATACTCAGATGGGAGACCTGAAGTGGAAAAAAGGGTGGTGGTGCTGCTCTTCCCTCAGGTCAGTTCTGCACCGTGTGGCCCTGCACTATGCTGCAGCAGATGCTGACTGTTTGGTGAGATGCAAAATCCTATTCCTGAGCGGTCATTAAAGATTGCATGGCAGTGCAGTCCGACCATGCCCCATCTTCTCCCAACATGACAGGGGACTTGTCGGGGGGGACGAGGAGGATGACCCAGAGCTGATGGTGCCAGCTCTGTGCCAGCCCAGGGACTGATCAAACCAGCCCACTTACCGCATCCTTGATGCCCCTGGGTTGCTTCTTCCTTTCTTCAGCATCCGGCAGCTGAAAGAGCGTGTGGCAAACCTGCGTGCGAAACACGACCAGATCTACAACTTCACTCCGCAGGACGTGGAGCCGCAGGTCAACTGGTCCAAGGTGATCGACGAGAAACAGGTACAGTGACCCCGGCATCTGCCCCTGAAACACCTGTGCCTGCCTGCAGCGACCCTCAGGGCAGCTCTAGAGATAAACTTTTGGTGCAAGCCTGTCATATGGGTGCCGGAATTTTTTCTCCATGGAAGAACACACCAAGGAGCTCTCACTCAAACCATCAAGACAGCTTAACATTGCATGGAGCATACACCACAGCAGAATGTATTGAGCAGGGGCAGATGAGGGTGGCTTGGAATATCAGAGTGGAATCAAGGACTCCAAGGGTTTTGGAATGAGTTTAAAAGGACCAAAGGATAGGTGGGCAGCTGTCTTTAACTGAGTATTTAGCTACACTGGGGATCTGCCCTGAGGACAGCCATCCATGGCCAGCCACTGGGCGAAGCTGCACCAATGGAGCTCCCTAGGGCAAAGCACTATTTTACCAGTGTAGCTTGTACCTGCTTGAAACCTGGGTAAGCTGCCCCACTGCTAATCAAGGCTTATCACAGTTTGCCCTGTCTGCTAAAGTTAAGTGATGCTGGTAGCCATCTACCAATGCCTGAAATTAGACAAAAAATGGGCAAAGCCTCCTTTGGAGGCAGTACATCCTAGTGGATAAAGCACTTGACTGGGATTCAGGAGACCTGGGTTCCACACACAGCTCTGTCACTGCCCTGCTGGCTAACTTCGGGTGAGATACTTCCCTGCTCTGTGCCTCAGTTTCCCCATCTGTAAAGTGTGGATAATGACACAGACCCCCCTTGTAAAGTGCTCTGAGATCTACAGACAAAAAAGCACCATATAAGAGCTAGGTATTAGCTTTTGTCTTGCTATTTCCCCCATCACCTTCTTTTATTCTCTTCTCATTCTCTTTGATACATTACTTTTTCTATGTCTAGCATGAAAAACAAAGGGGCAGATCCTGAACTGGTGTAAATCAGCACAGGTCCAGAGAGTTGTGCCAGTTGACACGAACTGAGAGTCTGGCATAAATGGATGCTACAGGGGTGTGTGGCAGCCACACCTTACGGGTTCTAATCCCCTCCGCTGCTGTTCGTGGCTGCTCGGTGACTGGGAACAGAATTGCATTTTATTCAGACAATCCCGGGGACTTTGGGTCAGTTCTTATGAACGAAAGGACAATTTCCCTCCTATCGAGGGCTGGCCTACAATGCCTGCTGTATTCATTAGCCAGATCCAGCACAATAACAGAGACAACTGGTCGCTCCACACTGTTGATTTTGCTGCTATTCAAACTGCCAAGTCAGCTTCACTTTGCAAATCCCCAAATCCAGCCTGAGCTGCAGCTTGTTTAATTAGCACTTTGCATTAGGATGGCCATGCTGGCCTTGCAGTTCTGCCCATTGCACGGGCTCCGCTGCCTCCAAAGGGCAACAGGCCCATTAGCAGGGGAGAGAAGAGGCCCTTGCAGTGACGGAGGTTTGTACAATGCTGGGGAAATGCCAAGCAGTGGTTATTAGCATTCACATCACAGGTGGTGGCTGCCACCTATCTCGTCCCCTAGCACCTTGCAGTCTTGGGCTGCTCCTTCTCCCACTGACGCCGCTAGCCAAACTCCCAGCAGGCCCATCTTAGCCTCTGGAGAAGAGACCCTTCACAATGCAATCCAAGGCTGCTTCCTAGGAGCATGGAGACTGCTATATTAGATCAGATCTTCGCCAGGGGTGCCCACCCTCTGGCAGCACCTGGCAATAGACACTCGAGGAGGCAGCTTGTTAATCATGCAATGCTGTAAAAAAGTGGGGGAGGGGGAAAGCCCAGGCCACAGCTGACACCCTGTAGCTAAGAATGGGTCACCCTTGCATAGCTGCGAGCAGGCCATGTTCACACCTGCTCTTGAGGGCCTGCTGCAGCAGCAAGACCTACGGGCTGCCTCTGCTCTGAGAAGCTCGTCCTAGAGGTGCTGAGTGCCCCTTGCTCTGACGTGACGCGGTGGGAGAAAAGAGGAGGTCTGGCTCAGAGATCCCTGCACCGTCCGTGATGCTGAGTGCTTCAGCCAAGGCTCTTTCTAGGTCTTCCAGGAGCAGAGATTCCTGTGAGACTTCCCAAATTCCCCACTGTAATGAAGCAGAAGAGGGCACCCTAGGCTGGGGGTCTCTCTGCCTTAGCTCCTATCAGAGACAGCCAGGCAGACAGAAGAGCTGGAGAGTGGTTCCTGGTATGCCTGTTGCTAACTTTAACCTCTCTGTGCACCAGGAAACGTTGAACAGCCAGGGCTTTGGGACCGACCTGCCGCTAGTCAACAGCCAAGTGGAAGAGCACAACATCTTCCACAATGAGGTGATGGCCATCAGGCCACATATCAGCAAGGAACGGGACAAGGTAGGGTCCTTCTCTGCCTTACTCGCTGGTGTTCCCTATGCCAGTCTTCGCTCTGTGGCACGTGCCAGCCTCTGCTCTTTCTACCCTGCCCCCGCCCAGCACCTCCTACACAGGGGATTGCAGAGCACAGGACAAGCAACAGGAACCACAGGCCAGGCTGGAAGTGACGCACCCAAGGGAAGGACAAGCTTTCAAGGACATGAGGAGAGCAACACTCAAAGTTGCTTGCAGTGCCATGGGCCCTAACCAAGCCGTGTGTCCAAATACCCCCAATTGCAGGGTGTCCTGAAGCCACACCTGTACCCAGAGTTGAATTTCACGCATGGACCCTAACTTTACAGTGGCAGTCCCCTGACATGTCCCCTCCTAGATCCAGCCCCTTTTGCCCTACAGACTTTGAGTCACTCCAGCTGTGCTCTTCAGCCCTTCTCATGCCTGGCTTTTCTCTCCTTTGTTTGCAGGAATATATGAGCAGCCTCCAGGTGAAATACCAGAAGTTGCTGGTAAGAACCTCCCTCAGCCCTGAGGAGACCGGATGTTGGTGGCTAAGCACCAGAGAGCTGGGGCGAGGGTGTGTGCACATGTGAAGGACGTGTAGGAGGGAGACGCGTTGCCTAGAGTTGCTCATTGCTGGTGGGGTGGGGGGGTGCAGAGCCCTCACAATCACCCCTCCCACCCAGAGGAAAGTTCTGAGTAGGCGGCCTCCTTAGGCTGCTCTTCCAATTCCACGACTGGGTGGTGAGCTCTGACCCTCTGTAATCCTCTCCTTTGACAGTCAGGGTCCCAGCAGCGGCAGCAGGATTTGAACTCCCTGCAGGATTACATGCAGCGCTGCACAAACAAGCTCTACTGGCTGGATCAGCAGGCCAAGGACAGAATACATTACGACTGGAGTGACCGCAACCTGGACTACCCCAGCCGGCGCCGCCAGTATGAGGTATGTGTATACCCTCTCTGGTACACAAAACCTGCCTATCTCACCAGCTGTCTCCTACTGGCCAGGTGTATTACACTACTAGGCAGAGGCAGAGTTCCCAAAGGGAGAGAACACTGCACTGGGACTCAGGAGACCTGGGCCAACTGGGTGACTTCACAGCCCAGCTCTGTGCCTCAGTTTCACCATCTGTAAAATGGGATCAACGATACTGACCTCCTTTGTAAAGTACTTTGTGATCTACTGATGCAAAGGGCTGGGTAAGAGCTAAGGCTTGATGTTATTACATATGCAAACAGACCTGGCCCTAAAGCAAAAAAGAATGAAAATATCTGTCTTGACATGGGGCCTGAGTCTCCTCTTGCTCATTCTGGATTTACCTTGGTGGGAGCAAGGAGAGAATCCAGCTCAGAGACTTTACAAGCAGCTGTAAGGAAAGGAGGAGGCCAAAATGCAGCAGGGCAGGGTTGGGGCTTCCTGGCCTTGAGGCAATCTCTGTTTTGAGTGCACTGAGGAGTCAGATCTTTTCATTTTAAGGTAGGTAAAATCTGGAGTGTAAGCAAGGGGTCCCTTCCCTCTTCTGTTGCCTGGGTTCCTGTGTTCTGGTGCGTTAGCAATAAGTCCCCTCCTCACATTCCCTTCTGAGCCTGACACCTTCATTACCTCCGTCTAGAACTTCATCAACCGCAATCTAGAAGAGAGAGAGGAGGCTGTCAACAAACTGCATGCAGAGGGAGACCACCTACTAGCCCAAAACCATCCTGGGAAGAACCCCATTGAGGTGAGTGTCCCAGAGAATGCTAACGGGTATATCTTTTCCCTGAATACCCTGGAGAGAACATCATCCCATCCAGGAAATGCCTACTTGACCCTGACCCAGCACCCTGAGATGACACTCCATGGAGAAAACTCCCATGCCCTTTGTCCTGTATTGTCACTCACCCTGCAATGGCTCCTCAGCTTTGCATGGCTTCCTGAGCTGCCAAATGCCAACCAAAAGGCTCCCCTCAATTGCAAGTGTATAAATCGGGTACAGTGGGAAAACACAGATCCAACTACCCACCTCCACCAGGCCTGTTATCTTGTTCCTCCCATGACAAGCAGAGCTGTTTAAAAAAAAAAAAATTGTTGTAAAACATGACATTTTTTCACATTTGTCCCCCAAAATGTGTCCCATGTTCTGGCCCGCTCTGCCGAGCAGCTCTGTTCAGACATGAGGATTTCTGGCTCTGGCCTTAGGCTGCCCACAAGGATTCGTTCAGTGGAGATGGAAGGTGGCACTTTCCCCTGGGTAACAAGCATGTGGAGTTAGGTTCACTCCTGGAGGATCTCCATTGACTCCAGTGGCATTACACCAAGAGAGAATTTAGCTCCCAGAGGAAAACTGGCTAATGTGCTGCTCCTGCTATGCATTGCTACTATTCTTGGTCTCAAACTCCATTCATGATTGTGTCACCGAGTAAATCCCTTCCTGGGATTCTTCTCCGGAGCTGATATTAACCCACTGAGGCAGGTGACAAGCCTCTGTAACATGCCCACTGCTCCCATTGTGTCATAGGCTCACATGGAGGCTGTCCATGCTGACTGGAAGGAATATCTCAACTTGCTGATCTGTGAGGAAAGCCATCTGAAATTCATGGAGGACTATCACCAGGTACCAGACCCCAAAGGCTGGGAAGGCTCCTACTTTTCAGTGGGCCCTGGGAGAGCAGATGCTGTGTTCTGAGGGATCTGCGAATGCAGAGGACAAGCGCCATGTGCTCTAATGTCTATCTGCCCATGCTAAAAGCCAGGATACTAGACTCGGGAGTTTCATGGACTTCAAGGCCCAAAGGGATCACTGATCATGCAAGCTGACTGTGTAGCACAGGCCAGAGTTACCCTGTACTGAGTATAGTAACCTGTGTTTGACTAGAGTACATCAGCCAGAGAGGCCCCAGCCTCACTCTGAAGCTATCAAGAGATGGAGAAGCCACTCACGAGGAGAAGGTTGTTTCTGTGGTTGGGCACAGGCAAGCTGGGTTTAATTCCTGCCTGCCACAGGCTTCCTCTGTGACCTTGGGCAAGTCACACAGGCCCAGATCCTCAAAGGTATTTAGACTCCTGTCTCTGAAACAAACAGAGCCTTTGAGGCTCTGGGCCCGAGTTTCTCTGTGCCTCATCCCCCACCTGTGCCAAGGGACAATACTTCCCAACCTCCAAAGGGCATTGTGAGGATAAATGCATCGGTGAACATGAGGCTCAGACACTCTAGATAACCCCAGAAAAAGACTCCCAGAGAGCAGAGCTTCTGCTGTGAAATCCTCAAGCATGAACCCCGCAACCCCTCTCTCATTTACTGCCTTCTGTTGTCTGAATTCCCTTTTCTACCCCATGGAGCAGTTCAGTCCCTGGAGCCCTCCATGCTCTCGTGCCCAGGAGCTCTGGGCTTGACTGGGAACAGGGAAGAACACATTCCAGAGGGTGCTGAGAGCAGAAGCAGCTGAGGGAGGGAGGGCACAGAGCAAGAGCAGATGGGAAATGAGGTGGTGGTATCAGTTCCTGAGGGTGTCTCTCAGACAGGCGCGTTGCACCTCCCCAGGGTAATCACTGCCATGCAGGTTTGGGGCTGGCCCCTGACAGTGCATGGTGAAGGGAGCAAGTGCCAGGCTGTCCTGCCACTCAACAATCAAAGCACTCCCCACATCCCTAGGGTGGGGCAGGGCAGCGCTGGAGGAATCCCAGTGCAATATTTTCACATTGGCTGGAGGCAGAGGCTGAACAAGGCCCTCACTGCTTCCCTGCCGGTGGCATCGGGCACTGCATGGAGCCCTGCAGATGCTTCGAGCAGGGAGACAGGCAGAGAAAGAGCAGGGGCCTAGGTCTGGTAATAGCCGGAGGAATGATCCACACTAGTCTCTTTAAACAAGCAAGAGACACACTCAGGTGTCTACCCCTTGGGGGCTGGGGGATTACTGAGAAAAAGCAGTTCAGCACCTGCAGGGCACTTCAGACTCTTTCTGCAAGACTTCTCCAGCTTAGTACCAAAGAGGATCAGCCCAACGCTGGGGAGAAATGAAAAGACAGGGCAAGATTCTCAACCACCCCCAATGAGCACCGAGCAGAGGAAGTGCTGGGTGGAGCTGCAAAGGAACCACCTCACCCCCACGCATCGTGTTGCCCTGGGGCTCACTCGGCCCTAGTCCAGGCTCGCAGGCCGCCCCACTGCCGCTCAGAGGGGACACAGCACTCACCTGTGGTGGGCCCATGCAGGGGTCTGATGCCTCTGCCAGCTGGGGGCTCTCTTTTAAACAAGAGTCTTGCTTGGTCTTCCGGCAGTTCCAGAAGAATGCTACGGATGCCCAGGAGCTGTTGAAGAAGGTGGACACAGACCTGGACCAGAAATACAACCCTGACTTCAAGGACAGATACCAGCTAGAGTCGCTTCTCAGGGAGCTGGATGTGAGTAGCAGCACAGTAGCAGATGAGCACAACACTGACCTTGGTGATGGGAAAAACCTTTGTGGCATCAGAGCAGGTGCTGCCTAGAAGGGTGCAGGCAGGCCGGTGGGCTGCCTAGTCTCTGCCCATGGCAGGTGCTGGGGCCTGGACACTTCTGTCCCTCTGTATTCACCTGTTTATTGTTCTGTGCTGGCCACACCCTCTTCCCCTTTGGCCTGCTATTACACCTTTCATGACGAGACAAGGGAGCGTGGGGCTGAACTGTTTCTGAGCTGGTTCTCCCATCACACTCGTACTTGCCCAGGTTGGGAGCATCATTAGATTGTCACGGGACTTGGCAGAACCACGCGTGAGGGAAACGTTAACCTACCCAGGGAAAAGCCAGGCAGAGCAGCTGGGCTGCTTCCAGGCTGGAGTGCAGCAGTAAGGGACATGCCGCCACCCTAGTGCAGGCAGCCACCCTCCTCCTTCCCCATGCCTCCAAACCAGACAACCCCCCCAGATCCCTCTTCAGCCTCTGGTTCAGCGCTCGTCCCACAAGTTGGGGGCTGGGGCTGAGGGTAAGCACATGATCCTGGGCAGGGAAGGTGCTGGGACCCAGCAAACAAACTTTCTTTCTGATAATTGGTCACAGACATGTCCTTAGAGAAGTTTACTGGTTGGGGCCGCATTTGTACTGGTCTCACCCTACTATTTCCCTAGGTGGCACTGGTCCCCTGGCTGTCACACCTCACTCATTACACATTCCCTCAATGTTTGTGTTACTGGTGAATGCTGAACAACAAAGACAAGTTCATATTTGTCCCTCCTCTTGTTCCCTCTCCCCACTGACATCACAAGCCCTCTTCCCCCACTGACATCACAAGCATTTCCTTTGGACTTCTCAGTTGCTGCAATGGCGCAAAGCAGTTAAGGGGAGGAAAGAGCAGACAAGCACATTTTCCCCTTCAGGTTGCTCACGTCCTCCGCTTAGTGTGCCTCTTGCCTATGGAAATAGGAAATGCCAGCAGGAGACTGAGTCTTGAACAGCACCTCAGCCTCTGTGGATGGAAGGAGTCACTGTTGAGAAGAATGTATTCATATTTCTTGATATTTTGCATTATGAATATTCAACACCAAACAGCTCTTTTAAAAGGGCCAGAGTAGCTGAGATGATGCCCAAGCTTTACAAATCAGCTCTGTCAGCCAGGACCCAAGGGAGCATTTTAGGCTGTCCCAGCAGCAGTCTCCACGACCCATTCAGGCGCTAAAGGTCTATCCATGGCCAACATGCCACATGCACAGCCCTCCAGTGGTCCACAGGTAGCAGTGGCACATTTTTAAACCTCCCACCTCATCACGGCTTTTCCTTTCCCCCTAGGACCAGGAGAAGGCCTTGGACAAGTATGAGGCAGTGGTGAAGTCCCTGCAGACGCACAGCCTGCAGGTGCTGCCTCTGAAGTACCGCCGGGAGAGCCCACTCAAGCCCATACCTGTGGAGGCACTCTGTGACTATGAAGGCGAGGAGGTAAACCTTCCCTCTGACAACCGGATCCTGGGGCTCCGGGGGGCACGGCCCTGCAGGGAAAATGGCTCACCCATTCCATGCCTCCCACTCAATGGAAACCTGGTTAGGAATGAGAGTTTTCCTTGTGCCTAGGTATTAAAATATAATTTATTCTGGCCAAGGCCTTGGCCCTGCCTGGAAAAGAGAGGAGATGTGGTGGGGGAGGATGGTAGCTCGTGACAGCAGCTAGACACAACTAGCCTTGAGGGTCATTTCTCCTACAGAGATTCAATGGATTCAAGACACTACACTGTATAAGAAGCCTCCTGAAGTTAGAGCCTCCTTGACCTGTAGCCTGTGGAGCACTCCCAGGTTGGCTGTTCTGTCACACTCAGAAGCTGTGCAGCTTCCTGGTGGTTGTAGCCCAGTCCAGGATAACAACAGGGCACAGGCATCTTTTGTGACTAATTAAACTCAACCCCCAAGCACCTCTCTGTCTCCCTTTGCCAGGCATTTTGCTAATATAAATTCCACCATGATCCTTTGCACGTGCTGCTGGCTGAGTGCCATGTGACAGCAATGCTGGAGGAGCTAGTGCACAGGATGACAGAAGCAAAGCAGCCTGTCAGAGCAGGGGAGAGAGATTACCCACGCCGGAGCCCCAAGCGTGCAATTTAGGAAAGGAAATGAACAGCACAGAAACAAAAGGCAGGGCTGTAGCCTGCCAGCCCCAACTAGCCCCTTTAAGGGCATTTATTTGCATTGTGCTGCCTCAACCCCATCCTCACATTGGCGTTTCCTTGGTGTAACCAGCCCTTGTAAAGTGATACAAGCAGGGGGAGGGAGCAGGACTGGGAGGATTAAAGGTGGTGGTATCCTGAAGGGGCTTATGTGGTCCACATGCAGGGTTTGAAGATAAGCACTCTGTATCTAACCCATCCCACATCCAGATGAAATTAGCAGCTAGATCCCAGGGCTGTTTCTCCTGCTAGCAAGCAGAGGAGGGACCAGGGAAAGGTAGGGGACCTGAGGCTTACTGTGGCCATTTAGAGTTTGTTGAGGGAAGCTCAACACACTCCTGGCTGCAGAGAGGTACGCTGAGGATTGCAGAGATGGCAGTAGCGTGTCTGCTCATACGGGATGGTGCTAGCAGCTCATAACCTGCAAGCAGGCAAGTCAGTCAAACCACCCCCAAAGGGGAACAACAGCTGTATTTTCTCTAAGAACCTCTACTACCCAGCTGATGGTGGGAACACATGCCTGCCTGTGAAAAGCCATAGGGCTGCGCGTTAACCAGGATAGCCAGACAGGACCCCACCCTGGCCTGTGTCCCTCTCAGGTCGGCATGCACTAGACCAGAATGGTGGTGGTTATTAACTGACTGGCAGTTGTGACTGGTTTCTGCTCTAGGGCCAGGTTACCCGTGGAGCCCGATACACCCTGACTAAGAACAACGGTGACATCTGGGATGTAACAGACAACTCAGGAAACAAGATCCACGTCCCAGGGGTCTGCTTCATGATTCCTCCCACAGACCCCGAAGCGCTAGCTCTCACTGACAAGTACGTGCGATCAGACCCTTTTCAGTGTAGCCTGAGCTAGGGTGTAACTGGACCTTCTCTTTCCTGCTGAGCTTAAGACACACGTGGGTAGGACTTTGCTCTTTCTGAACCAACACAACATGGAATTATGGAAATGAATGCACAGGGGTGAAAAGTGCTTCACTGGGCCAGGCTCTGGGGTTAAGGCCTGACCAAGGCAGTTTGTGCTCACAGCTCTTCTGAAGCCTAAATCCTTCCCATCCCGAGAGATAAACACAGCAAGAAGCTGTTAAATATACTTAGCTCCTCAGTAGTCAAGGCTGCTCTCTCTCTGTGGAAAATGGAAATAAGGACGCTAACCTTCCTTGATAAAGCACTTTGTGAGCTGCAGCAGCTTCTTAGCGTATGCTCAGCATGCATCAGGTGGCATGTGACCAGAATTCAGATGTGCTCCGTGACCATTCACACTTAGTGCTACAAATACAGACATCACCGGGCAGATTCAGGGGCTGTTTTGACAGAACAGGGGTTCGTGGGACTGTCCTAGATTCCCCTCACAGCCCTGCACGTCTCCATCTTATGGCAACCCTGCTATTGCCAAGGGAGGAGGAAGTGGCTCTTTCCAGAACCCAACAGCCCTGCTCTGCCCATCCACTAGCACCAGAACCAGCTTGCTAGAGAGCAATTCAAGGCAGCCCCTTTCTCCACTTCCTCTGCAGGGGGACTGGAAAGGACACCAGATTTGCCCACCCTTAGGGTCTGAGTGCAGCTGAACAACTGTGGGTGGGTCATGCTACCACCATCTAGGGCTTTGTCTAGAGAAGGAGATGCACCCTTATGACTAGGAGAAGTCCCTTGGTTATGGTGAAATGCTCTCCCCTATGGCAGGGGCAATAGGTTAGCTGGCACTTGGGTGGCAGTCCTGATGTTTCTGGCCAACTGGATGCATATGGCACTTAAAGGGTGAAGGAACAGGTCCTAACCTCAATTCACACACTGTCTCATTGTGTAGCATTGCCAGTCAGTATCAGAGTGTGAAGCAGAAGACAGCCAGCAGCAAGAATGCGCTGCAGCAACGCTATGAAGGGCTGAAGGCTGACGGTATTGGAGGTGAGTCTTCACACCTGGATCCTTTTGACAAAGCCTTTGCAGAGTCCTAGGGTTGGTGGCAGGATTGCGATAGTGGGAGCTGGGGTTTTGGTTTTCACCGAGCTCTCCCTCTCTGTGTCTGAGTCTAGTCCAGCCCCTACTTCCCATGGCCTCTAACCCAACATCCTCTGGTTATCTAGATGCTGCATCCATACAGGTGCGCCAGCTGCTAGCAGAATTAGACAAAGTGAAAAGCGACCTAGACAAGCAGGAGAAGGCAATAACAGCAAACCTACGTCCCCCACTGGAGCACAGCCGGGCAGTGCAGGACAGTGCTGAGCGCTCAAAGGACCTTAAGGTAACAGACATGGAGAAGAAGGTAGGGAAGGTCATTTGCCCATCTCATAGGCTAATCACTGTAGCAAGAGCCATGAAAGCAACCTCGGTACAGGAAACACAACAGCAGAAAAGCCAGCTAGGGAATTGCCCTAAGACTATTAAGGTAATTTGAATGTGTTTATTCAGCTACCAATCTCATGGCTGCCAATGCACAGCTGCAAGCCTAACTCCATAAAAAACCCTCTCCCTGTATTAGGAAAGAAAAGGAAAAGTACCAAAATATCACTATTCTTAGATGCAATTGCTCCTCATGCACCAACTCCCAAAAGCATCATTGCTTGCATGCAATTAGATGGTTTCTCCTTTTCCACTAACAGCCCTGGCATATTCCTTGAACATATAAAGCAAGCCAAGCTTCTTCCTCTGAGTGATGAGACCTCTGCCGTTGTCTTGGCAGGAAATTCAGATCTCTCTTCCCACCGTGATGGGGTCAGAAAACAAACACCCAGTAAGATGAAATGGCCATAACAGCTAGGGGCTATTCTTTAAGGGCCTCAGTGTATGGAAAGAATACTAGTGGGATAGAGGTATGGTGAATGGAGGGGACAGAGTCTTGAATGTTAAAATAGGGTGGATGAGGGAATATTGGATGTGTGGGTCCAAAACCCTTAACACAGTTCGCAGCTTCATCCCTGCATCACAATGGCATGATCCTACAAAGAAATGCCATCCTAGAGCAACATGCTGCTGTTTGACCCTAAATGCCCTCAAGAAACATCACCTTGTCTCTGCAGGCTGAGACCCACCTGGCACAAAATCCTTCCCTCATATCTGGAACAGGGAGCCTGCCTCAGTTCAAGCCTCCCTGCTGGCCCAAGGTAGCCAGGAGCCGCTGCCTTATTCGTCATCCGGTCGCTAGAGCCCTGTTCAGTGGCTGTAAGGACTTTCTTCTCATTGCAGAACATCTCCAATGAGGTCCGCTGCATCGAGCCTGAGAAAGCAAAGAAGATCCAGGAGTGTGAGGCCTTTATTGACAAAGTACCCAACACTGGCAATGCTGCCTTGGTAAGGAACAAGGTAGAGGACACTAAGAAGAAGTACGACCAAGTGGTCCAGCTGCTCAGTGCTGCCCAGGAAAAGTATGTTATGGCTTCCTCTGGGCTTAATCCAGACTTTTCAGCAGTGGCGTAAGAATGCAAGAACATTCTTCTTGTATTTACAGGGTGGATGTGTCCAATCGCCTTGAGAAGAGCCTTCAGCAAGGCAGAAACCTGCTGTCTGCATATGAAAACAAACTGGTGATAGAGGATACTGTGCCAGAGGACTTGGGAGCCCTAGATCATAAGAAAGAGGAGCTCTTGGTAAGTGGTTTCTTCAGCCAGTTCTCTAACCTATCAACATGCTCAATAAACAGATATACACTAGAAAACCTGGCCCAGGTGTCCGCTCAAGGGACCAGCCAAAACACCAACGAGTTAGCAGAGATGATCTTCAACAAAGGTGGAGAGGACTTGGACTCATTCCATTTTCATCAATGTGTCTGCAGTCCTGAGATAGAGAGGTTGCTTGACAATGGGTGATCTCTGTACAGACTTCATTGTAGCACAAGGGATTCTCAGCACAAGGTGCTCATGGCACAGGGATGGTTCTTGCCTCATTGCCACCAACGTGCATCCCTTAAACGAGCGCCCCTTACTTACCAAACCAAAATTCTAATGCCTGGCAGGCACTACTGACTTGACTATAAGGCTACCATTAGAATTCCGATGACAGAATGGCTCAGGGACCATTTGGTTAAGTAGCGACCTCTAGGTCCTAGTCAATGGGTCACCTATCCCAGTCTGCATCCTTGTGGGTAAGCTCAATGGAAAGGCGAAGAACTCAATGTGCTGGTGCCCAATAGCCTCTAGAGGCTGTCTCTCAGGAACAGGGTGCAGGCAAGCATGCAAAAGCTATTGCAGTGACAGGGACGAAAGACTTAAATCTTCAGCACTTTTCACAAACACTGTTACTTAAAAATTAAGAAAAGGGGGAAGTCAAGACAAGAAAGAGGTGGTTTCCTCCCCCAGCAGATCTGCTGGATGGCTCCTAGCCTTTATCTAGAATCCCCAGGCCTGGGGCCTGAGTGTCACCCCCACAGCCAGGACACAGCAGCCTCTGCAGCATTAGCACAAGCCTGGTCATCTTCCAACATCACCTGCAATGCCCACACCGGATGCTGCTGGAACAGAAGGGCACTTTCATGCAGAGCACCACACTCATTGCACTGAAAGTAGGCCTAGCGCTCTTCCTTCTTGCTTTGCATCCATGGTCTTTGCAGGACTGGGAAACAGTGCATCACTTAGATCAAAAGAAGGATCCTGCATACTGGAGAAATCTTGCACGAAGCCAACTTTTCCTAACTGGTTTAACCACATGAGCTGAAGTAATATTTGCCATTCCCTCATTCTGTGAGCCATGATCTGGGTGCAATTGCATGGGGTAGCAAAGAATTCAGGGGTGACAGGGTTAGAGGAGTAGGAATGCAAGGAACACTCATGAGTGACCAGCAAACTTCTTTCTTTAAAGCTAGAACTGCAGCTAAGCTATGTCAGAGAGATACTTGGTGAAAGCCTAGGATCTGTCTAACAACCCTATCGTTCTCCTGCTCCCATTCCAGGCCATGGGCATGGAACTGCAGTCCAAGAGGTCTCTGCTTAACGAGGCAGAGCAGAATTTGCAAAAAACAAAGACATGCTCCAGCACCCTTGCCAGCCGCTTTCAAGAGCACTGCCCCGACCTCGAACGTCAGGAAGCTGAGCTCCACAAACTCAACCAGCGCTTCAACAACCTCAGCAAGCAAATTGACCACAGGTGAGGCTCCAGAACAGGCTGTTGGCTGAGCACTGGAGATACAGGTTAGGAGAGGGAGTCCCTCGTCTCCTAGCACATGGGTTTTTACAACAGAACACAACTGATAGGAATGGAATCAAGTCTGGAGGAATTGCAATATGGTCCCTAGGGATACAGGGATGGGTGAACAACATGGATGCATCTAGAGCTGATGGGAGTTTGGCATTACTGGTCTAGGGAAGGAGGCATGGATGGTTCTTCAGCATGTGTAGGGTGAGCAGATCTGGGTGGCCTTTGGCGCTAAGTGCTCTCATAGTGGAGACTGAGTTGTTACAAGGCTGGCCATTTTATCCACAAGGTCTGAAGAAAGGATGAATGAATTCCCCTCCAGCACAGCCTCTCCCTCCTGTCTCTGACTAGGTTTCCTCCCTTCACTGGTCTTCATCTCCCTTCCACATCAAAATCAAGCCCCTTCAGGGCTTTGCACACATTTGTCCTTACCCACCTCTTACTTCCTTTATCTACACTCTACCCACACTCCTTTCCTCTTTCATCCACTCTTCATTACCCATCCGCCTTCACACTGTGCCAGATGCCTGACGTAACCTCCCAACACTTGTTTGCCACATACTCCACCACCCAGTCGTCCCCTTAATACCCAACTAGGCAATGACACGGTCTGTGCTGGCCCCACCCCACTGCTTGCTTTAACTTAGTCAGGTCTGTGCTGTATTGCATGCACATTTTTGGATTCTAAGTTTCTCAGAACACAGACCCTTTTTGGACAGGCGCATTGTATGCCACCATGTCTATCGATAGTTATATTCCATTGTCACCGTGGATTCCACCACATCCTCAGATCTAATCACAGTGTGGCTTGACAAACTGCTGGTGCTTGCGGTCCCTGATAGACTGGTGAAAGATGGGCACTGTATGGAGTGCTTTGTTATGTACAGCACAGCTGAATTTCACAACCGTCTTCCCTGACTTAGATCTGCAAGTGGAGGAAGGAGTATAAAACCACAGCATGTTTTAACATGACCTGAAGAAAAGACCTCCTAGGAAATACTACGTAGGATCCTGCAGAAGATGACTCCTCCTGGGGGAAAACTCAGGCCCCAAATTTGTGTCCAGGGGAGGGTGGGGCCAGAGACATTTGCAGAAACTGCACTAGCTTGGGAAGTATTACATCTCATACCCCCCCTTCCAGATCTCAGACCCTGCAGAAAGCAAAATCATCCTATTCCACCTATCGCTCCGGCTACAATGAAGTCAACCAGTTCCTTTGTAACATTCTGAACTATGAGCCACAGGAGACGGACAACATCCAACAAGTGGAAACAAAGCTGAAGAACCAAATGGTAATTCCTTCTCCTCTGAGCCATATGCTGCAGGGAGCCTCTCTACATCTTCCCCACACTTCACATTCACAGTCACCAACACTGATCAGAACTGTTGCATGGGGAGAGGCCAGCAGCGGCTACAACAGGGGTTAAAGATACAGTGGGAGTAAATAAGTCCTTGTTCATTTGAAGAAGAGTTCCTGCTTAGCTAATGCAGAGGTAGGGCACTGGAAATGCACCTCAGTCTGAAATCTAGTGCTGTCCTTAATACAAAATTATTCAGTGTTAATGCACTTTGCCCACAAGTACTACCCTGGGGGGGCACATATCCCAGTGGGGAGAGAACCCTCCAATGAGCCAGAAAATAGGTGAGGGGCAGCTGCACCCATTCAAATCATGTTTAGAGAACTGAGGAAACCAAGGAAAGAATTCAGACCATCCCCTAGGTGTAGCTTTAACTGGAACCCTCTAAAATGCCTTACTGCTTGGTCCTTGCTTTTCCTGTGCCGTTTGTCCATTTATAGACGCTGCTGGGTGATATTGCACGAAAGGAGCAGGAGGTACAGAAAGTCTCTGCTGATGCCCAGCAGTACCAGCAGGCAGTGAAGGTAAGAAGTGTGATTCTGTCACTAGAGGTGTTCTCAATAGACTCAGAGACTTGAAGGTCAGAAGGGACCATCACGATCATCTAGTCTGACCTCCTGCACATTGCAGGCCACAGAACCTCCCCCCTCCACTCATGAAATAGACCCCTAACCTCTGGCTGAGTTACCAAAGTCCTCAACTCATGGTTTTAAGACTTCAGTGTTACTGAGAATCCACCATTTACACTGATTTAAACCTGCAAGTGAATCATGCCCCATGCAGAAGAGGAAGTGAACCTCCCACCAGGGTCTCTGCCAGTCTGACCTGGAGGGAGATTCCTTCCTGACCCCAAATAGGAGATAGGATAGCAATGGCTGCCAAAAGCAAAACACTGTGGCCCAGTGATGGAGCAAAAGGATGGGGAAGGTAAGGACAGCTTAGTGCCAATCCCTGCTTTCAGAGCAACTCCCTCTGCGGCCTTTGTCCCATCAGTTAACATGTCTATCTCAGTTTCCCCATATGTAAAGAGGTCAATTCTTCCCTCTTGAAGACAAGTGGCTTTAAAGCACTTCATATGAAAGTCACTATACAACCACGAAGGTGCATTAGCAGGATAGACACGACAGGCAATGCCTGAACTGGAACCCCCAATGAGACAGAAAGGTCTCGCTGCTGTTGCTGTAGATCCCATTATTCTAAGTTAGCTACTAACAGAAGACCAAGGGTTGGTGTAAGTTTGGGTCCATGCACAAGCGGAGGGGCGCATAGGTCAGGCAGCCTGCATCCTCACCTCTCTAACATCACCATTCTCTTGCAGGACTATGAACTGGAAGCAGAGAAGTTGCGATCCATTCTTGACATGGAAAATGGACGGAATGGCTACATGAACAAGAGACCCAGACTCCAGTCTCCAGCTGCCAAAGTGAAAGAAGAGGTAAAGCCATGATGGGGTTGAGAGAGGCTAAGGCCGGGTTATGGCTTTGAGGAGCCATCAGTGATTGTACGCACAATGATTTTCTGTGACCTCAGCCTCGTTCAGGGTTGGGAATTCTTCAGCACCATTAGTGGATCAATTATCTAGCATCCCAAAGATTTTTGGGAAGGGTGAGAAAAAAGTACCTGAGCTTGCACTTTGTTCCAACGAAATCTCCCCCTAACAAGACTTTCAGCAGAAAAGACAGGTTTTAGGGGCTAAAATTCTGTGTGTAAGCTATAGATACTACACAAAGACCATGCAAGTTTTCAAGCTACTTTATACCTTTATAACCCACTGTTTGGCTATCTTAGTTCACCCTTCATTGTATATTGCACCATGCAGCTGAAGTTGTCCACATGAGTCCCCGGTTGTCCTGCCTTTTGCATGCGTTTGGTAGAGCAGGTTGCAAGAAGGGAAACGATTGTTCTTCTTTGAGTGATGGCCCCTCTTGGTACTCCAGACGCGGGTTATGAAATGGCTGTCTGCTGGCCCGCACGGGTGCTGAAGCTCTCCTCATGCTCCCAAGGACATAAAGGGTGGTGTGGGCTGATTATGCCCAGGTCCTAGGGTTCAAAAACTGTTTCCTGCCCTCGTTCCTCTTCTGTGAGTGACAAACATCAACGCTGCCTCTACTGCCTGGCTGAGGCTCATATTTCTGACAAGTGCAGCATCTGCTTCTCTCTTCTCCCCAGAACTCATGAGGATCAGGAGCAGACTCAGAAAACACCTGCTGGAGAAGGCAATGAAGCCCCAAACAGATGTGGGCCAGAGACTCCCCTCCCTCACTCCTCTCAGCATGCTGTGCCTCTCTGAGCACAAGCTTGGGAACAGAGGTTAAGTCTGATAAGCCTAAAGAAAAGGCTTCACAGGAAAGTAAGGGGCACTCTCATAGATAGACACAGAGGACTTGTCCTTAATAAGCCAGTCCCAAAAAGAAGGAATCCCTCCCTGATGCCATCAGAGTCAAGAGAGCCAATGTGCACAGATACTAAGGTCTTAGGCCCAACTAAATCTTCCTGACAAGGAGGCGGCGGCACATAAGGGTATGGATCCAGTGGTTCCAGCACTTGCTCCAATGGCGAAGATGAGGTATAGATAGCTCCTGGTGCTTCCATCCACTTCAGGAACACAGACAGTACTGATAGCAATCTGGCCCCAAAGGGAGCCAAAGGGTGACCAGAGAGGCTCCAGCCCTACCAGCTCCAAGAATGGACTCTCCTCATACTCCAGGATGGCTGGAGATGTCTTCCAGGGAGATGTACATTTTTGCTCTCCCCCATCCAAGTTCACTGCTCCTGTTGGGTCCACCTGTATTCCAGGACATTGTTTGCAGCCCTCAACATGAAAGATGCATATTTTCATAAAGATATCCAGCCTTCAGGTGGAGGTTCTTCAGATTCCTGTTCAACCAAAACCATTATCAATCCAGAGTCGTCCTCTTCAGTCTGGCCACAACACCCAGCATGTTTACAACGGTTTTTCCACTTGCAGCTGCTGGAGAATCATAGAATATCAGGGTTAGAAGGGACCTCAGGAGGTCATCTAGTCCAACCCCCTGCTCAAAGCAGGAACAATTCCCAACTATTTTTTTTGCCCCAGATCCCTGAATGGCCCCCTCAAGGATTGAACTCACAACCCTGGGTTTAGCAGGCCAATGCTCAAACTACTGAGCTATTCCCCTGCTCCTCCAATCTTCTCTTGGATGAGAAGAGAAGGATTTACAGTCTTCCCATATCTTGATGACTGGCTTCTCAGAGGCAACTCTTAAAAGAGGTCCACAGGGCAACCTGTGTTCTGCTCAGCCTTTTATCATCCCTAGATGTCTGTGGCAATCACACAAAAAAAATTCTATGTTGACCCCCACGAGGCGCATAGACATCATAGAGGCAACACATTATGCTCTTGCTGTCTATCTACCTCTCAAAAGATTTGAGCACTTTCATAACCAGGTTGCTCTCAGACCCAGGATATCACTCAGAACTTGCCTTTCCTCATTTGCCACATGGCTTTCATGCACGTGATGCCATTCAACAAGATACATCTAGAATGCCTACAGCCTTGCTTCTCTCAGTGTACTCCCCAGAGAACGGCATCATAAATGACACGGTCACAATTCTGCCCAAGAATTAGGGCTCTTTTGTCTGATGGACAAAACCAGAAAAGGTTCAGGTAGGTACCCCTTTCCTCACATCAACATCCGAGGCAACCACCATTACTAATGCCTCCTTCTTGGGTTGGGGGGTGCAGATGGACCATCCCATGGCACAAGGCATCTGGACCCCCTGAGAGTCCAGAATGTACATAACTTACTAGAACTCTCAATAGTTTGTTGGGCCTGTAATGCCTTCCTCCCACTCACCCAATCCAAATGTCACAATAAGACAAGAGTATTTTATATAAACAAATAAGAGGGAACAAGATCTCTCTCTTTGTGCATAGAAGCAATCACCCTCTAGAATTAATGCATCAAACATCACATAACCCTATCAGCTGCTTCATCGTACTTACCCAGGGTGCAAAATTCCCTAGCGGACTGTCTGAGAAGACACTTTTCTGCAAACCACTAATGGGAGATTCACTATTTGGTTCTCAGCGACATCTTCACTCAATGGGGAATGCCAACTTGGGACCTTTTGGAAGCTTCCTCAGTAGTGCTCCAAAGCAGTCTTGGGCAAAGACTCTTTGGAAGATGTCCACCTGATGTCAAGGAAGGGTTGCTTGGGGTATGCTTTCCCTCCAGTTCCTTTGATACCATAGGTTTTACAGAAGATCCACCGAGACAGAGCTTGAGTCATCCTGATTGCACCCAACTGGCTAAGACAGTTCCAGTTCATGGATCTGTTGAAGCTCTCAGTGCGACCTCCCAGGAACATCCCCACGTTGCTGGATCTGCTAATGCAACATGGGGGTAAATTCACACACCCAAAGCAGGAGTTGCTGCATCTTAGAGTATCTACTTACCCGTAAGTCTTCAGATATTGCATCTGGTTCCCTGCAGTTGCATTTAGCAGCAGTCAGCAATTTCCATCCTCCTGTGAATAACAATACGATCTTCACACCCACATCACAACTAGATTTCTGAAGGGGCTTTTCAGATCCTTTCCACTGTGGTGAAGTTTGCATCTCACTGCGACCTCAATTTTATTCTATCATCTCTCACTGAGACACTCTGGCCACGTCTAGACTACGCGCCGTATCGGCGCGTTAAAATCGATTGCTCGGGGATCGATATATTGCATCTAATCTAGACGGGATATATCGATCCATGAGCATGCTTATATCGATTCCGGAACTCCACCAACCCCAACGGAGTTCCGGAATCGACATGGCGAGCCGCGGACATCGATCCCGCGTGGTGAGGACGGGTGAGTAAATCGATTTTAGATATTCGACTTCAGCTACGTTATTCACGTAGCTGAAATTGCGTATCTAAAATCGATTTTACCCCGTAGTGTAGACCAGCCCTCTTTGAGCCACTGTCCACATGCTCTGTGACCCATCTGTCCACGATGGTGGCATTTCTGATAGCTGTAACATCAGCCAGAAGAGTCAGCGAACTGAGAGAGCTTATGGTGGCCCCACCATATATTACCTTCTACAAAGGAAAGGTCTCTCTGTGCCCCCAGCCCAGATTCATACTCAAGGTGGTTTATGAGTCAGGTCATCTACTTTGTATTTTTTTCCTAAATCACATGCCTCTGAAGAGAAGATTTCATGCTCTGGATCTTCAGAGGGCTTTAGCCTTTCATCTGCAAAGAACAAAGGAGGTTAGAAAGATATCTAAACTATATTTGTTTCCACAGCAAAGTGATCAAGAAGTCAACCTATATTGGGCAGAGACTTACAACCTGAGATCTGTTTTGAATATCCTTTGTTACCAACTGGCTGGTATTCCCCTTCCGTCTCCTCTCCCCTGAAGGGGTAAAGACTCATTCTACCAGAGGACAAGCTACTTCAGCTGCATCTCTGAGAGACATACTCATACTAGAGATACGACAGCCATTTGGAGTTCTTTGCATACCTTGGCGAGACATTATGCCCTGGAACAGTCATTAGCTGCAGATGTGGCTATGGGGACAGCAGTACTACAGTTAGCTATCATTTCTGCATTCTCACACCCACCACCTGATTGACTACTAGTTAATCTCCCACGTGTAGAAAACACAAAGGGACCATCACACATAGAAGAAATGGCAGTTACTTACCTGTAACTGGAGGTTCTTTTGAGCTGCGTGATCCCAATCTGTATTCCACTCCCTCCCACCCACCCGTGAATTTGTTACTCTGTCATAAGAATAGGAAACCGGAGAGGTGACAGCCCACACCGCACATTATGCCCTCAGTTGGGAGCACAAAGAGAGCTACGGAGCATATGCAGGCAATGGATGTTGCTTCCAAAAAATTCTACACTAAGACCCATCACGTGCATGCATACCCCATGTATGGAATACCCATCTCAAAGAACTTTCAGTTTACAGGTAAGTAACCTCCATTTCTGTGCGTGGAACCTATAGAACAGAACCCAAAACACAGTAAGATCACAGCAGAGGGAAGATTTGGAGAAAAATACCCAGTTGTCCTGCCGTGCCTTCCCTACCTATCCTGCATGTCGCTATTTGTTTTGTTTCTATTCAGAAAGTCTTGATTAACAGTTCTGGTTCCAATTCCTTCTCTGAATGCCTTTCTGTTTCACAGGAAGCAATTCTGGCTGCTAAATTCACTGAAGTTAATGCTGTCAATAAACAGAGGCTGCAGAACCTGGAATTTGCCCAGAATCTCCTGAGGCAGGTAACTGATAAATAGCAGGAATTGAAGATGAAACTAGGAGCTTGACCTTCCAAAACATGCACTATGCCTCCTCTTAAAAATCACAGCTGCTGGGTGACAGGATGGTCACATCTTCTGCACCACAGTGAAGGATTTTGGAGGTTTATGCATACATTAAAGTAGATTATGCTAAGCAATTTTATTCTACAAGAGTATTTAATAAAGCAGAATTGCACATAGTTGTACACCAGCTAGAAATAGTTCTAGCTAATGTGTCACATCCTGGAAGTCACCACCCAGAAGGAACCTAATTTGAGCCCACCCATCAAGAACAATCTAGCTCATCCAATGATTTCATCACACTCCCGATTTGATGTGAGGGAGTGTTATTCAAGTCTTAGGATGCACTAGTTGAATGGTTTTCAACTTTTTTCACGAGCGCTACCTACAGACCCCCTTCCCACATATACTACTCCATCGAAGATGTGTCTGGCTGAGAAGGAAGGGGTGGTCATGACCTCGTGGTTAAGAACCCATGAACTAGTTTGACGGGGGGACATGTACTTGCTAATATGCAATATTCAGTCATTTCCAGTGGACCTCTCCATTAGTTTGAAGTTATCCCACAGTAGTTTTACCATTATAGATGCTGAAGGTAGGTACACAAAGTAGTAATTGCTAATGAGAAAGGTTGTCCTTACCGTGCATTCTTTATTCCACTGACAGCAGCCAGAGGTACAAGTGATGCAGGAGTCTGTCCAGACTAGCAAGTCTGAGAAGCCGCAGGAGGAAGTCTGGAAAATAATGAAAGAGTTGGATGACGAGAGTCAGCGTCGACAGCAGCTAGAGGGGGAGATCAAAACCATCCAGAACGACATCCTCCATCTACAGAAACAGAAGCCCCAGGAAACTGTGCTGAAGAAGGAACTGCTGAAGAAAGTGCCTGACCCTCAGCTGGATGAAAGCTACCAGAAAATGCAGCAGAGCCTGGCAGAAGAGGAACGCAAGAACCACGTGCTACAGGATGAGCTGGAGGCCCTAAATCTGAAACTGCGAGCCTTAGAACATGAGAGGAAGGAAGGGGGCCAGGAGTATATCGTTAAGGAGGTCCTGCGTATTGAGCAGGACAAGGCACAAGCGGATGAAATCCTGAAATTGAAAGAAGAGCTGGAGGACCTCAAGAGGCAGGAAGGAGTCAGAGAAAATGAGGTCACCCTCCTGCGCCACCAAATCACCGTGCTATCTGATGAGAAGAACAAAGAGCAGGAGAAGGTTACTGAGAAGGAGGTGGTGAAGCTGCAGAATGACCCCCAGCTGGAGGCGGAATTCCGGATGCTGCAGGAGAACAAGGAAAGGGAGAGCACCCTAAGGCAGAAGCAAGAGGAGGAGCTCAGCTACCTGCAGGACAAGATGAAACGGCTAGAGAAGGAGCGGACCATTGCAGAAGGCAAGATCACAGTCAAGGAGGTGCTGAAGGTGGAGAAAGACCTGGCAACAGAGAGGGAGGTAAACGAGCTCCGACGCCAGTATGAAGATGAGAAGTCCAAGGGCCGTTCCAATGAGAGGGAGAAGGCTGAGCTGCTCAGAAAGATCCAGGTCCTAGAGAAGGAGAACGCTAAGGTGGTTGTCCAAGAAAAAGTACGTGAGATAGTGCGCCCAGATCCCAAGGCTGAAAACGAAGTAGCCAACTTTCGTCTGGAGCTGGTAGAGCAGGAGAGGCGATACCGAGGTGGGGAAGAGCAGCTGAAGAGCTGCCAGAATGAGCTGGCTTACCTGAGGAACAGAAGTGGCCAGGTGGAGGTGAAAGAAATTATCAAGGAGGTCATTAAGTACAAGACTGATCCTGAGACCGAGAAGGAATTGCGGAGACTCCGGGAAGAAATTGTAGACAGGACCCGAGCAATTGAGAGAGCCGATCTGGAGATCTACCAGCTGAAGCAAGAGATTAAGACCTTGAAAGACACCAAACCTCAAGTGCAGATGAAGGAAGTCGTCCAAGAGATACTGCAGTACCGGGAAGACCCCAAGACCAGGGAGGAAGTGGAGTCCCTGAGAACTCAGCTAGCAGAGGAACAAAAGAAGCACATTGACTTGGAGAGGGAGAGGCTGCTCCAGGAGGAGAAGATTAGACAGAAAGAGGAGGAACTCTCACAAGTGAAAGAGAAAGTGGTCCAGCAGGAAGTGGTGAAGTTTGAGCAAGATCCTGCCTTGAAAGCAGAGATCAACTGCTTCTCTCAGAGCATTGAGAGTGAACTGAAACAGATAGACTCTTTGCGGGAGGAGCTGCGCAAGCTGCAACGGAAGAGATCTGAGCTGGAGCGCCAGCTGGAGGAGCTCGAGAAAGAGAGGCATGCCCGCAGAGAGGCCGAACTTGAGGTGCAGAGGCTGAAGGTCAGGCTGAACGAGCTGGAACAGCAGGAGAGGGAGACAACAGAGAGAGTAACCGTGAAACAGAAAGTGATCCTCCAGCAAGACCCTCAGCAAGAGAAAGAACACTCTCTCCTCAAGCTGGAGCTGGAGGAAGAGAAGCACCGAAGGCAAGTCCTGCAGGCAGAGCTGGAAGCCCTGAGGAAGAAGCTCCTCACACTGGAGAAGATGGAGGTCAAGGAGAAAGTAGTCTTTTCAGAGAGCATCCAAGTGGATAAAGGGGACACCGAATATGAGATTCAAAAGCTGAAGAGTAACCTAGAGGAGGAGAGTCGGCGTAAGAGGGAGCTGGATGCAGATGTCAACCACCTCGAGGCCAAACTATCTGAGGTGGAGTTCAACAATTCCAAATCCTCCAAGGAGCTAGATTTCTTGAGAGAGGAAAACCACAAGCTCCACCTAGAAAAGCAGAATCTTCTGTTGGAAACAAGGAGGCTACAGTCCGAGATTGAGCTCACAGCAACGGAAGCTCGGGATTTACGGAACATGACCCAGAGTGACAGTGGGGTGAATCTGGACTCCAGATTCCAGGCCTTGGAGAGAGAGCTGGAAGATCTCAAGAAGTTATCCAGAGAAAAAGATGCAGAGATTGAGCAACTTCAGAACCGCCTCAAGACAGTGGCCATCAAGAGAGAACAGAGAGAGAACCACTTGCGGCGCTCCATTGTGGTCATAGACCCTGACACCGGCAGAGAGATGTCACCAGAGGAAGCTCATAAACTTGGCCTCATTGAACGGAGCTTGTTTGTCAAGCTGAAGAGCCAGGAATGCGACTGGGAAGAGATCTCAATAAAGGGGCCTACTGGGGAGTCCTCCGTGATCCTCGACAGGAAGTCTGGCCAAGAATTCTCCATTGAGGATGCATTAAAGAGCGGAAAGTTAACCATGGCTCAGTACAATCGTTACCTGAACAAGGAGATGTCCATCCAAGAGCTGGCGGTACTGGTGTCTGGAAAGTAGTTACAATGTTCCCTCCACTCTACATAGAAACTTTTCTTAAAGCAGCTTGCTCAGAGCGGCACTTGTTACAATTCCAGATTGCTGCAAATCCTTTGTGTCTTCCGAAATGCTATAGCCTTTGCACAGTCCAACATGAGGCTGCCATGAAGTCATGCTGCTTGCTGCATCCATTGCATAAGAGCACTGCCATGCCAGAGGTGGAAAATGCATTTGTCAACATTACATTAACCTTTCTTCCCCACTACAACCTTCCCTAAGTACTCATACCAACAGAAAACGAACAAAATCATTTTCTGATGTTGTTTATTAACATGCTCTCAAATTTAGCAACTGAAAAGAGGCTGCACATTCCTTTTTTATTTTTATGTCTAATATGCACTTATCTCTAGAGGATACTGCAAAGCTGTATATAGAGCCACTGGAAAGAGACAAAAGGTCAAGAAGACCCAGAACAGTAGAGGGAGCCTCGTAAGCCACTCACTTGTATGAAAATCTAGAGAGAGACTTTCATTATATACAGTTGAATGAATGGTGGTATTGTCATCTGAGAAAGGCAGTTAAGTGCACAAAAAATGAAATTTACATCTTCATAGTCATGATACTCAAATCTAATCAAAGCTGATTCAGACATACTTCTATCACCTCAGTGCCTCTAATGCCAAAGGGGGTGGGGGGGACAAAAAGAATTGTAATTTGATACAGTAATTCCTAGATTAAAAGGAGCTATTTTCATATGACATCACCAGAAAAATGTAAAGAGATGTCAATATTATGTAGTAAAGCATGCTCCTGTAACCTAATGCAGAGGTGCCTTCTGAACAATCATGCTTACCTCATGGTTAAAAGTCACTCATACCGATATTTTATTCACTAAAGTTACATTCAGCTATATGTATCATTTATTTGTGTAAGGGAGTGGGAAATATGGGGAAATTCTATTTATAGTACAAAATAAAAATGCAGTGGTTTAAATCAGTTTATTTTTCCATTTTAAATTGATGCCTGCCTTTTGATCTAATGCCTTAAAGGAAAGGAACCCAAATTTCAGAATCAAAGGCAACCTTTCACCCAATACTTACATTTATTTAAGAAATGTGCATATTAATATTGTACCTATATCTTTGGAAAAAACACAAATTGCTTGTTGGTAAGTTTACTAGCAGGAAAGGCCTGCAGCTGATCATTAGCGTGTTGTCCTGACCCTTGCAGCTACTGGAAAAGACGAATTACAGGCCAATTTTGCTTTCAGGTTAGTGTTTTGGAATTTCTGCCTTACCATCCAGCTCTGCTATGAAAAAAGGATACTAAAGAGAGCACCTGTGGGGCTCCATGTTTATTGCATCATGGGATTTCTTGATCCCGTGTGCTCAGTTTACAAATGGAAGAGCTTTTCCTGCAGTCTCAGTTTAGGAGCTGAAAGGCAAGCTGGGTTTTTCCCACCACACATACCCTCCTGGGTAGTTACAGGTTCTGCAGGCCAAATGCTGCCTGTAGTGATACCCACGGGGATGTGATCTTAATGATGTCCTGAGTGCCACTTGTGCAATCCCACTGCTGTTAAGAAACACAGGTATAACTGATTGGAACCTGGTACACAGTTCTGCTCACTTTCCTGGAGCTCTGCTGAATCTACTGTGCAGGGCTAAGAACACTAAAAATGTATTTTACACCTAACCCTGCTCCCACTAAAGTCAATAAGAGAGTTTTGCCATTGACAGTGACAGGAGCTAGATTGGGCCTTAGGTCACCGTTATTAAGCTAAAAGGATGGTACCTCCCAGCAGATGTAACACACATAGGAATGGGTCTGTTGAGTAAGAAGATGTCATTCTACTACAATGGCAATTTCAGAGTTACAGCTGTATTTAGAAGGACTTGGTCATTTATAAAACATTGGCCAAAATGCATACTAATAATTAGTCACCCAGTGAGTGGTTAGAGACAGCAATACAGTCACGAAGATGATCTTCCAGTCAAATTACATTGGAAGTGAAGAGACTGAAAAGAGCATTTTGGAAACTTTGAAACAAATTTATTCAATTCCTCTGTACAAGATCGACAGTTTTCACACCACCCCCATCGTCATCGAGACAGTCCCAACACTCACAACAAAAATGAAGTAAATCGCAGCTCTTACACACAACAGAAACTGCCGTACTAAGTAAGTGCCGGTGGGAGGCTCGCCCCCCACCGTAAAGAAAACAGCTAACATTGCCTAGTCAAGACAGAGATCCCAGATGCTCTGCTCCCCAGGGCTTGTGATCTCATTCCCTATTTCTTCCTTGCCATGGCGGTTTAATTCATTCACTCGTTCATTACAGCATGTAAAGAAAAAAAAAATCCCACAGAATTTCCACCGAATAAACATTTCCCTGAGGCGAAGGCTTTGCTAAATTCCTAAAACAAGGGCATTCCGCTCCAGCTGCGACGCACAAATGTGCATCCCAGCAGAAACACCAAAGTGAAAGCAAAGAGAGGGTGTGGAACCAGTACCTTGGGTTGCTCATTAAGGGCTGGGATCCTGTC
Organism: Chelonoidis abingdonii; assembly: GCF_003597395.2. Lineage (NCBI taxonomy): Eukaryota > Metazoa > Chordata > Testudines > Testudinidae > Chelonoidis > Chelonoidis abingdonii. The sequence continues at coordinate 30,123,789 of NC_133777.1, forward strand.
AGGTGTTTGAATGCCCTTTCAGCTACCACTGGCTTCAGTGGAAGTTGAAGGGGCTTGGTACCTTTCAGGATTAGGTCCTAAATGGGAACCATGCGACATCCACTGCTCAGAGTCCATCGATAACTGCTGTACTCTATCTTAGTAACACAAATTCTGTCTTTGGCTCTTTTGCTACAACTTAGAAATATTTTCTTTTTTTTGTAAACAAATTTTAATTCTGAGCTGCATTTTTAAAGAAAAATATGAACAGTGAAGTGATCTTGAGAAGTCCTTTATCAGCTCCACTTCCAAACGTGTCTCTTGGGTCTTACTAACAACAGAGAAAACTAGAGCGACTACTGGCCGGCCTACTTGATTTCAGTATCCCTCCCAAAGCACAGGAAGGAATTCTGCAAGCTTTTACTTGAAATGCCAATGACTAATTTGTGGAGCAGTGCTACTATCTCTGAAGTCCAGATAAATTAGACCTGGTTAAAAGGTGACCTGAAAGAAGGGAGATCACAACACCACAACTACAAGTCAATGGGGTTTACGATCTGAGAACCGCAGACTGCCCCCTCAATCTATGCAGGCATATCAGAGGGGACATGCAGACAGACTGAAATCAGCTTACAGGGCTAAAGCTAAAAATATACACTCAGATCCTAGTAGATCCCCATTGCGGCAGCTCTGACAAGTAAATAATTTTAGTGCAGAAGTCATCAAGGGGAGCAATATTCACTGGATTATCAGTGACTTTTCTTAATCTAGATCACCAGAGAGATCATTATTGAAGACCCTAGTAAAGAATGGCTTTAGGGGAGGGTCTGGAACCCACGTGCACAAACTCAGATAAGAGCTGGTGCTCTTGCTGGATTTGGTACTAGATTTAAAGTAACCAAGTCACCATTTAAGTCCAGACAGTGCAGCTTTTGATGTGCAACCATAAAAAGCTCTATTAAATAAAAACAGAATTCATCTTAAATATAGTGTGATTAAAAAAAAGAACTGAGGCGCGCACGCAAAAAACGGTCGAAATGGATGTTATTAGTCCATTCTTGCTCCACCATAAAAGGCACTGGAATTATGTCTTCCTATACATCTGACATGCTGAGAAGTGTTCCAATCGATCCAATGCATTCAAAGGTAATGATAAAACTGAGCACACAAAAAAATCCCTTGAGAGGAAATACAAACATAGAAGCATTTCAATGTCCGTGAATGCATCTAAATATGTCTCTCTAAGAGTCTTCATTCTCCTCCAACGGGGAATATCAGGCGATTCATGATAGACACCATAAAGGAAGTGCTAAGTCCTCCAACTAACTTGAGCACTGCTTTATAGTACAATTAAAAAATTAGGACAGAGTCAATGTCTTTGAAAAGCACTAGCAGTGCTTGAGTTATCCAAGTAAATCCAAAGCAGGAATAAGCACCTTTCATGTACTCTCCTGGGGAGCCAAGGAGGTAACTGAACTCAGAGGTACTTGGCAAATTTAGACACAGGTGCGGGGAAATCCACCAAGGCGCTTGACTTTTTGAAAGAAAGACGCCCCACCAGTGCTTCCCCACAAGTTCTAGTGCTTGCCAGGGAGGAACAGCAGCAGTGAAACAGTGCCGTAAGTGCTTCTCTCACCAGGGTGTGGCGCGAGGCGGCTTGCTTCCTGCACAGCTCATCTCTGGATGCCACTAACCAAAAATGCCAATGAGCTCTTCACTCAGCTCAGTTTCTCCAGCTGCTGTCAGGAAAAGAAAACCAAAGAGTAGGCGAAAAGCGGGCCACCTGGATCCAGTCTTCACGGCTGACTCCTCTTGGTTTGTCCTGGGCTTGCATTCGTTTCCTTCCCTTCTTGCAGACGTCACAATTTTCGCTGCTGCACATTGGACCCTTTGCCATGAAGCGGAGACGCATCTGAAAAGAGAATGGAAAAAAAAAAGGAAGACGTTTCAGTGTCAGCACTAGGATTCTGTGCACAGCTGGGAGGCACCAAGATACCATTGCATGTAAAAGCTATTGAGTCACCAAGGATTCAGACTAGAAGATACTGGGGAAAGATACAGATTTTTATGGACACGTGGTAACTGGGAGTGGTCTTCACTGTGCTTGTATATTACATGGTCTCTGGAAGCAGCAGACCTCTTCTATGGACTTCCAGCATAAGCATCACCAAGGGCCACAGATGCAGGTAGCTGGGAGGAGGGAGCTGCTGGCCAGCTGGTCTAGCGAGCTATTCTCTCATCAGTCCAAACTAGCCATGGGTTAGGGCACTTGCTAACAAATACATGATTTTACTGATTACCCAGACAACCAGGAAATTGTAGTTACTGGGAGTTCAAATAGGACCCAAAGAAACTCACTACCACCTGTAGTAGGAGTCTAAGCACCAGAGGTGAGGGAGAAGAACAGTAAGAGGAAGTAGAGCAAGGAAAAGGGGCATCGCAGAGGAGACGTGACAAGAGAGCCAGAGAGTTGAAGAAAGCAGAAAGTTTCCAGTCGCAATTACACTCGCAGCAAACTGTAACGTGTGAACTGGTGTATTTTAAATGCATAGCTTGGCAGAAGTGGTACCGGGCATGGGGTACTAACAGTATACCCTGTACTAGCCACTCCAAGGCAAAGAGGGTTTTGCTGGTTCTAGAGTGGGCTCATGACACAGATTCTTTCAAAACAAGAGACAAGTAAAGGTAGAACCACCACTGGGAGAGAAATATATGTGCATTTCCACCAACAAGCAAACTGATGACAGCCTGGCAAACACACACTGCATGCCATTTGCTCAGATGCTTTTGGACAGCTGTTAGTTACACATACTTTAATTTAAGATACCATCAATTCCCAGCACTGGCAGAGACATCCCAACACACTGCAGGCTATGCAGTTTTCAGATGGCTACATCTGCATTACCCTGAAACACAATCTTAGGAGGTGTTCCTCGCCAACAGAAATGAGATTTACTTCCATAGTCAGCCATAGTTTATTCCACAGATTCATAGATTTTAAGGCCTGAAGGAACCCTTACGATCATCTCATCTAACCTCCTGCATAATACAGGTAATAGAATTTTACTGAAAGATTTCTACATCAAGACCATAACTTCTGGTTGAGCTAAAGTATATATGTTTATTTAAAGACACCAGGTGATAAAGAATCCATCATATCCCTAGGTAAATTGTTCCAGTGGTTAACTCCCCACAGTTAAAACATGTGCCCCCTATTGCTAGTCTGAAAGTGGGTAGTTTCAGCTTGTGGCCACTGGATCTCATTAGGCCTTTCTGTTAAAGAGCTATCTCCCATCAGAAATCTTCTCCTCCCATAGCTACTTGTAAGAGCATGATCAAGTCACCAATTCTCCTCTACTAGAGAGATTTCTTCTTAGCAACACACAGAATACATTGTGTAAGATCTGCTTAATTAAAAAACAATGCTCCCTAGAGGATGTCGTTTTATCATCACAACATAAAGCAAAAAGTTTTTGTCTCCTCCATTATCTACAGCAGGGGTAGGCAACCTATGGCACACATGCCAAAAGCGGCACGCAAACTGATTTTCAGTGGCACTCACACTGCCCAGGGTCCTAGTCACCGGTCCGAGGAGTTCTGCATTTTAATTTAATTTTAAATGAAGCTTCTTAAATATTCTAAAAACCTTATTTACTTCACATACAACAACAGTTTAGTTATATATTATAGACTTATAGAAAGAGACCTTCTAAAACATTAAAATGTATTACTTACACGTGAAACCTTAAATTAGAGCGAATAAATGAAGACTCGGCACACCAATTCCGAAAGGCTGCCGACCCCTGATCTATATCATGGATGCAGCTTACTGATTTCACCCACCTAGTCACTGCAGATAGGCCCTGTTCTCTGCTCCTCCACGTCTATTACTCTATTGCATATTGACTGGAGAGAAACTGTATCTCAGCCAGGACTTGGGTGATGGATTGGGGAGTTCTCATGAATGCACAGTGCCCATATCCTTTGCTCAGCAGAGGAACACATTCCTTGATGATAGATCACACAATACTAAGCCATGTTACAAGGCTAAATTAACTAGAGGGTCACCCCCCCCCAGTGGCCTTGCCACACCAAAAATAAGCTGCCTCACTCACCTCCATACGTGGCACATTGCTCAAGTGTGAAACACAGCAGCAGGAAGTACTGTCCTCCAGTACTGAATTGTATTAACAGAGCTATGTGGTGCATTGTCCAAGACTAAGAAAGCAGGAACAGCCATCGATCAGGACTGAGCTGCACTTGCAGCATTGCCTGGGGAAATCTGCACAGCACTCTACCCTTGGATCTTAATTTTGTGAACACTGACCATATCCCTGTTCCACCCTGCTCCCAGACCCATAAAATGCGACTGCCATTATGTGGCTTTGTCATGTGCCACACAAGCCACAGCAGCTATTGTTCTAATTAGAAACTGATAGAGAAAGAAACATCAAGGAGTCCGGTGGCACCTTAAAAACTAACAGCTTTATTTGGGCATAAGCTTTCATGGGTAAAAAAACCACTTCTTCAGATGCACATGCATTTGTTAGTCTTTAAGGTGCCATCGGACTTCTGCTCGTTTTTGTGGATACAGACTAATACAGCTACCCCTCTGATACTTAACACCATGCAAGAGAAGGAAAGTCACCTGCTTCTTACAGATCTCCCATGGTCTATGCTGGTTCTAAAGGTATCCAACTGGGGTCACAACGAATGTACTCACAAAAAAAGTCATGTGACCAGCACTAGGGAAAGCAGTGGCTGAAGGAGAGGCATGATATTATGCATGGGAGCAGTATGTCCTCCTGGAGATAGCTCAATGCCCTTTATCTGGATAACAGGTGACAATTCTCTATGCAACTAGCACATTTAATCCTAGACAGTACTGGCAAGTTATGCAAAATCACATAAACCTCTTAACCCTGGCAGCGAGGCCTTTTACCATGCACCAAGAACAGAGCCAAACCACTTGAGACGCTCAGAAATCCCAAAATACATCTGGGGGGGAAGGGTCTGTCTTTCCAAAATGGAAGCTTTCTACCATCTAGTCAACAAATGCAAAGGATGTTAAGGACCCTAAACCTCATGAGCTGGTGAGATGAAGCATCAGCAGAGACTACACCAGTAAAGACAACATTGAAGGCGGTGGTGCTTTCACTCCAAGATGAGGCATCCATCAAGGCAGATGATGACTCACAAGGCACAAGACAAACAAGACTATCTGACAAGTTACCTGGCAAACTCTGCGGTAAATGGGTGGACAGGGCAGAGTGTGGGAGTGGTGCTGCATGGTGCGGGCTGGAGTGCAAGCCAGCCAGAAGACCTAGAGAGAAAAACAAAGAAAGGAAGGGGGGAAAAAAAGAACAATTGCACGTTGAGGATGGAAACAAGCAGAGGAGCTGCAGCAGTTAGAGCCTGTAGCTTCGCCTCCAGTACTAGTTCTGCTGAGCAATGGAATGGCTGGGACTTCTGAGCTAGCTATAGGTACATGCCCAAAGGACTCCAAAACCACTGGCTTAAGACACAAACACATGAACTTCAGGCACATTGCAACAACATGAGAGATGGGCTCATATGCAACGGTCTAACAAAGTACAGTCCTGTTGGCCTTGCAATTCTACAGCACAGGCATAAGAAACACACACAGGGGAAAGCACTCACTGTGGCTGAGGCCATGGTGGAAAGTTCCAGGGGCAGGTCCCGTGACAATTGCATCCTTGGATACTCCTGCTTTGTGGGAGGAGTCTGAGCTGAAGGAGATGACGTGAAGAGGGAAGGAATGGATGGGAGAGATAATCCCCAGCGGGGTGGAGCTCAGGGCACCTGGCAGCTTTGGACTGCTGGACTTGTAGGATGGAGACAGTACACTTAAGGGAGGAGAGCTGGTTAGCAGCACAGCTCCACTAGTTCCTTTCTAGGAAACGAAACAGCAAAAGTTAGTCAAAATGGAAACACAATGGCACCTCATCAGCCTTCCCATTGGATGAGGAGAGCTCTGATCCCCCCTCCATGTCCAAAGCCTCCTCCCCCATACCCCTGCCCGCCAGATACCAGAAGACCAGCTCCATAATGCAAACAATCCAGTGTCTAGATGTTCTGTTTCTGGGAACAGAACCACCACCACACTGGCCCAGACCTGTGGTCCATCTAGTCTGGAATCCAGTCTGCAGCCATGAATAGATCCTTTAGAAGAAGGTGTAACACTTCCACAATGGGCTGTCATTCATGAACATTGCCACCTGGGAAGTTTCTTACTAACCCTTGGCTTATGTCCTGAAGCATAAGGGCTCATTTCCAATCAACTTGTATCCTTATCCTACCAGTGTAACTGAAAATATTCTTCAGTCACAGGCCTACTTCTGCTTCTCTAAGTTCTTGGTCTGAGTAACATGCACAGCATAGAACTCTACAGTTTGATTAGAAATGGCAAACACACAAATTGTTCAGTCCATTTAAAATGTGCTCCCTTTTAATTGTGTGGTGACCCTCTCTCAGCCCATCCCCTTCTTGTGTTATGAAAAAAGAGTAGATATGAATGGCTGACTTTACAGTCGATTGTTATATGAAGACATCGAGAATTGATAAGCTTTCTTCTGGGGGTAAAAACCGTGGGGTTCATTGCATTAAACACAAGTAGTAAATATGAGAAGTAGCTCCAGGCTTATTTAGCAAGATCCTACACTGGGTTTATTTTGCACAGTCGCTGAATTTTCAGTATGCCACAGAATTCTGTACAAAACAGGCTGAACTGGATTCTGGAAGTGGTCAAGGAGAAGCAGGAGGTTGTGGTAGCTGGGTCGGAGACAACTACAGGATTTCAGCCCCTGGGAAGGGTGGGAGGCAGTTTGAGTTTGTGGAACAAACATATTTCAGTGTCCAGTTATCGATCAGCAGTGAAACAAGTGTTAATACTGACATCTCTCGGGTGGGAGGATTTCAATCAGGTTGAAGTCTGGAAAACTAAATTTGTTCTATTGCAACTTTAGATTAAAATGGATATGGAATTCAATTATAAATGATCTCACATTTAAATGCCACTACAGAGCAAGTACATGTTTGAATTTTATAAAACTGCCACAGGCAAAAAACAAATCATAAAAATTAAGGCCCTGATCCTGCAAACACTTAAGCAGCGAGGTATATTTACTCACGAGTAATCTCAAATCCCACTGATTTCAGTGGAACTACCTACATGCTTAAAGTTAAGCATTTGCAGCATTAAGGGCTAAAATTGCATTTTTATTAAAAAAAAATTCTCTTAGACCTACTCTACAAATGTTTTGCCAGTAGAACTATATTTGTATACTAGTAGGGCTTTGCCAGACAAGTGTGGATGCAATTTATATTGGCAATACTATGCTTTTCCTGGCATAGCTTATTCCAGGCCCCTTGAACAAAATACGCTACACCAGAAAAAGCACGGTTTTACTCGTGTAACTGTCGATACTGGGGACTTCTGTCACCACATCTATGTCAGTCAGGGTGTGAAGGGGAGTGATCCCTGGCCAACAGAGCTGTATCAGCAGAAATTTGTAGTGTAGAACTGGCCTCGGTGGCATAAAATCTTTGATACTTCAAACCAAAGCTTGGCTCAATGTTATTCAGACTTTAAATGCATTAAAAACTCGTGTTTTTTTATATACACACACAGCGTCTTTAGAGATAGATACCTAAAGTTAGGCTCCTAAGCTCATATTTAAACACCTGTGGGTGGTGTTTTGAAAAGCAACTGGATGATTTATTAGCACCAGTCCCATTTGCCTTTAAACTGCAAACCCTCGTGGAAAACTTATCGTCTGCTTGAAGCATTACAGCTTTCTTGACTCGTTCAAGTTTAATCTATTGGAAAGTGGTGATGTTTGTAAATCTAGCATGCACAATTTGCTTATCCATTTTGTGTCTGAGCTGGTTTTGTTCTCACAGGAAGAATCTTAATGAAGGCCTGGACTTGTCTTTTTTGGCACAGACAAGCTTCTGTGGTGTGAAACTAATTAGTAAAAAAAAACTTCTATGTAAAACCTGAAAATATAAAAAAGTTAGGAAGTTAAAGAAGTACAAAAGATCCACTTTGATGATTTAAAACTATAAAATGGGAAGAAAGTAAAGAATCAGCAATATGAAAATGAGAAATCTGATTTCTCTCCTATAAATGCTGATTTTTTTTAAATCACAATTTTTATCCACCCTGGAAATTTGTCTCGCTGGATTTCAGAGTTTACATCCTATTGAGCTGAATGGGGCAGTGGACACGGACATTTCTTTGAGCTACTGTTTCAGGCTGCCTGCAAATTCAGGCACTGCACAGATTACACTCAAGTCACAGTTCAGAAGGTTTCTTCATAACCCATAATGGGCTAAAAACTTTGGTTCTTTTTAAATAAAAATGAAAGCTTGGATTCTGGAGCACCAAATTTGTGGCAAAGGGTGGATTCTGCAGCAAATCCCACATCCATGGAATCTAAGTATACTCTGTCCTGAATCTAAACAGACAGCTTGGGACAGGACTGTCTTTGTTCAGTGTTTGTACAGCGTCTAGCACAGGGATCTCACATCACCACGAGGGCCACATGAGGACTAGTACATCAGCCTGAGGGCCACATCACTGACACCTTTTCATATAAAGATACAAAAGCCTCCCTCCCATGAGGCCCCGACCCATCCCGCCTCTTCCCAGCCCCCATTCCAACCCCCTCCCCAAATCCCCGCTTTGGCCCCGCCTCTTCTCCCCCTCCTTCCCTGAGTATGCCATGTCCCCACTCCTCCCCTCTCCCTCCTGAAAAGTGTGAAGTGTGGGAAGCACCTGGAGGTAGGCAGAGGAGCGGGGATGCAGCGCGCTGGTGGGGGGAGCTTGGCAGCCGCAGGAAGTAACTCAGGGGGTGGGAAGTTGGTGGGCTGGAGCAAATAACTCCACAGGCTGCATAAAGCCCATGGGCCACATGTTTGACACCCCTGGTCTAGCACAATGGGGTCCATAACAAGCGTTCCTAGATGCTACAGTCACACACAAATAAATAACTTCAAGGAACAACTGAAATTCTTTTGAAGCTTTCACTTTAAGGCAGATCTTAGCAAGGCATTGCTTGACACAATGACGTTAGGTTGGGCTGACCCAGCAACATACTTACCGGCACAGAGGTAGAAGATGTGGTGCTACTAACCACAGCTGGCTTTATGGAGGAGGTTAGTAACTTGGCTACCCCCTGAGTCCCTCCACCAGAATCTCCATTTGGACCACCAGGTGGCGCTACTAAAGTCAGCTTCTGGGAGACGGGGGGTTTTTTGACCATGGAGCTTGGGGAGGATCGGCTGGAAGCCTGCCCTGGGGAGGGAGTCTGTACACCTGACAGCAAGCCCCCCGAGGAGGAGCTCTGGTGTGCAGACACTGCTGACGTGGAGCTGCTGGAAGAAGCCACATGCTTGGAGAGGGAGCTGGAAATGAAGGGAGATTTGTAGGACTGCCCTGAAGAGCTGGAGCTGGTGGAGTGCTTTCCTGTGTAGCTTAGCGATGCTGTTGAGGAGCCAGGGCTCTTGTGGGAGCTGCTAGAAACTGGTGTGCTGCCCGCAGATGAGACCAAGGAATGGAAGCCCTGAGCTTTGGTCGATGGCTTGACCGGCTGGAGGAGAGAACGCGGGGGCACAGGGGAGACAGACTTGGGGCTCTGTAGTTTGACAAACGGAGCTGGGGACGTGAAGCTTTTCTGCTGCTGGCTGCTCGACTGAAAGACTTTCACTTGGGCAACTGGCAAGGGGGTGGACGTCTGGGGCCCGTGACTCATTCGCTGCAGGCTGTGATGCTTCTGTTTGGACTGGTGCGCATCAGGGAGGATTTTACTGGGGGACACTTGGCAGGGCACCTCTTTGTAACCAGAGCTCTCTGCCTTTTTGTCTTGAGAGGACTGGCCCAAAGCCAGGGCCTGTTCGGCCAGGAAATTGAGAGGTGATTGCAGAGAGCCAGCAGGGGGTGGGGTAGGAGAAGAGCTGGACTTAGGAAAGTTCCGCTTCTCCTCTGAAGTTGCAAGACTTGGGATCTTCTCTGAAGGAGGCTTTGGGGGTCCAGGGAGAGTGAAATCAGGGCTTCCACAGGCTCGGCTGTTAAGCACAGCCAATTCCTTGGACACGGCTTCCAGGGAAGAGGTTGGGTTACGAATTAAGTCCTCATCCAGGGAGTCATCCATGCTAAAGGCAGCAAGGGTGGTAGTGCTGCTAGATGCTTGGGCAATGCTGAGACACAAGAGCTCTCTGGTTTGGGAGCTGATGCCAATGGCCACTCCCTGTGGCTCAGAAGGCAAAGAAACTGGGCCACTTGAGTGGATCAGTGGAACAGAAACCAGTGTCTTCTTATCTGGCTTACTGGAGGATTCCTGCAAGAAAGTTACAAGGAGTGAGACACCCAGCGAGACAGAGTTTACTGGTGAAAATGAATGAAAGTCAGCTTTGCAGGCTGCCTGTTCCATGCATTCAGGTGGCAGAAGTTGGAGAAGGCACAGCTCAGGAACTTGCCTTGCCCGCAGATCCCGTGAGAAACAATTGCAGCTGTACAGCGCCACAGCTGGTTGCTCTTTTTTTCCCCACTTGCACAATATATTCAAATTACTCACATAGTCCTGCTGCAAACTACCCATGTGAGGTCAACCCAGAGAACAACTACCCCATGCAGACACCAGACAAAGCTAGAAGGGAACTTTTGCCAGAACAGACTTTCAATTTCCAATTCCTTTCTCCTCTCAGCTGGGCTGGAAATACCCCATTGAGGAGCCTCTCGTGGGGTAAAGAAACTGACTTTGCCATTACTGCTGATGTCTCCTAAGTATAGACAGAGGTAACTACTGGCAAGAGATTTGATGACCACTGGATTTCAGTTGGGACGAGAAATTGAGGAATCCTGTTAAAAGTAAGACAAGTCTACAGACTTTGGGGGCCTACAGACTCAGGGGAATCTAGATGGATGGTAGAGGCTTTGCCCTGTTTCAGCTAAACAAACATACTCAATTCCTCTCATGTTATGAGCACCGCTGAATACTTCACTTCCTCAGAGAAGAATGTTACAGGGGAAACTTAGCAAGTTTATATATTTGTGTTCCATGGTGGTTCTAAAGCAAGATCTTTTACACCTGTTCTATTAATGTAGCCTTTGCAGAGCTTGCTACATCTCTGCTTCCTATACAATCATGTTAGTATCCAAATGCCCTGGAACCAGCTGGAGTTTACCTGCACCCCACACATTCTCACGGACAGCATCTGACCTGTGGAGACTAAGAAGCATCCTCCCTCTCTGATATAACCACCTGATATGGGGACAGCTCAGTGCACGTCATAAGCAACATTGTCCCTCCCCACCCTAAGATGGGTAAGTACAGCCACCGAGAGGCAGGGAGACAACAAAACTCACTTTCACCTTCACTTTTGGAGGAGCCATAACTTTCTTCTTCGCCCTGTTTGGAGAGAGACAAAAGACATATGAACTTACCTGGAGAACAATCCAATTAAGGAGTGCACTGGGGGCTGTTAGTGGGAGTGCACCAACTGATCTCCACTGAAATTCACTGGAACAGAGGCAGCTTCTCAAGTTGCTAAGATTCAAATCACATGAGGTTTGCTATTGCTCTAGAAAGTCCTGACTTCCATCCAGGAACACAAGGAAGGTGGGGGAGGATGCAGAAGTGTTGATGGAGCACTGGTCACTGAAAGCAATTGGCGTGCATGTCCTGAACCAGCTATTGCTTCAGTGTATTATTATCGCAGTGTTAAGTGAACTGCAGTAACACATTCCAGAAGTCACAAAGGAACAGATAACTATAATAAGAGGCCGCAGAGAGAAACTGCCACAATCTTTTGTGCTCAAGCCAGCCACAAATGCTACCTGAGATGCCAGGAGAAATCATGGATAGAGAAGCATCCTCAGATAAACTCTGTCAGTAAGATTCTTCTCAGTCATTAGAGCAGGCACCATCTCAACTGGACTCCACATGGTTTTCCTGGCAAACTGGTATCCCTCCTTCTTGCCTGCAATGAGCCTAGCTACCAAGCTTATCCCAGACCCTCCTTCAATAAGACAAAGTCCATGTTTAATGAAGACCGATAGAGCAGGGTGACATCTGCATACTGACGGAACCAAGCACAAGCTGTATTCATGCTCCCTCCAAGGGTAGAGCATACAAGTGGCCCTTTCTGCTGAATCACTAAATTCTAGGAAAGCCCAGCCCAGGTTAGAGTTCTTATCTAGGGGAATCAAGGTGAACACATGGCAGCGATTCTATTGTTGGAGGTGAAGTCATATGCAAACAATAGCTACGCTACTTCCCAGAGACGCTCTCTGCACATGCAAAGCCAAGCTGCATCTGGAGAGAGCTGAACAAGCAAGACTGGAGGCCTCACATAGGGGCAAGGAACGAATGGGGAGAACTTTATTTGCTAGCAACCAATCTCACACTGCACAACAATAACCAAGGAGGAGGGCAAGTGCTGCAAGATACTCACAAGATTGATGTCAGGTGTCCATGCACACGCCTGCTCTCCTTGAACAGAGTCCTGAAAAACAGAGAGAGCAGTGAGCAGTTCTATCCAGCCCTGCTGACTAGAATGACAGGGATCACAGGACACAGTGGATCTCTATTGTACCATGATGCATGCTGAGGTGAGCCAAACTGCTGGAGGCAGGAAACGCTAGTAACATGGCACCCAATTCTTTTCAGGAAGCCCCTCTCCTACTGCAACAAAATCTCCCCATTCAAATCCTTCTCTGGGGTGGGGGCTACTCTCTTCACAGGCTCCAAGTCTGTTAATTATCACAGAACTTCACAGCGAGCCCTTTGCTATTGATATTGACTACACAAACCGGCCTGGCAATACCAACACCAATTCAGTTAACAGAAGGATAACGGCAGCTGCTTCTCTAGGCCAGTGGCTCTCAACCAGGAGTACACAGGGGTCTTCCAGGGGGTACATCAACTCATCTAGATACTTGCCTAGTTTTACAACAGGCTACATAAAAATCCCTGGCGAAATCAGTACAAACTAAAATTTCACACAATGACTTGTTTGTACTGCTCTATATACTATACACAATATTTATATTCCCATTGATTTATTTTATAATAAGGTAAAAATGAGAATATAATCAACTTTTCAGTAACAGTGTGCTGGGACACTTGTATTTTTATGTCTGATTTTGTAAGCAAATAGTTTTTAAGTGAGGTGTAATGTGGGAGTACGCGAGACAAATCAGATTCCTGGAAAGGGTACAGTAATCAGGAAAGGTTGCGAGCCACTGCTCTAGATGTCTGGGTAAAAAGCTTACAAACATGCAGTCAGGGTTTATGTTTTTAAACGTATTTGGTTGTTAAAACAAACTTTAAAAAAAAAGCCAGCTTACTTTCACTAACTGCTGCTCTCTCAGCTCAGACCCTAAAATACACCGGCCATGCACCACCACGTCTCTGAACTCATCCACAACATCTCTACTCTGTCCACATGGAAGGCCCTCTTCAAGATCAGCATTATTTGCATTGTCATAGCACCTAGGACAGGTGCTGTACAAACACAGAAGCAAAAGCCAGTCCCTTGCCCCAATGGGCTTACCCTCTAAGTATGTTAAACAGGAGACAACGGGTGGATGCTGACAAACTGGGGAATACAAGGAAACAAGAGACAATATTGGCTTGCATGATAAGCAGAGGTCTCAGTATACCATCAGCCTAACCAAGTTCTGCCTTCTTGTGCACAGTGAATTGAGTTGTCTTGTATACGAACTGTATACAGTTTGCCTAATGTTCCCATTCCTTTTCCCCTGCCTGCTTGTCTGCCCTTAGCCTGTGAGCTCTGAGGAGCAGAGAATTTTGCTTGAGCATTTGGAAAGCAACCAGAAAAAGCAATTTTTGTTCATAGTCACTGTCTAGTCAATTTCACATCTAAATGCTCATGCACTTAGTTGTAAATTGCAATGGGTACCTTACTCCTAAGTGCAGGAAATGCTTGTTTATATAGTGAAATGTTCATTGTTTTCTGTGTTTGTTTATTTGGAATTCAGAACACAGCAATGGAACTATTTCTATTACTCTCACATAAAAGCTGACATTTTACAAACCTCAGGTTGCGTCTCCAAATCCAACAGTGTCCTTCTAAGCTCCAGAATCCTCCTTACACATTTTCCAATCCCACTGCCTAGCTCATGTTCTCTGAATGGCATGTTACAAATGTCCACATGTTTGTGAACCTCCTTTCTGTTTACAACTGCAGTAACCAGGCATGCAGATGTCCAGGTTCACATGAGGGTTATAAAAAGCTGGGACCTACTTTTCCCCTTCAGACCAACTCACTTCAGACAAAAGGATGAAGAATCCCCATATTAGAGGTTTAACCACTGCTCTTCTTTTAAGCTACTGAGCAAAACAAGCAAGACAACTGCAGACAGTGGCACCAAAGAGACTCTGCTTCCCACTCATGTGCTGGCTTCCTCAGTGGAATGTATAAGGAGGAAACACAGCCTAGAAAATAAGAATGAAGAGCTCAGGTTCAATTCCCACTTATGGAACAGACTCACTGACACACCTTGGGTGAGTCACTTATCCATGCTGATGCTTCTTCCCTTCTGGGAGATGGGGACACTACTGAGACCTCGCTCATGTCTGACATGCAAGATCCTCTGAGAAAAGGAACAACAGAGCGTGAAGTATTAACAGCCTCACTCTGACTCACCTGGACTGCATCCAGCCCTTTGGCCAGAGGGGTTTGACCTCTGCATCTAGAAAGGTCTTCACGTAATCCTCCAGAGACTGAGCCTTGTTCTTCTCCAGCTCATAGCCGTCCAGTTTAATCTTCACCACATGGCAAAGCAGCTCCCTGAGGGATGGGCAGACTTCAGACCAGATTACCCACAACAATTTCCCCCAGAGTGCACTCAATTAACCAGAGCTGAGTGAATATTTTATCAGTCTCCTCACATTAGGATTTGCCATTCTAGGTCAGACTATGAAACAGATTGAGGATCCCAAGCCCAGAAGTTCCCAAGCAGTGATCCTTCAGAGAAAAGCGACACCTCCACAGTAATGCACCCAGCCAACTGGGCAGAGTGAGTGAGTGAGTGAGTGTGTAGATACTTCCCTGCTCCTACAACTTAATACCCTGAGGCAGAAGATATGGTTACCCACTGCCATAACTTTAGCTGTTACTAATGAAATTAAGCCTGTTTGTCTTGCTAGCCAACTGCAGCAGTTTGTTCTAGAAGGCCACTAGATGCTGTGTGAAGTGAAGTTTCCTTTATGTTCTAAAGGAACCAGCCCTTAATCTAATGGTGTGCCCTTGTTATGGAACAAAGAGACAAGGGGGGTTGATCAGTTTTCTCTTTGCCCTTTATCATTTCCCCCTTCAACCATGCCACCTTACTAATATTCTTCTTTGCCAGACTCAAGAATGCAGCAGCTGGGATTCTAACCAGCTCTAATCGTTTTAATTATCAGCAATCTGGTTACTTTAGAGTCTGTAGGACCTCATGTCCTCAGTGTAGCTCCTTCTTTCCCAGAAAGGTTCCCTACTATCAAATATCTTTAACCTCTCATCTAGCCACTATCTTGGCATCTACCCATTGAAGCCCCTTACTGTATCCTGCAGAGCCAGCACCATGCCTGGAAGTGGGAGCATTTTAGAATACACGCAGGATCTGAGACTAACAAATGTTGCACTGCCCTCCTAAAAAATTGCAACACCAAGCCTCTGAATGGATTCATTATTTAGGATCAGACACACTCAGAAAGCCAGTGATAAAACAAAGTCACACTGTGTACTACCAACTCCATCAAACTTATGGGTCTGGAATGGAAAAGATTCAGTCAAAGACTCAGTCTGTCCAAACCTGATTTCATCGTTCCACTGAAATTTCTTCCGAGGTCCCATGATCCGCTTCCCTCCCTTCTCCTCATCATCCTCCTCATCAGAGCAAACCCGGTCTCTCTGCTCCTTGTCCTTTTCCTCTTCCAGCATCCTGAGAAGAGAATGGAATCAGTAAACTGTGGAACTCACTGCCACAGATGTCACAGTGTTGCATGATTCAGAAAAAGACTGGACATGGACAAGAAGAAAATCCGGAGTTATAAAATACTAACATAAGCTATGGAAGAGATACTAATCCTCATGCTTCAGATTTTAAAACCATCTCTAACAACTAGATATTAGAAGGTTTCTCACACCTTCCTCTGAAGCATCTGGTGCTACTACAGCAGAATCCCCTAACCTCTTGTACTCTAACATTGATGCTACAGCAAGACCACTGCACAAGGGGCAAGGACACAGCTTGACAACCCTTGTGCCCTTCAGCAATTCGCCATCTGGGCTTAAACATACAAACAGAAGACTGAAAAGAAGTAAAAGGCCACAAGAGCAACCTGCAGGTGGAGGGAACCTGCTAAGAAGAGATGCAATGGACAATGAGAAGAAAAGGAAAAGCTTACTTAGCAAACTTGGCCTGGGTATGTGCTTGACACTCCTCCTGATATTTAGCCATCTGCTCTGGCATCGCACGGCCAATGGCTTCCTTTAGCTTCTGGAGAGGCTCCTTCAGACGGCCACCCTGAAGAAAGCGACAGGACACAGTGAGGTTTCACACAGAACTTTCCATTCAAGAGATCCCATAGTTTAGAGACCATAGCAGTGTTGTAACTGTACCACTAGACATGGTGACTACTGTATAGCCAGCAGAAGATAATAGTGCTTAATATAAAGAAGAAAATTCCTGATCTCCAGAGCCTGGTCAAATTGCAAATTAAAGGATACTGTGGTGCTTCTAAGATCACTCACCTGTTCATAAAGATAAAGTCTGCGGGCACGCTTGACCAGTGTATCTTTGCTGCAAGGAAGGAAGGAGGCCAGGTGAGCATACACCCCGGATCGGATCTGGCTATTCAGCTCACGGGTCTGCAGCTCTATGCTGAAGAATAGGATACACAGACCATTGACTGTGACTTCAACATGGTTTCCTCAAAGTAACACAAATATTCTGACATGAAGAAAGAGTCGTATAATACTAGGGATGTAGTGAGCTGACTCCAGGAATCACACAGTCTAGGCTTTTCCACTCAATACATGCCCACCACCATCATAATGGAGCACATAACAAGCATATTACAGCCAATATAGGTCAAAAGTCTCATTTCTTCCATATTTCCTTCAAGGCAGTCAGGATCATGATGACCAGGAAAGCTTTAGGCAATGAAACAAGAAAGATATTCCTCAAGTTGCATAGTTCCCTAGTCAAAACAGATCACAACAGAAACATTGCCGACTAAATCAGAGATAACCTACCGTATATACTCGATCATAAGCCGGTTCGTTTATAAGTCAACTCCCCCAAGATGGATCATAAAAATTTTCCATTTTTACTTATCCATTTATAAGCCGACTCTATAATTCAAGGGTCAGCAAACTTTGGCTCCTGGGCCATGAGGATACGCTGCTGGCCTGGCTGGAGGTGCTCCGGCAGGCTGGGCCTGCTCTGGCAGGCTGGGCGGCACGGCCACAGCCTGCTCCGGCGGGCCAGACCAGGTGGCACGGCCACAGCACGTACCAGGAGACGGGGCTGAGCGGCATGGCTGCAGCCTGCCAGCCCCGGAGCTGCAGCTGCTTCGGAGGCTGGGGGGAGAGCAGCGTGGCCAGAAGCCGAGACACTCTGGGCATGCCTCTTCCCTTCTGGCTATGCTGCCTCTGTTGGGGGGAGGGGCTGTGTCCCACCTCTCCCTCTCTATATCCGTTCATAAGCCAACCCCCTTCTCTGGTGCTTCCCTTTTTTACTAAAAAATTCAGCTTATGAACGGGTATACACAGTACTTTTCACATTTCACCCTTCATCCAAGGCTCTGAAAGCACTTTGAGAAAATTACGCTGGATAAGGCATGTAGGTATTCTCTCCACTTTACAGATGGGCAAACCGAATATTCAGGGTGGTTAAGGGAAACGCTCCAGGTCATGGAGCAAATCAGTGGCATATCCAGGAATTAAACCCAACAGCTCCAGTTCCTAGTCCCCTCTTCTAACCAGGGGACACTCCCTATACCGTTATGGATTGGATGGCAAGAAATATGACCACTGAGAGCCCTCATGGAAAAAGTCTATTATAATTAGAAGAGGCCACTTTATTTCCAGTTATGGAATCAGGATTTGATTCAATTGACCAAGCACAGCACATTTCAACAGTTTATGTCAAACACCAGCTGGAGATGCAAATAGGATGACTGGATACACCTCTTAATTCCCTGCCCCCCTCCCCCCAAATATTTGGTATACTCCAATTTAAGGCCAATTATGGAGTACATCAGGGTTAGTCCGAACTCACCTAGGAGGAGTTTATACAGGGTGGTTCCCCACCCATGCCCCACAACCCTAGAGCGAGGAGATCTCCTCCCCCTAGATTTACCAATGGAGTATGTTCATGTAACTTTCACCCTTCCCCAGAGTTGTGTCCCCTTCCACTACATTAATGGCAGGTAAGAGATGAGGGTACTTACTCCAGTATAATGTTATTGATATCCTGGGTGAAGAACCTCTGTTTGCCTTCTCCTTCTGCAGCTCTGGCAGCCTGGTTCACAGTAAACAATACGAGCTGTTAGCTCACAGACAGCTACAAAGAGTCACAAGTAATCAAATGTTTTTCAAAGCAGCCTCAGGAATACAGTAATAAAACTCTACCAGCAACTTCATCCCAGGGAGACTCTGCATCGGTTATGTACCACGACTCCAAGTGGAAGTAACACCTACTATGCATGCCATGCACTTCCCTGAATGAGCTTGGATCTTGTCCCACTTGTCAGGAACTGGAAGGACTGCCCCAAAACCCCAGCCAATCAGCTAGCTGCACTAGGACCCCTCTAGTTGAAGCTTTGCCATTAACTCTACACAGGGACATTCTCATCTGGGATGCGATCACTAGCTTCACATGGAGGCTGAGTTTTGCTCTATTTCCCTGGAACATACTCCAAGTAAACTACACCAACATAAGATACGCTCTGCTTTCCCCCAAGTTGCCCTGGGCCTCTCCGCCTTAGGAAGGGGGTGTTCTCGCTCCCTTGCTCTGATCTGCGTCTACAGCACTGCCTACTCTCACCTCTACAAGGAAACCATGTGGCTCTCCTGAGAGGTGTTCCAGAGTAGAACAACAATGTGCTGAGCAGCATTCCAAGGAACATCTGAAAAGAACACTACTCCAGTGCAGCCCTGCATTTCTGAGCCACCCAGCCACTGCCTTCATTTGAATGGATGCACTGGAAGATGTCTGCCAGTGCACATGGGCCTGCCAGCAGGGGAGGGTTATAGAAACTGAAGACAAATGGAACCAGTACTGCTCATTAACAAACCCAGATGGAGACACCAGGGTACAAGAGGAGACACGCTGTGACTAAGTGGCACCCACCAGCACTGAAAGCAATGCAAGCCCGTACAATGTGCCAGATAAGGCATCACTTCCTCTGCTGCATAAGCCCCAGATTTGTTGTGTTCTTGTCACACAACTCCACACCTCCAATGCAGACAGTCTATAATTATAAATAACCACCCAGGAAAACCAGGAGCACTTTAGCATTTCCTCTCAGAGACTTCAGCCAGCCATTCATAGAAAAGCAAAATGTTTCATGAGAATGTGTTGATTCTGACAAAATTTAATGTAGAACAAATCTGGAAAAAAAAGGTGGTTTTGATAAGCTCAAAAATATTCCATTTCAACCTTTTTGGAATGCAGCACTTGGATTTTCCGTTTCAAACTGACTTTTCATTTCAATTGTTTTATTTTACATTCTATCAGAATGAAATCTTTCAATTGCCCCAAAACAATTTTTTCCCCCCAGAATTTTGTTACATGGGAAATTTTGAAATTATTTGTTTTCATTCTGTTTTGGAATGGAACAATATTTTAGAAAAATCAAAAGAATTTCCTGCAAAATGGAAAATCTACTTCCTGCCAGTTCCAGTTTCTTACTGGTGAGGAGGTGGTCTGGGGAGTTCAACACGCTGGCCTGCCTGTTTGGAGACAAGATCCTCTGCATCACCCAGGAGATGGACTATCATCCCACAGATCTGGTCCAGCTCTAGTTTTAACAATTCTCGTTTATTTTCTTCTAAACAATTGTACAATTTCTCGGTTGAGGCAAGAGTGAGGAAAGAAGAGACTCAGGCCCTACATGCTATCTCATTTCTTGGCAGCTTCTCAGCAGCTCCCATCTTGCCTTCCTTTTGTGTCAAGTATCAGAGGGGTAGCCGTTTTACTCTGGATCTGTAAAAAGCGACAAAGAGTCCTGTGGCACCTTATAGACTAACAGCTGACGAAAAGGGTACTCACCCACGAAAGCTTATGCTCCAATACGTCTGATAGGATTCTTTGTCGCTTTCTTTTGTGTGTAAGCCTAATAATGTCAACAGAAACACCGAGCAACAGGAGTCCCTCCCCACTGTCAAGCCTCAATGAGGAGCAGTGTGAATTCACAAATGTAGGGCTGGAGGAAGGGCAAGATGGCTGGACTGTAAATATGATCCCATCAAGCCAGAGACAGACAATATAAGGAGTCCTGCCCTCACTTCTCAAGGCTGTCCCCCCACCTCAACCCCACCCCAGAAACCCTCCAGCTCAACAGCCAATGATAGTTCTCACTTCAATGCACCTGTGAAATTGAGAGAAGCACTCTCCCTCCCTTGTGGCCAAGCAGACGACTCCTTAGCAACTAGCGTACCTGGTATGTTTCAACAGCAGTCTTCCCCTAGGAAAAAGGAGTTTCTCCTTGCAGCTCAGCACAAGACGGCTCCAGGGCACAATCCTTTATTTCATGCTGCAGCAGTCAGACCTGCACTTGCAGTTCGGGTAATATATGCAGCATGAGACAAGGACTGCCTCTGGGAAGAGAGGGGCCTCTTACTTACCCCTAATTTGGTTTCTCCTGGTCCCTACTAGGCCAGTCTGGACACTAGACAATAGGACTTCCTACCAGAAGACAGAGGACCAATCAAATGTGCTAGGTCAACACATACAAAAGGGTCAATTCCAGCCAAGGAATCCTGTACAGGAAGTTTCCCGAGTAACAAAAATTGCAGACAAAAACCCACCTAAAAAAAAAAAAAAAAATCAGAGGAACAAGAATGTGAAACAATGGTAAAAATAATTCAAACAACTGGAGGAGGGATAGCAAGATATTATAGGTTGTGACTGAGGCTGCCTAGTACCATTTCTGTGCTGGTGAGTGGAAGTATACAGGAAAGCAGTGGCTGGGGTTACCCAGGACGTACACACACAGAGTTAGCCAGTCCTAGCAATGGCAGATGGCTTTGAAATCCCTTACACTGATGCTTCAAGCTCCAGGCTGGTAAGGGATGAATGAGTGAGGAGAGGTCCTACATTCCTACAGTGATTCCCATCTCTGATAGCAGCAGCAGACAGATGGCCAACAGACACCACCCCACAGATGAAAAACAAATTATTTTCTAAAGAGAGGCCACACTATGAAAATCCTACCAGGGAGGAGAGGGATAAAACCAAAAACTCAAAGGAGCGAGAAAAAGAATGTCTGAAAGCTTCATTTAGACAGAGGGGTGCTCCCAGCTGCTGATGTGGGCAGAAAACTGGCCTCTTTTAGGGTATGTCCATCCAGAAGTGTGGCCTTTGTCCACCTTCAACTGCTAACAAGGTCTGTTCTCCAGAGTCCCGACTGACCAAGAAACACAAGTTTGAAAATGCAGCTGTTTCTTGCCCCCTAGAAACATATCCCAGCAGTGACCCTGCTTTTCCACGACACTGTGAAATGTTCCCCCATAACCACACAGTAACTACCATCGCACTAACTCACAGCAGTGTAATAATTAACTCTGTCAAGGGAGCCACTGTATTACTCACCACTAGCTAACATACACTCCAGGGACATCCGTTCCAGCTGTTATCCATCAACAGCAAGAGCAACAAATGGCTACCTCCATGAAAAGTTCCACGTCATTTTATCACCCACTCTTTGCTGAACTTTCTATCCTGTGATGCCTCAGTGCTGACAGCTCACCGCCACTACAGAGTTCAGGTTTCCAAGAGGGCCGTGCTAATGGAGAGGAACTACCTCAACAGACATGTAAGAGCACATTCTCTAAAATGGTGACTGTCCCATTGTTCTACATTAGGATAAGAGCAGAGGTTAGGACCTGAAGTCCTGTTAGTAGCAGGACAGAAATGTCACCATGACTACATGTCCATAAACAAATGATGTGACAGCTCTTACATTAGTTGAGAGAAATACCAAATGATTTTTAAAATGCAATTTCCTAAAATATCCTCAAGGGGCTCAGTGTTTACTGCCTCTCAAAATCTCCATATCACAGTCTTCTAGAATTAAAAATACTCTCTCCCTTCTCCCACAATGGTCAGTACCACAACAGTGGGATCTGAAAGTCAAGCTGGGTTCTGTCTTTCCATCTCAGACCTCTCTGCCAGTAAGAGAGAGACGGGTGATGCATGTGACGATACAGTTAAACCTTAACTGAGGCATCCACCTCTGTGCATCTCAAGGTGAAGATTCTGTAACTGGAGCTGAGTTAACAATGCTAATAAATCCTCATTCCTGGATACATGGATTCTACAATGTTACAAGATGTCAAGAGAAGCTAAAACTTATCGCTGGCATCTGCTTGTTTTAGTGTACAGGAGGCTGAATGTAGTGCCACTTCAGAGTCACTTTTCTCACCACCACTGGACTTAAAGGCTATTATCCTGTAACTTGGCTCCCAGCTTCACTGACTCCTATTATAAGCCCACTCAGGTTAAGTCAGTCATGGAAATTAGAGATGAAATTGACTTATTAGCTCACCAAGTCTCTATCTCTCCAAGAGAAGGATAAAGGTTATGCTTACCAGCTATTGAACGTAGTATGCTTCAGCTAAGCAGCATTTTAATACCATCTCAAAGCACTGAGGGCAGAAGAAGTGCAGCAAAAGCTGGGGTGACCCCTACCTGGACTACACCTGGCTCTACACACAGTCCCTCACTTTGATAAGTGGTTTGGAACTATGTAAAGTGAAGCCAATCCTACTTCAGAAAGAGACCCACCAGATTGACCAAGGGGGCTTAAAAGCTGCAGACCCACCTGTGTATGAAACAAGAGAGGCTTGTCCTCCATCAGCTGCACAATCCATCCACCACCTACTCGGCAGTACACCCCATGCCTAACCTAGCTGCAATACCTGAGTCAGTTCTTTGATGCGTTTCTCCAGTGTGGCTGGTACTCCGTCTGGGAGGGAAGGTGGCTGTTTGAACTCCTGTTCCAAGCCCATTCCAGGAGGGTCACTCCCATCTTCCATGTCATGGAAAGGACTCCCTTCTGGAGATTCATTGAAGAGATGCTCCAGGTCTAGCTCGGTCAGGGAGTCCATAGCAGTGGCAGCCTGAAGCAAGTCACTGGCACTGGCATGGCCAAAGAGAGATAGCAAAGGATCAGACATAGTCTCCACTTCCCGCGGGGTTGGAGCTTCTGCTGATGAGGGTGTCACCATCTTCTGCTCCTCATCTCTCTTCTTCTGAGCTTCCTTCTCCTTATGGAATTTCTTCAGCATCTCTTTGACACTCAGAGCACCAGAATATTTCTTCTTCTTCTTCTCCTTACTAGCATTCAGTGCTGTGAATCTGTAAGCGAGGGAAAAACAAGGACATCCTTATGACAATAAGCCCCATAAAGGGAAGGGAATATCACAAGAAGAAGGGAGGAGAGAGGAAATACCTTTGTATCAGCTCAGAGCACCAACCACACATGCTGATCCCCAGGTGAAACTTAGCCAGGACCTGCTCTAGTTCCCCCAGAACATGGAGCTACTGCCTCTAGAGGCCACTGCTAGGAATTTAGGGCTGTGTTACTGAAAATGTACAACTTCGTACAGCACCAAGTGCTGATAGCGACTCAGGGATATTCCTGTTCAACATACTACCTTTTTTTTTTTTTTTTTTTAGATTTACCTGACTATTAAACGTTCTCCCTTCTAGTTCTATCACATAACAAGTTCGCCTCCCATTTTACAATCCACTATATTTCTTGTACATATTTGTCCAATCATTCTCATGTCAGACTTCATGAATATATTTCCCACAGAACAGTAGTTAAGTGGGAAGCGAAGATGTTTAATGCGACTACCCTCAAACACGTTACTACATCACAGAGGAAACAGCCGACAGGCCACTGGAAATTACGGATAGTCCAATGCACACTAGCCATTTTCAGCAAGGAAGGGCTGAGAATGCCCATCACAACACTGCTCTAAGCGGTCCACTTGCTCCCCATTTGATTCCATCATCACTCTGAAGTCTCGGTTGTAATGTTAAGATTCTTCATGCACTACAGCGTAGCTCTCTTAGACCCTACCTCCCCATCTATGGCCCACTCACCATGAACATTCCAGGGAGTACTCTTGTGAGCTGTGTCTTAGAGGTGCAGGGAGGGCAAGAGATTCTTGGTGTGGGGCAGATGTGGAATTCCTTATACCAATGATAGGGCCTAATACAATGCAAGATCTAGCTCATGCACAAGTCCTCTCTTGCTGATGGGACCTGGTATGGTGGAGCTTAAATCTCCTGCTCCATCAGGGTATGCTTTTAATTAACCAGGTGCATGCAGCCCAGATAGCACAGCAACAGATGCACTAGAAGTGCGCAAATTGAAACCTAAACCATTAGCACTAAGGACTGAAGCATGAGAAGAGTTGATTTGAAGGAAGCCTTTTAAACATTTCACTTCTAGTAGCAACACCATATCAAATTCCCTTTTTTGATTGACTTTCAAGGTTCCAAACACCAACATGACAAGTCAGATGGCTTTTAAGAGAGAGACAGGACTGGAACAGAAATGAAACAGCACAAAAGAAAAGAAAACGCAGGAAAATAATTGAAGTGAAGGGGGAAAAGGCCAAGCGGAAAGGGCATCGAGCCGGCCGCAGAGCAAAGAGGGGTGAATGGGAAAAGAGCCAGCAAGGGAAAGAAAGAAGATACAGAAATCAAAGCAAGTAAAAATTGCAGCTGTTGGGAAGCATTAGAACACTTATAGTGACAAAAGGAACTGGTTACATCTGTAGCCCACCAATGACAAGCCAGTTTCAAAGGAGAGAGACTAAAGAGAGCAAGCACCCAAAACCAGAAATGCCTTGTGCAAGGGGTCAAACATCTGCCATGGGGTGGCATCGGCACGCTGCTTTGCATTTCAGCTCTGATCGCTTGCCCTAGCCTCCTAACACCTCTCTCCATGCTAGCCTAACACTCCATGCTCCTTCCCATCCTTCCCTCCCTGCTCTCCCCATTTCAATATCCGTTTATCCTCCTTTCCCTTCCTCATCTACACTCACCCCCTCATGCCAGTCCCCCTCAGCCATCCCTGTGCCCATCATGAAGAGAGAGAACACAACTAATGAAAAGAAATGCAGCTAACAAGCCAGGTGCCCCTCACTGCCCCCACCCCTTTGCTTGGATGCTGGGCCCTTTTCCCCTAAACCTGCATCTGGCTTTTTGCCCATCTAGACTGTAAACTCTTTGGGGTAGGGATGCACCGTCCTAGGAGCTTATCCAGTCCCCACCACCACAGTGCCTTGACGGGGCTTTTGGGCACTACTGCAGTACAGATATATGCAATCTGGCCTCGGAGAGGCAGGGGGTAGACTGGCACCCAGAACTTCCATCACTCCCATGAATACATAGGGCTCCCTCTCACCCGGCTTTGGGGAACTTGGATTTTTTTGACTTCTTTTCCTTGTCATAGGAGTCATCTTTCTTCTTCTTCTTCATCTTTTCACCTCCTTCTTTCAACTTCCGCTTCTGGGGATTAAACACAAGCCAGAGTCAGAGGGGGTGGGCTGTACAATGGTGCCCTCTTGCCCCTGGGAGGCCCTTTTAAGCCCTACTTCTAATTTGCCACTAACAGCCGCTGAATGTCTCAAATCAACCCCCGCTGGATGCTAACACCACGTACACGTAGAACAGCACATAGCTACTGCCTGCTCTGGCACACATCATCTTAGTTCTTCTGGGATCCCTCTAGCTAAGCCCAGCACCACATGAACAAAGACAACTCAATTTCCCACCTCCCTTTTATTCAGGTCAGTTTAGTGCTGGTGAAATCTGCCTGTTTGACAGCCCTGGAGGTTTAAACTCTTCAAACAGCTGGTACCATAGGGCAGTAGCGCAAGCTTCCCCAGCAGAGCCCCCCCTTCCCAACATACCTCAGCACCAGTGTGAAGGGCTCACCTCTGGGGCATGAGAAGAGGATATTTCCACTCAGGCCTGTGCTTCCCTGCTAAGATTTACCACCTCCGAAGGGTGATAATTGTGGTGCCATTTCTCTTCTAGGAATGAACGGAGACCACCCACTCGTTCTACCCAGACAGAGCTTTCTCTGGGTTACTACCAAACAGGACAGGATTTGAACCAGTGATCTGGGGCTAAGCGCTCCTAATATCTCCATAACCAAGCCCCCCTCAAACCAGCCAGAAACCCAACCCAAAATTACAAAACATTATTTCTTTTGCAGCAAATCCAATCTATCCACCGAAATTTAATGACAGAAAATACTCCCTAATGGCACAATCTCTGACCTTGGGAGATTTCTTCTTTTTCTCTTTGATAAAGTCTTCCTCCGATTCGGATGCCTGTCGGAACTGCAGCGTTCCCGAGTTGATGTAAAACCCTCCATATTTTGTAGTTAGAGAAGCTGGAACAAGCTCGTCATACTGGGAACAAAAGAAAGAACCACCTATTAGTGGTGCAAGTTATTCTGTTCCCATGTTAGATAGCAGTGGGACGACACGCTCCCACTCCCCACTAACAACTCTCCTTGGAGGACAGCGTGTTTGAGAACTAGGGGTTCTCCCACCCTGCAGATGCCCCTGGAGTTGTCATTGCACTGCCCCAGCATGCTCTTTCCCTGCACTGCACTAACTCTCCCACATGCCCACCTGCAGCCCTAGAAGCAGCTGAACGTATAGCTCTTCATTCATTACTCACCGCTTCAGAATTATCAATGAAGGAATCAGATTCGTCGTACCCATACCCCATATCAATCAAGTCCTGCATACGGTCCTTCCTGCGTTTCTTGCCACCCTGAAATGATAGAGATCGATGACATCCCCCTCTCCTCAGTCTATTGCAGGGACCAGTCCTGACACAGGAGGCTGGCACTTCTCAGCCGAGACCAAGGTAGCGCTCCCTCTTTTCACTCTTCACGTCGTCGGGAAGGGACCGGGCTGGGTGAGCGCTGGGGCTGGATCCCAGGCTTCTCACACATGAGTACAGACCTCCTTTAACAGGAAGGGGTGCAACTCTCTGATAATGTAACCAGAGTAATATTGAGCTGAATTTATTTCTCCTCCATTGGCATGAGCGAAACAGTGATATAAGAAAGGCAGACAGAGACCTTAGTACCAGTCTTTAAAAAGGCACTCAACACCTACGAGCCCAACCCAAAGTGACAAAAACCCTGCACTGTCACGCCTCCTCCTCAGACCATGCCCCTAAAGCCACCCCCTCAGAACAGATTAACCACTGGAACAAGATACCAAAGAAGATGGGATTCTCCACCACATCAGGTCTTCAAAACAAGATTAAGTGTCTTTCTAAAAGATCTGCTGTAGTTCAATCAGGAGTTAGAGGGTCTGACACAGGAATTCCAGAGTGAAATTCTCTGGCCTTTTTTTTGCAGGTCAGCCTAGATGATCGATTTTCAAATTGTGGGGCATGCCCCAGGAGGATATCATGGGGAGGAGAGGAGCGCAAGGACCTGACTGGTTAGGAACTTTTCTTGTTTCTTCAAAGTATTGTTGATCAAGTAAGAATTCCTCTCACATGCTGAGTCACTGGCTCCCACTGTCACTGCCATACTGGAAGATCAAAAAGGGAGGGAGGAGGACCAAGGGCGCACAACCTCTTCCTTGGCAGGAGGGGCCCCATTCCAGCTCACTCGCTTCTACAGAGGCTGATGTGCAGGCGCCCCCTTTGGAGGTCGTTCCTCCCTGCCTAGACAGACTCCTGCACATGCATGCTGGGGATTGCACCAGGGCCAGACGTCCCTGTAGCCTGTGAGTGATTCTGGGCGCGGTCTCAGGGTGGGGGCAGAACCTGACTGTCTGTATCCTGCTGGGATACTTACAGGCTGGGGAACAGTGGGGCACCCGAGCCAAGATGGGCTCCCAAACTCCAGGCATCGGTGGAAATACCATTTCTTAGGACATGAATCTCCTGGGGTAGGGGGAGCACGCAGCAAAAAAACATTTGGGAACCTCCAACCTAGGTGATTATTATGATCTATTGTGGCCTTAAGATCTATGAACATCTGTGTAATGTTTATCGTGCAATGTATTGAATTTAACATATTGTCCATTCAATTTCTAATTTAAAAAAAATACAAATTTGATACTAGGGCTGGTGGAACAGCAGAATACAATCTCTTTCGTGTATTATTTGAGGAATTTTACTAGTATTCATCAAATACATTTCTTCAGAGGGTATTTGATCAACTACAGAGTTCAGACACTGCAAAAGTTATTAATTGAATAAATTATTCACTTTATAGTCAATGACATTTGTTGAGTAATGTTTGCTAGGTACTATCTGTGACAGATTGACAGTATCCTGGACAAACCTCAATGAAGTAAGTTAAACTTTATTGAATTAAGTTTAACATCTTTGGAACACATTGTATGAGAAATTAAAATGTTTATGTACTACTGTGAAATTATATGGAACTGCTTTAACAAGCAAGACTGATGCAATCTCTAGAAGGTACTAGGTACTTCAAAGGTCTTTTTGGAAAGTGTGAAGTGGATTTCCTAGGAAGCCTCCTAAGGTGAAGGGAATGTAAATTCTCCCCTCCAAGCCAACCTTCTGAAGATATCTACTGAGACGCATTGGGAATGCCAGATCAAAGACCCCTGAAGTGTATAAAGGATGAACTGAACATGTTTGTTCTGACTTGAAGTTGTTACGAACTGGTCACCACAAGGAAACCCCTCTGAATGGGCGTTTGAAGGACTATTCCTGCCAGAAGCCATGTTAGGGTTGGGGTTAATATCAGTGTGCAGGTAGGCTCCTTTATTGCTTTTAATATGCTTTCTCTGTAATGCTTTTCATCTTACAAATAAAGTGGGCCTGCATAGGAAGTACTGTGTGGTACCTTGTAACTAGCAATTACACCCATTAATGTTCTCTGAAAAGAAAGCAAACTGGTGTCCCTGGGCAACCTGCCAATTCAGGAAAAAACAGTGGAGGTAGGGAAATGTGCAGCCTGGACATACCCCAGTCAGAAGGGAGAGGGATGTGGGTCTCCTCCAAAAAAATGGTTGGAGTGCTGGAAGCCAAGAGTGGGTGCCGTTGCTGGACCACTGAGGGGAAACACAAGTGCAGTTGCCCTGAACTATGATAATATCTGGCCAACCCTACCTACTGGCAGCCCTTGCTTTTGTTAAACCTTCTTTTCTTACGACAGATCATGCTGTATATTTTCTTGTGTGGTCTTCAGTGTCTCTTTACCTTCTCCCGCTTCCCTATCAGTTTTTCCTCCCTCTCTTCCTTCCCGTGCTATTGTGGTGTCTGCCTCCTGTCCCCAGGGTTGGCAATTTCCCAAGAAAAAACTACTTTAGGACAGGGAGCTGGTAAATACTGGCTTAAACCCAGTTTAAACCAGGAAACTGTGAAAAATAAACGCATCAGTGTTCAGCAAGCACAGAATGAATCTTTTCAAGCGTTGGATACATCCATTCAAGACTGAGAAATAGGCTCAGCCCATCCACTCTGTCAAAGCTGGTCTTCTGTTACAGGACGCTTTGTGCCCAATGGACCTGGACTGGTAGCCTGAAACTGTGTGCTTCTGATGGCTTAATGTTTCAAGCCTACAAATCTGCATTGTCGTTTTCATATAATCAAATGTTTTCAACTTTTCTTTATAAAATATTGAAAACTGAAATGAGTCATGAGGTGTAATTTCCTAGAGAAAATACCAAACCAAAAGTACACAGATTTTACAATGTTCATTATTACAATTACATATATTAAACTTATGCTCACTGCAATTTACTCTATATTTGGACAACCCTAAATTAACCTCCCAATCGTCTTCCTTATGTAACCACAACTGCAATATGTAACTCAAACTAAGTGTAATGTGGTGTCATTAACAAAACCGTTTTTAAAATAGAAAAGGCCTTAAACTGAGACTAACTAGTTTTTCCCAGGCCAGTAAAAAACGTATCTGGTAAATACCATGCCATCTCTGCCTCTCTCATATTTCCTCCCACCTTTTTTTCCCACCTCACCCCACAAATCTAACAGCGTATTTATTTTGGAACATCTCATCGACCTCGTCCTCATGTCCACACTCACACCCCTACAGACACCCACACCAGGCACCCAATAGCCAGAGGACTCAAATTTCTGCCCACAGCAGAGCATTAGAGGTAAGAGTCCAGGTGACAGGAAAGGAGATAGCAGTGGGATTCCTACTGAACCGATATCCCTGGACTCTGTTTGGAGACTGTCCTTTACATTAGCTTCTAACTAGTAAGTAAGTGCCTGATAAATTTGAAGCCTTACGCTCACAAAAAATCCTCAAGAGAAGAACAATTAGCATCCCTACAAGCCACACTACAGTTAATTGACCCAATTCTTATCAATTTCACTGTTGTCCACAGGATTCACAGAGCAGCAGTGAAGACTGGCACCACTCTGGTTGCAGTTTGGCAAAGTTCTGAGCAGCAACAGAAGCTCTGAAGCTGTCTGCAGATTTAAGATGACAGCATAGCACCATTTTACATATGGGTTTAACATTTGGAAAGTGGCTTTTACCACTATAAAGGTTAGATTTTGTTTTTTTGTTGTTTTTTTTTTAAATGAAAGCTTAGATTCAACAGAATTTGATAGCACTCTACCAGGAGAATTCTCACTTGCCCTGGGTGAATGTACTGTTTGTGCCCTGCTTGTTATTGTCATGGACCTCTTTAACCTTATAATCTAAGGCATATCCACCAACTGAAAAGACAAGAGAGTTGTTTATAGAGAGCTGCAGGGACTATTTCTGATGATGCCTTATTTTACCACCATCTGGATGCTTGAGTGAATAGCATGTTAAAGAAATTTTTTGACTTTCTTTAATTCAGAATAGCAGAGCTATTTTTACCTAGCCTTCTGACTGCAGGAAAGCAGTGGGACCATGCTACTCTACCACTCCCTAGTCTCCATTTTATTAATACTTCTCTCCAGAAAATAGTAGAAGTATCCACCCTCCAAACAATTCTGAAAGCCTTCCCAAGCAACAGCGCAGTGAAACGGAAACCTAATTCTTGTCAGTTTCACTGCTGGGACCTGATGGCCTAGACATCATGTGTTTATAAAAAAAAAAAAAAAAAGTAGTGAAACTGACAAGATAGGTTATTTTTCCACACTCTTGTGCAGCTTGGCAAAGTCCTGTATGGTAGCAGAGGTGCCAGAGATGCATGTGTACAGACTTAACAGATAGCACAACATTCTTCCATACTCATTTCATATTAGGAAGGTATATTCACAAACAAAGGCCATTTTT
>NC_133777.1:30155408-30195777 GCF_003597395.2 Chelonoidis abingdonii
CGGATGTTGTCAATTGAGGAAGAGCGGAACAAACACTGCACACCAGGGTGTGGACGTAGGGGGGCTGGCGTGTGATGCACCCTGGCTGAAGTGTTTCCATTAGACAGGGTTCACAGTTTGGTCAATGAGCTTTCCCATCCCACTATAAAATTGTTCACAGCAGCCCGTGTACACTAGCTGAAGAAATGCCCAAGTGGTATGGGTAAGATGAGAGTAGCTCCAATTCATGAAAGGCTAAGGAGTGTCACCTGAGTTGGCTGGTGTCATGTGAGTTGCTTGAGATGGGGCCATTGCTTTCAGAGACTGTAAATTGCTAGTTAGTCATGGAAAAAGCATGAGGGAAGGTGTTTGAAACTCTGTGGAGACAGAAGAAGGTTGGCTGTCAGTTGGAAGGATGCTCTTGACAAGAAACTCTTGGAGCAAAGCCAGAGCTTTTGGGTGACCCAAATGGTTGGGACATGTGGGGCAGAAGATGTTCACTATGCCCCAGTGAGGCCTGGCGGTGCTTCATCAGTTGTAGCCGGGGAAAATGAGGCACAAGGATAGGGTGAATGGATCTTGGCAAATGTTATGCAGGAAGTCTGCAGCAGAGCTAGGATTCAACTTAGGTCAGCCAAGTTTCAACTATTTCTTTAACACTGGGTATCATCACGTAAATATTCTTTCTGATGATGTTCCTCTGTCTTAGTCTGGCTCCCTGCTTAAAACAGGCTATGAAATCTCACCCAAAGATTTGCATCATATCCAATAACTTGTGGCTGAATTACAGTCTATCATTTAGACAGACATCCAGTCCCAATGTAAAGACTCCAGGTGAAGGGAAATTGTCCACTCTCTTCCCATGGTTAATTGGTCTTGCTTAATAGTCACTGGAATGTTCTATTAGTGACCAGACCTAGACCCAATCCCGCAGCAAACTCCATTCAGATAAACCCCTGTGATCACCTAGGATCCACCCACTCGGAACTAGTTGCAGGATCAGGGACTCAAGCAGCCTGGCACCCCTAGCACCAGGCAGGGGCATATTTCAGCATTAAGTGACAGGTACCTCCTGCTGACTCATCTAAACACTTCCTGTATCATCTACCGTAGGTGGAATCCCATTCATGTTCTAACTCTGCTTAGCCATTGAGACCATTAATTCAGCAATGTCCAAATTCCTCAGGCAGCTTTGAGACCCTTAGCCTTAGAATCTGGAGGATATTTTCAAGCAGATATGAGGATAGGACATGTGAGATCATCCTCTTTAAATTGGCCACCTTATAAATTGATGCTGATGATGTTCAGTGGCATGGGTCTTTGGGCACCCCCAATAACTCCTCCCTGCCTGTGCTCCCTCGCTGCGCTGACTGAGTCAATCTGTGGCTTCTGTAATCAGTTAACTGTTTCAAAGACAAAGAGCATCTCCTGGTCTGAAGAGGTGTTAATCCATCCAGGCTCCTGGGAGTGCTAGAGAGGTATATAAGAGGCTCCTCCTCTCTCTCTCTGTAGCTCTTGCTGCTTTCTGTTATTCCCTTTCACCTTTTCTCATGCTTCCCTATTATGTCTCTTGTGCCCTCCTTCCTCCAGCACAGCACTCCTCCATCTCTGTGCATCTAGAGCAGAGAGAATACATAGCACCAGCAGCAGACACAATTGTCTACACTCTGGGTCCTAGTGGTGCCCCTCCCCACCACAGTCTGGCACCTGAGGCAGCTGCCTCAGTTCGTCTCATGGTAAGGCCAGGCCGGTGGAGACCTGCAGCTCTTCTAGACCTGACTGCCAGGAGGCACAAATCTCCATTCATTATTTCCTTGCCCTAGGGTAAGGGATTCCTGGGCCCAGACAGGGATTCCTCTCCCCTATATGCTGTCATGACTTTAATGAGTAAGGGTTGGGGTATCCATTCTAGAGGATATTTACTGACATACCTGGTAAGGGACTATGTTTGGTTAGCACCTCATTGACCGTGACTCTTGTGTCCAGCTGCCTGTTGGATGGGAGATCAGATGACATCATCTCAGCCTTTATATCTCCCAGGCCCAGACAGACCATGCTGAAATTCATGGTGGATGCATTCAGGTTTGCAGGAGACACCAGCAACTTGTTGAGATTTTCTCTCTGTCCTGAGTTTGCTAATCTGATCAGAGCAGGACAAAACTTTTTTCAGCCAAGACTATTTCGATGAAAACGTGAACTTGGACTAACAAACAATTCAGCAAAGTGACAAACAATTCAGTGAACAAAAACTATAAAATAAAAACATTTGGTTCTGACACTTTCAAAATAACTTCTATTCAAAACAACTTTGTTTAAATCTTAGTGTTTTTATAAAATAAAAACTTCAAATGAAACAAGGACAACGGCTGCTGAAAATAGCAATTCCAGTCCTAAAAACCATTGGGATGCATTTCTTGCTCAGTTTTGTCCTACTTTTTCTACAGCAAATTACAGTGGATCAGTATATTTGATTTGGGAGAAATGAAGTAACAGCTGTCCAAATTGAGCTTGAGGACTCCTGAATTTTGAGGTGTTCAGATCTGGAAGGCAGGTGCTAGATTCCCTTTCTGAATATTAACTAAATCTGGAAAGGAAAAGTCAATTTCTGCTTCCATGGCTCAGAAGTGGAAACCCCTAAGCGCTGGTACTGTATGCTAAAGGCTGTGCAGATCTTGAGCCTCCTCCCTAACTTTTCATTTTTAATTCTACGTGGATCCACATAGCCTCCCTTGCGTAGGCTTCAGATATGGAGGGGCAACTGTCCAATTGAGTCATCCACAATTCCTTCTTGGAGAAGCTGCAAGGTGAGGTACATCGTCACCCTAATCCAGATCTGGGTGTTGTCTTCTGAAGGGATATCGATGGGGAAAGCTTCTACTCTTGAGCACAGCTTGTGGTCCTCATTCTACGAGTGCCAACCCTGCTCTAGCAGTGGTCTTCCATTCACGAGCAAGCTACCATGACGTTTTCAATTACCTAACTCGCTCTCGTCCTTCCCTTTCCTTTGAGTTGTGGCCAAGGTGAATCTGGGAAATATAGTTCTTTCACTGTTTCAGGGCTGGCTCTATAGGTCAGGGAACTAACCGAAGAACTACAGCTCCAGGTGCGCCCTGTTTGGCTTCAGCTCCCAGGCGGATCCCTGGCCAGCCGCACCCCTGCAAATGGCTGCCCCAAGCAGCTGGCTTGCTTAGCTGGTGACTAAAGCTCGCCTCTGCCTCAACAGAACTAGCTTGCTTGTGCACCAGGTGCTATTGTCATGCAGCCATTCTGTCCCTCTGAGCACTCCTTCCAAGTTATTTTGTGGTGGATGCTTATCTAACTCCTCGTTTTAAACCAGGGGTGGGCAAACTATGGTTCGTGAGCCACATCTGGCCCACCAGCCAATTTTGTCTTGCCCTCGAGCTCCTGCTGGGGAGAAGGATCTGGGACTTACCCTGCTCCCATGCGCCAGCTGGGGAGCAGGGTCAGGAGGTGCTTTGTGCAGCTCCCAGAAGCAGTGGCATGTCCCTTCTCTGGCTCCTATGTGTAGGGGCATCCAGGGGCCTCCGCATGCTGCCCCCACCCCAAGCGTCACCCTCACAGCTCCCATTGGCTGGGAACTGCAGCTAATGGAGAGCTGCAGGCGTGGCGCCTGCAGATGGGGCAGCATGCAGAGTTGTGTAGCCACACCTCTGCATATGAGCTGGATGGGGGACATGCTGCTGCTTCCGGGAACTGCTTGAGGTAAGTGCCACCTGGAGCCTATACTCCCTGACCCCCTCCCAGGCCCCAACCCACTGCCCCAGTCCTGATCCCCCTCTTGCCCTCCAAAACCATCAATCTCAGCCTCCCTGCATTCAAAACCCCTGCCCCAGCCCAGAACCCCCTCCTGCAGCCTAAACTCCTAATTTCTGGCCCCATCCCAGAGCATTCCCCCCCAGCCAGAGTCCTTGCCCCCTCCTGCACCCCCAACCCCAATTTCGTGAGCATTCATGGCCCGCCATACAATTTCCATACTCAGATGTGGCCCTGGGGCCAAAAAGTCTGCCCACCCCTGTTCTAAACCAGTGCCTGCCAGACAGCTATGGGCAGGACAATGGGACCTTCTAGTCAGTGGCCTGAGGTTGGAATAGCACTCACTGATGGGGGCTCCCTAGGTGGCCCTGTTGGAGCACTCAGGCTTGCAGTCCTTCTGCTACCTGCTGTTCCCTCATAAAAGCTACCTGCATTCATAGCTGCTTTTGAAACAGCACTGTGCTCTGCTCTAGCAAAAGCAGCCCTCAAGATCAATGTGGGCTCCCTCTGCACTCCTCACCATTAGCAACATCATTGCCTCAAAAACCTCTCCCTATTGCATCCAATTGTTCAGGTGGCTCGCTGCAGGCGTGTATTGCAGGCAGCCATGTACAACACCCCCTCATGCAAGCCTTCCTAAACACAGAGACCATGCCCTTTAAAGTCAATTCTAATGAGGGGATGGCTTGTACTTACAAATGAAAGCAAACAACCGAAGCATGGATACTGCTAATGAATTACTACATCTGCTTACAACTATTGTTTCCTACTATGGCTAATATCTGATCTAGTTCCAGACAGTGATACCATCTTAATCTCAGTTGTCTATTGACCTAGACTGCTAGTCCCCATGAGGTGTGAAGAGATGCTGGTGTTCTTGGGCGATAGCACAGCAGTTTCACAGGTAGGGTGTAGTCTGTTTAAGACAGTTAATATCACATTGGACACTTCATGGTGTCAACTGTAATCTGCTCAGGGAAGAAAAGCCCCATGTACTTACACTGTTCATACCACCAGCCATCTGTAGTGCTTGGGAAGTGGAAAATCAAGACTGTATATTTTTGGTCAGATGAGGGGGCAGCAGAAATCCATTGGCTCTCCCACACCACCTGAAGTGAGGATGCTACACTAGGTGGCACTTTCAGTCATGGTTCTGCTGATTCTCTCCCTCTGGGGAGTCCGGTGTAGAAATTGCTGGGTTACTAGCACATGCTAGGTCCAGTTCATGTAACAGTGCATCTTCTGGGTACAGCAACACCCTCTGGCCCTCTCCCCTAAATAAGACTATTTTCACTCTGAACATGGAATGTCTCCAGCAGGCTTTGGATTTTAGGATCGAGGTCAGACCTTGGTTGATTGGCTGAGATGTCACCAATAGTAGGAACTTAGTGCTTGATGGAGGATAGGAGACAGGGCTGAGACAATTTTAAGAGCTGCTGCAACTGGTTCTAGCTGTGATCTAATTAAGTGACTTTTTTGGGGGGTGGCTAATGATGCCGAGTCTGTTCCCAGACCTTTTCACTTTTTAGGTATGGAAACTACGTGTAATGTTCCCACGCACCTCCTTCTGTGAGGAGTCCTCCAGCTAGTCCTTACATCTTCTTGGGCACCTCTAGGGAGGGGAAGAGGCTCTCTGGGGAAAGGCTTCTAAGTCATTGGACCCTTGTGCTATTTCCGAGACAAGTGCATGGGGTTTGAATATAAGGCTAATTTTTGGCATTGATAAAATGGGCAGATCTAACCTGACTTCCATTATCCGTAAGGGTTTTGCCCTGAGGGGGAGACTAGCCGAGCTCCCATAAAGTGAGTTCCCCAAATATACTCTGAACTGCCCTCTCCTTTTCCATGGGCCCATCCTCACTAGCTGCTCTGATAGCACCTGGCCCTGCAGGGGCATGGTTACCTCAGAAGCCATACTGCTCTCATGCAGTCACAATGTCAGAGAGCAGCGTATGCAGCTGGCTTGATGGAGCCGCTTACATGTCACTTCCAGTATGTTGCTAAGGTAACAGCTTTCTCTGGGGCCATGGCTGGGACACTGGGGCCATTTAATGCTAAATGTATGAGCTGCTTGAGCTAAGGCTCCCAACTGGGTAACACTCTCAAAAGGCTGCTGCTGTTGAGAGCAATTTGGGGCTTTGGATTGGCAACTTACAGTGGCTCCTGTCCCAGTCCATGAACCTCACAACAAGGAAAATTAGACCACTCCTGCATCTACTCATGGAACTCAGCTGAGCTCAGCCCTCCTACTTAATTTCTGTCCAAAGCCAGCCTTGGAATGAGGTTTTAGGGATGACTCAAGTGGTGTGAGGTGACAAAGAGAGTCTTCTGCCCCAGTTATTTAGCCTAGGGTGGTGGTAATTGAAGGGACTTTCTGTAACTTATGGTTTTGTCACTAAATTCAGAGACAAACTTGTAGGGGTAGGGTCAGTACAAGGTAACTTTAGCTTGTTAGGAAAGGAAGGGAACTAAGCAGGAAATGCCATTCAAATACCTGGCTTCTTCATTGATGGGAATGACACTACTATCAGCAAAGAAAAATGATGGAATTGAAACTCCAGCTTAGTCCAGAGTCTGAAGCTCAGAGCTTCAAAGATGCAAGACAAAGAAGCATTTGAAAGGTATTAGTTAAATTACCTTGCCCATCTCTCTGTTCCTGGACTTGCTGTGTCCTGCATGAACCCACATCATTGGCAATATGGCCTAACTTGATATTCACTGGGTCCAAAGGCTCCAGCTTCAGAGTTCCCCCCATTTTGGAATGGGAAAAAGGGTCTTCTTAACGCTGTTCTCCCCATGAAAGATTTGCATCCTGCAGTCTTAACAATAGGAATTACTGCGTGCTAAACCTATAATATTCCCTGCATTAATGCTTTATTGACTAGAAAATGAGGGTAGGCAACTTCAAATGGTGGCTTTATTCTGCCCTCAGACATGGATGTCAACTCTCCTAATTATAGGCTGAAATGGTTGTCTGTCTTTTGTCAAATACCAGTAGGATGATCGGGAGCTTGATTTTTTTCATCAGTGCCTGGTGTGATAGACATCATGGCAAATCAGGGACTGATCTGGAAACACCTTTTGACCTGGTCTCCTCTGCTGAAATGAGTAGTCATGGAAATAGCAGTTGGCCTGGGATAAGCCTCTGCTGAAATGGCTCATAATGGAGGGATCTGGCACAGAAGTGCCTCGTCAAGCTGTTCTCTACATGAAACACTCAAAGTTTTGTCTGATTCAGCCACTGAAGGCATTTTCAAAACCTGACAGACATCACCCCACCATGTGTACCATGTTGTGTGTTCGCTGCTTGCGTCTTAGCAATAGCTACAGCAGGAACTGTTGTAAAGTGGTCATGATAGGGTTACCTGGGTAGCCCAGAGTATTATGGGGTGAAGCCGTGCAGCACCCCTTTTTTCTGTTTAGGCTGTGCATCCTGTCCCACCTCCTCTTGTGATACAGCTAAATAAAGCAGAGAGTTCCAAGCCGGTGATCCTGTGAGTAGGGCTATTTTTGTTGCACTGAGCAGTCATTGGTCCCTGCAATAAAGTCATAAGTTTATGCTGCTTGTCCTGATTTATAACCCAGCTTGTTGTCCTGTCTGGGTCATGTATGCCATCCTTGGTGATGTCAGTAATCTGCAACAGGGCTTATGCTGCCTACTGACTATGCAATTCACTGGGGGTGGCACTGTAGTTCTAATTGCATTTTGGTATGGTGATAAATTATCTTGATCTTCATGAAGAAATGCTCCTTGTGAAGAACCCAAGGCTTGTTTAATTGCTTGAATGTCTATTTCTGCTCAGCTCTTGGTGACTGGATGGCGGGGGGGCAGATTTGATGTTGTACACATCTTCAGAAAAACTTCAGACTCATGAGACTTAGCTGAGCTCTGTTGTTGCTTACTTGGTGTTTAGGTTGGTCATGGCAACTGGAGAGTGCATACAACTGCCGATAGGCTGGGCAATCATTATTCACAGATGCCTGACCACTTTGAGCAACCTTTGCAGCTCACAAGTCTTTAAAAGGGCTATCAAAATCCTCAGGGATGCAATGCCATTTGTTCCTGGACCATGACCAGGGATCCCACGTCCAGCAGACTCCTTGCTATTTGATTTGCCAAACAAGTCATGGGCCTCCTCTTTAGTGACATGATCTAACCCAAACCACCCAAATTCCAGTGATGTCCTTCAGATGCACCACTCCACAGTGCCTAATGTGAAGCTGATCCAACCTCTTTGGCCTTAAAAGTGATGGCATAATAGCTCAAAGATCCCATAATAGGTATCTTGACTACACTTCTTTGACTGTATTTAAAGGGTATATGTTCTTATAATTATACAATGGTTCTCCCGTGTGACACTAGTTGAAAACTTGCCATCAGAAGATATACTTTTGTATAGTAGGTCTACCCCAATGCACGTTAGTGGTGAAGGTGTCACTGATGTGTTGTGTACTTCAGATGCTTGAATGGCAAAGATAATCTGACCCAACTGTCTGTATTCCCATAAATAGGGCCATTCTCCGCTTGGTACTATAGATGCATAGCATAGCAATAGAGTTCAACACGTTGTAGGGACAGCATGCCCATGGGAAATGCAAGATAGCAGTAAGAGGGAGGGGATCTGTCAGAAGTGTAACTCTTTGTCCAGACCAGCACTGGTTATATTCACACACTCCAAAGCGAATTCCCAATGCTCCCTGCTTAGTTCCAGCTTTCTGTTTTACTTAGTGTCCTTAAAGCACATGCACTTGGTTTTGCCTCCTCCTTGCAGAGACATGATACTTGTGCCAGGTCCTTCCTTGACCGGGTGAATCAGGGAGATGGCGTAGGCCTGGTGCTAGATGAGGAAGAATAAAGCAGCCAGAGCTGTGCAGCCATCCCAAAGAACAATGTAAACAGGCATGAGGTATCCCTGTAGCATTAGCCTTTGCTGGTGCTTTCTGAAGAGGGCTAATGACAATTAGGTGGCCCAAATGGGTCTATGGATTGCTGGAAAATGTTCCTTTTTGTTCTTGAGAACATGCAGCCCATAATGTTCTAACCCTTAGAATGTGATCTTGAAATACATTCACAATCTAGTCTGTAGTCTGGTGGCTGGTGCTGATTTTGTGGTGGTATTGTTACAAAAACTGGTGCATTGCTGCTGTTCTGGGACTGATCCTTCATTTGTACTGGTAAAGCACCTTCTAATGACAGCAAAGGCAGGAACGCTCCTCCCTCCCTACACCCCCGCAACCGGATGGGATGTTAAGGGCCTAGTGCTGAGCTCATAAGACTGTCAATTCTAGGTTATGTCCTTTTAGAATTAAGCATTTGGGGTAAAAATTAAGAATAAATCAGGTGAAATAATGCAGAAGCCACATGCCGTTCCTGGGCTAAGATCTTTTTTGCTCAAGGATTAGACTGTTCATGTTTTATGCACAAGCTGATGATTTCCCTAAGGAACTACAAAAATTAAGCATGTGGTTTTCTTTCTTTTAACAGCACAAGTTGACGTGAATTGTAAGGCTGTGCCTTATAAGGAGCCATGTCAGTCCACTTGGGATCTATACTATTGTTTTTCAAATAGGATATTTATGTTCAGCCCAAGGGGGAGGAATCCTAGCTGCTTGAATGTCAGCTGGTCAGTGCCACAAGTTAGCATGAACCATAAGTAGGGCCCTACCAAATTCACAGCCATGAAAAATGTGTCACAGACTGTGAAATCTAGTCTCCCCCTGTGAAATTGTATAGTATTGGATAAAAGCACACAAAAGACCAGATTTCATGGGGGAGACAAGCAGTTCTCAAACTGGGGGTCCTGAACCAAAAAGGAGATTCAGGGGGGTCACAAGGTTATTTTAGGGGGTGTCATGGTGTTGCCACTCTATTCGTTCTGCACTGCTGCCATAAAAGTGTGGCTGGAGAGTGTCAGCTGCTGACAGAGGGCCCAGTGCTGCAGGCAGCAGCGCAGAAGTAAGGGTGGCAATACCATATCATGCTCTCTGTACTTCTGCGCTACTGCTGGCGGCGGATCTGGCTTCAGAACTGGGCTCCCAGCCAGCAGCCTCCGCGCTCCAGCTGCCCAGCTCTGAAGGCAACGCCCCTGCCACCAGCAGTGCAGAAGTAAGGGTAGTAGTACCGCAACGCCTGCCCCCCCAACTCCTTTTTGGGTCAGGATCCCTACAATTACCTTGAAATCTGAGATGTAAATAGCTGAAATCATAAAATTTACAATTTTAAAAATCCTATGACCATTAAATTGACCAGAATGGACCATGTATTTGGTAGGGCCCAAATCATAAGGCTGTATTTTCTATGCAGTGTCAGATATGCTGCTTCATTTGGGGATCTGTGCTATTATGACCTGCTGGGTAGAGCATGTCAGGCTACACCCTGATCCCTAGAGGCTATGGATTTGTTACAGCTCTCAATTTGAGAAGTGATGGGTTTAGTTGTAGAGAGCTCATGTTCAATCCCAGTTTTGAGCCAGAATGGTGGTGGTCCCATAAATATAGCAATTAGCAAATGTTGTTAGTAACTGACCCTTTTTTCACCCAAGAGCTAGCCAGTTTTCAAGGTCTAGTTGGTTGTTTCCATTAGAAAGAGAAACTTGACGATGGAGTCAGCTGTATCTTTGATGCAATCCTGTTTATTTACAGAGGACTGTACAATACCGTTTCCTTGAACACAGGAGGAATCAGACAACTGGAGACAG
The DNA here is from genome assembly GCF_003597395.2 of Chelonoidis abingdonii. Taxonomy (NCBI): domain Eukaryota; kingdom Metazoa; phylum Chordata; order Testudines; family Testudinidae; genus Chelonoidis; species Chelonoidis abingdonii. The sequence continues at coordinate 30,165,860 of NC_133777.1, forward strand.
TTTTGCTCACAGTTCCAGGCCCCTTTCTAGGCAGAACTTGGCCCAAATGCTCTCTCTTAGCTTTTTCTCTTAGCTGTGTGCTTGGGTTTCTTCTGGTTCTCTCTCTCACACATGGACAGCTCCACCAGTCCAGGCCAAGGCCCCTGCATTTGGTATATTAGCCCCCAGGAAAACTGCTTGGGTCACATGTTCAGTTTCTACTCAAGCCTGGATATGGGCTTGTGCTTTGGGAGGTGGTTTTTACGGTGTCAACTATCCTGTTCCACAAAAGACCTCAGTTAATTTTTACACTTAATGAAAGACAGCTTAAGCTAGGTTTAACCCAAGCTATAACAGCTTCTAATGAGTGACAACTATTGGCAGATAAAAGCAGGGTTTATTGTCTTGTTTGTTAATCAGTAACTTCAGTGAAGTTGTTGTTATGCATTGGAAATGGCTTCTTGAATCAAGGTTTTAACAGCTGTGACAAAATGTGTGGATGCTCCGTGGCCAGTGGAAACCCTCCAATTCATAGCCTGGGTGATAGCCAGCACTGAAAGATGGGGCCATTTCCTTTCTAGTTGGCTAGCAGTGTGACATCGTCAGCAATCAGCCTAAGCAATTTGGCTGCCAGTGACCTGGGACTTCTGGTTTAGTTGAACCCTGATTTTGGGTTCTGAGCAGGACTAGAAATTGGAGGCTTTGGAGAGCTTGGAACAGATGCTATTCGCACCGTCAGTGCTAAGATCCTCTTTACAGGCCTGTGGCCAACAGAAGATGAGATCATTACACTAGCAGCTAATAAGCTCTTGCTGCTTTTTCTGATTCACTCTAGCTTACCAGCCAAGGTAAGAAGTGATGTTTAATAGCCACTGGCTTTGCTTTTAATATTCAGTGTGTTTTCCTCCTGTCCCCTTTGACTGAAGGGCTTTTTATGTCAAAATGCTGGATTATGTTTACTTCTAACTGTGCCAAAAATCTGAGGGAAGAGACCATTCCAGGCCCAATGGAGACCTTCAGCGTGGGGAGAGGTAAACCCTGATTGTACAGCCCCCTAGCCACTGAGCAAAGCTCTGACAATGATTGGAGTGTGCTAAACTTACTGCCTCATTTTCTTCACTTGATTAATGCAAGGCCCAGAGATTGGTTTTTAATGTGATTAATTGTGCTGGCAGAAGCTCCTCTGCCTTGTTTTAACAAAGGAGAGAGGGATGGAGAACATTTGTGTGTGTTAGAGAATCGTTTGGTACCCTAGACAGATGGGGGAGATAAATCAAAAAATGTCAAGGCAGGTATAAAGGGAACTCCTTGTGCTTTTGAAAGCAGGAGAAAGAAAGGGAAGGGGATGAACACAGAAAAGAGGAAGAGGCAGGAGTTAAAAAGGAAAGAGAAACAATTGATTCAGAGATGTTTAAGGCCTGAAAGGACCATTAGCTCATCTAGCCTGACCTCCTGCATAGCACGGGCCAGAGAATGCAGAGAGAGGCAAGGGAGGTGATGGTGAAATGCCTTCTAACGCGTAAAGATCCCAGAAAGATGCAAGCTAGAAGAGTGTTTAATGAGCCAGAAGATAAGAATGCAGGAGCGTGATTTAGAAGCCAGTGGGAGAGAGGAGATACGTGGATTATGATGGGACCTTTTGTTGGACTGAGGAGCGCGTAGGAATGCACAGGGCCATGCCAACCATGGGGATGCTCTTGAAACAAATGGACCAGGCCAAGCACCCTTTGGCTGGCCTGGACCCTTGGTGCTGAGAAAATGCTACTAGGCAGCAGTCACCTGAAGAAGTATGAGTCACTTAATCACAACACATTTGTCTTTGTCACAGTCAGTCTTTCATTGCCAGCAGCAACGTGCTGTTAAATAACCAGGGTGTGTGTGTGGAATACAGGGAACCAGGAAGTCAGGTTCCTTGCCTCAGTGGGTATTACATTGACAGCAGGACAAGCTAGTGGACAGGTAATGTGAAGGGCATATTTAGCACCCCATTTCTCTGGCTGTGTAGGACTGATAGCAGGAAAGCTATGCACTGGAAAGAGACAGCAGGATGGACTGGACCTGGGGGGGCAATGGCAAACATTGCATCCTGAGCTGTTGCAACCCAGAGTGTTTGGGGCTCCTATAATCACCTGTGGAAAGGAGGAGATGGCTTTTTTACTCCACAATGGCACCCCAGAACCACCTGACCTGTGACGATGTTCCAAGCAGGTGACAGGCTGCACAGGCTGGGACTGCCCTCACTCAGAGATTCAAATTCTTCTGTGGGATCAGGAGTTCTCGGTCTCCCCGGGGGATGAAGCTGAGCCAAATGGGAAGGGGCTGGTGTCTTCGGCAATAGCATGTTTGTGTCATGAAGGGACAAAAATAGCATCTTCCCTGGTTGAATTTTCTTCAGTTCCATGCACTCAGGAGGTGCAGGTGGATGGGCCTGGGAGCTGGTGAAATCAGTTGGGGCTGTGGAGTTGTCCAGCACAGCTAGAAGTGAGGATGTTGTACCATGGAACAGGAGATTCCCAGGCAAAACAGGGGTTATTTTGCCCCTAGAAGGGCCTGAAATATTAGATCTTAAATCATGACATTTTAGTCCTAGAGATGCTATTTTAGGTCATTTTGGGGGCTCCCTCCACGCCTGTCTAGTTGGGACTCATGGTAACAAAAGCACCTGTTTGGCTTTAAAGCGTCAGGAATAAAAATGTCTCAAAACAATTCCATAAAACAAAATAAAAGTTGCTGCACCATCTACATGAGGCATATCCAGAAGGGCTGTCGGATGATCAGGGGACTGGAGAGCCTATCCTATGACACCTAGGTTGGAGATCTGCTGATGAACCATGCTAGACAAGAGCTAGGTGACTGTCCACAAACCAATGGCTTGAAACTGGCCATGAGTAATAGCAGGCTAGAAATTAGAAGCAGGTTTCTAACTATCAGTGGGAGGGAAGGAGGGAGGATCTGGAACAGACCCCAGTAGGAGCAGTCGGGGGCAAACAACCTACCTGTTTTAAGAAGGCGTTTGCTAAGTTTATGAATGGGATTGTGTGATGGGGTTGGCTGGAATAGCAGGGGGCTGGACTTGGTGACCTAGTCCTGTGCTCTTACACAATGGTGAGTAGTGGGGCAGATGTTTTATTTGCACTCAGTAGGGCCTGCTGGTGTAACTCCGTCATGGCTTCCCCGCCCAAAAGTGCATGTGACCATCCCAATCCCCATGCCAATGGAACCATCACACCATCGTATTCTGTACACACAGTCTCTCTGTCTCTAAGTATAGTGCCTTTATTTTATTATCATTAATTTTTCCTGCACCCACAGCACCTGAATAGTACTTTGTTCTGGCAGCCTATTCTGTCTCCTAATTATCAATTTGGCTCCGAGTATACATTATACTCTCAGGTTTGCTGTACATAGCGCATTATATAGCACCATTTGCAATGCGTTGGAATCAGCCTTCAAGTGAATTAAGTCAAAGAAAATAACTCTTGATATAATTGGAAGGACCTGTCGTAAGTTATCATTGAATAACTTTCTAACAAATAAATAACTCCTTTGGATGGTTGTATGTAAGGGACTGGGTTGCAGCCCATCTTGTGCAGGGGACTAAGGGGGCATAACTATTTGTCTTGCTTCTTGTAGGTGGGGAAGGGCAGGGAATGGGCAGAGACTTGACTCCATCCTCCCAGTGCATTAGCTGGTGCAGGTCTGTTGGGGATGCCTGATGTGTCAGGTTTAGGGCTGGTGCAGGCTACGTCCCTCCTCAGGACAGGGGACTCTGGGAGGCAAAGTGTGACTCTTGATTGTTATTGGGTTTCCGTGTTTGTTCCAGGGAAGCACAACCAAGCACAAGGCTTGCAGGAAAGACACAGCTGACACTAACACAAAGTCGACCTACTTTGCAGTGTAGGGGTGAGATAGTGGTGAAATGGATTTGCCACAGGAGGTGGGGCCAGTTTATTAGGCTTAGATCCTCAAAGGTATTTAGGTGCCCAGCTCACTGAAATCAATGGGAGTTAGGTGCCAAAGTACCTTGGAGGATCTGGGCCTTTAAGGCTCTGGCCACGCTAATAAGAGCTGGGCAGGAAACTGTCTTCCTGGCCTTCAAGAGTTTTCCAAATATGGAATATTTTCCCCATCTCCAATTGGGACAAAAAGTCGAAAACTAGAAAATTGTCTCAAGCTGGTAATCTGAAAAAACCCCTCAACTCCAGGCAGTCAGGATGGTTTGTGTTCAGTTGGCTTTTTAAAAAAAATGTTGTAACCTTTTTTTCTGTTAGTATAATTAACTAAAATTTCTACACAAAAAGTTGCAAGTGTCCTTTAGGAAATGTGAAAACGGGACATTTGGAATACTTTGGAAAAAATTCCAAAAGCTTTCAAAGTGGGAGATTTGTCAAAGCCGACCATTTCCTGCCAGCCAAATCAGCATTTTCTGACACATTCCTTCCCCCTTCCCCCAAACAATTCCCAGCCAGCTCCAGTGATAGCCACCATGTCTAATCAGCTAGTAGATTACGTGGGAGTGATTCAGTTCTTTAACGTGCTTTTTCATGGGAGCCCGGCATAACCAGATGGTGCTAGTGGTTTTTCTTGTATGCGGGCGTGGAGTTCTGAGCTGACAGGTGTGAAGGCTGATGCCCTCTATCACACAACATGGGCAGTGGCCATGCCACCTTTTCTATGGTATCCCCATGCCAATGTGCTTCAATCCTGACGACGGGGTGAGAGGGGAACGGAGTCGTCCTACAGTCCCTGATCTCTCCGAAGAGGCTGACAGCATTTCAAGGAGGCTCATTGTCTGGCAGATTCATGGCCCGAGATTCCACTATCACCCTCCCTTGGCATTGGGTTGCCAAGGGATGCAGTGACTGTTCTGTGGCCACTGAACTATGTTCCCTTTCCCAGCCAGCAAGGCTAATTTTGGACTTTTCCGTTTTCTGTGGGTCACCTAGTAGAGGGTGGGTTTTGGTCACTTTCCTGCACCCCAGTCTCCTTGCAGTGGACTTCCCATTGCTGAGCATCTTGCATGGATGTAGCGCAGAATGCCTAGAACTGTACAGACACCAATTCTGCTGGGCCAGCGCTCCCTTCTTTGAAGACAGGGGAGCTGCTTATGGCTCACTGCTTCTCTGCCTGGTTCTGTGCCAGCCTTGGCTTTGGTGGAATTTAGAGCAGCCTGGGGGCCAGCTGGCACGTGTCCCCCAAACTGTCTGCCAGCTGGGGATTGCCAGAGCCTGCCCCACTGCACCCGTTCCTTAAGCCAGCTCCACACCCACATAGGGCCAGGTTTCATCCCTCCATCTGCCACCAGAGGGCAGCAAACGGAAGGAGCTCAAGAAGATGCAATTCCCTAAAGCTTATGAAGTGTTTGTGGTGTCCATGAGCTGACAGGGACCTTTAATATGGATCCAATGATGTTAGATATTTAATCAAACACTCCACAGGATGCTGGCCAAAGCCATGAGTTAGGTGCTGCTGTGTCTCAGGTGGTCGAGAGCCTAGAATAATCCCTGAGACTCAAAGAAGCAGCAGCTTTATTGAATCCAGTTGGGGGGGAGGGGGGAGGGTGGCACGGGTGCATCTAGACAGGCAAATGACAGCTCGTCTCTTAATGCAGTGGACACGGGGAAAACCCCGGGGAAGCCCCTTCAGTACTGACCCCATTTCAGATTCTCCATTGTCCTGTACTAGACTGGGCTCTAAGGACATCACAGATGCTGACTGTGCCCACAGGCATGCAGCAAAAGCAGCAAATATTGTTTGCTAAGCAACAGGTCCTGCGGAGACAGAACCCTGCCAGGACAACCCCCTGGCACCTCCTGCTCTTTCCCTCATGTTAACATCTTTAGATGGCAATCCCCTTCAGGCAGCATCAGAAGACAAGACTGTCCAGCTGGGGTTTGAGAATTGACCCCTTGGCCTGGTCTACAGGTAGGCGTGCTGCTCCCTAACAACACAGCCAGGTGCTGCTGTCTGCCCAGATGCAGCAGTGATGGCAACAAGCAAGGTGGGTGATAAATGCAGCATGAAGACTGTTCAGCAGCATAGCACTAAGGTGCCAGACATGGGAAAGGAAGAAGAGGGTTTGCAGGGCATGTGTTTCTTCCATTCTTCTCTGCAGCCTCCTGTTAGCCCCCAAGCCTGGTGGGGAGGAGTTAAGCCTCAGCCCTCTTTTCTTGTGTGGGCTAGTCTCCATGGCTTGTTTGTGTGAATAGACATTAACAAGGGTGAAGCAACAGGGTTTAGAACTCAGGGGCAGGAATGACAGTTCTGCAAAGCAGAGGATCAAAGGGAGGGGGAAAGAAATCATGTCTGCTTCTAGTAATGACCCGTGCAACCGATCGGAAGGGTTATCTCCTACAAATTGGGCCTTCCCTTCATCCTCTAGTGCCACTCCCTGGCCATCGCAGGATATCCCTAACCTTCATGCATGGTGGCTGGAAAGGCGGAATGGTCACCCCACAGCTGGTGGAGTGTAAGTTTTTATCCCCAAGGTGTGCAGCATCAATTTTTCCCAACTGCCAGTTCTGGCAAGGGGAGACGACGTGAGAGTCTGGACCCAAATATAATTATGCTTGTGGATTATGGCTTTCATCAAGTTAACTCTGATTTACTTTCCTTGGGCCTGAGCACTGCCTCTGGCTTCAGTAAACTTACCCCAGGTCCAGGTTTCAGGCTATTATTTCATAATCACTGTCCTACAGAACAGACCAGGTCAGTGCTTTCTCAGTCTTTCCTGAGTGCTGTACCCATCTGGAGTCTGAGACCTGAGCCCTGCTGCTTGGGCCAGAAGCAAATGACAGCTTGGACCCCCTGTGGCATAGGGCCCGGCAGTTGCTCTGCTTGCCACCCCATAACACCAGCCCTGCACTTGTGACCCCACCCCCACCCCTCCTGCAACTCCTCTGGGGGTCACGCCTCCCCAGGTTGAGAAACACTGATCTAGATGAGTTGATGTACCCGCTGGAAGTGAAGAGGGAACTTAAGGGAGAGACTTTAGCCCAGAAGGCGGCAATGTGCTTCTTTCTTTTACTCTTTGAAGACAGACGACTGGTTTCTCTCCCTGACCTTCCTAGCAAACAGGCTGCCCTGAGCCTGCTATTGCAAGTTCTGCACTCCATGAGCTGAAGGGACCTTTACTGGCTCCATGCTGATCTATGCCTGCACAGGTTCTCAGAAAATAGTAGTTTTAGGACAAGGTCTGTGCAGAATTCATGATCACCTCGGCAGACAATAGCAGCTATAAAAGAATTGGGGCTGGCGTTTTCAAAGTTAGGCATCCAGCTTCTATTGAAAATCAATGGGGTTTGGGCATTTGACTCCCTTAGGTTCTTTTAAAACTCCAAATCTCGATGGATAATCTCCCTCCCCTGTGCGATGCTGCATTTTAGGGGGAGGAAAAGCACTGTAAAGAAATGGGCACTTGTGAAGCATGGGTGACTTTTACCGTGTTTCGTTTCTTTCACATTCCCAGAGCTCGCTGCTGTAACGGCATTGGACCTGCAAGTGCTCTCAGTAAGAGGCAGGTTCTGAGGGCTGGATGTATATGATTTTGTGCAAAATAATAATCCCATTCCTAGTGTGGAATTTAGCTAGCTGGGTCATGGGGGGCAAGATGTCATTTCATGGCTGTGTTCTCCGGTTTATACAGGACTAGGCCCGGCAGGTTCTCTCAGGGCCACCCAGGAGGTAATATAGACACATGCACATCAAAATTACACATACACGTCATAATTAGATGTCTACAGTCAACAGAGATAAGAAACTGTCCCGCTGTTACCTAAAGCTCTACCCGCTGCAACTCAAAGGCCAGTGTGCCCACTTCTTACAGCCCTGTTCAGATTAGCACCTGCACTGCACATAGCAAGAGGCAGTCCCTGTTCTGCAACACATACAATGTAAATAGAGTGGGAAGTGTTATCCCCATTTTACAGATGGGGCCCAGATAGATTAAGGAACCTGCCCAGGGTCACATAGGGAGCCTATAGCAAATCCAGGAACTGAACCGAACTCTCGTGGGATACACATCACTGCCTTAACCATCGGTCGGGCCCTCCTTTCAGCTCTTTGAACCTGTTGTGTAGCGTTGCTGTGTGGCATTGACCAGTTTTCATGTTCTGCCCCAGAGGTGGCTGCATTGCAGTGGTGAGCGATATGGTTCCCTCCTATTCCAAGCCCTTGGGATGATTATGAGGGTTCTGTTGTTTCAGTGAATGAATTGCTGGGGTATTTGCAGCACTAGGGAATCATGTGACATACGTTGTGGATGCCACGCTTCTGGCACCATGGTTCAATGTCAGCTGCAGCTTGTGTCTGTTGTTATTGAAAGCGCTGGAGGGGTGTCCTTCAGCAAAGCACTCCTGTGGCCTCTCCTAGCTGGCAAGGACCTGGGAAAGCAGAGCACTGCCCTGCACAGATGTATGAGACCTGGTGGCATGCAGGGGCTGGGTTCCATATAAGAGCCCAGGCTCAGTAACTGGCCTCTTGCTGGAAAGACTTTGGGAGTTAATGGTCAGGGAGCAGCATGCTCAGGCTGTGTGGGGGGCAGGGACACTGCCCAGCAGGATACAGCACCTCTGAAAACAGTGCTACAAGGGGATGAGTAGTGATTTACCTCATTTCCTTGGGAGCCCAGATCTGAGCCCTGCTGGGACTGGCTCAGCCTTCCATCCTTCTTTGGCCGATTAATCGAGTCTCATACCAATTACGTGTGTGTGTTGGGGGAGGGGTTCAGAGCAGAGCTTACTAGATTGCTCTTGCGCAGATTCCATGACAGCTTTGTAGGAGTTCGTCTCCTCAGTGGTGCCAATGTCGGGAGGGTGGGGGTTGGGGTGGTACAACAAATTCCAGTCTCCTTCCCCTTCCCCCCCCGACAGGGACCCTGTTCCAGTCCTTGCTCGTCTCATCCCCTCTCCCCACCACAGGGACACGGGGTCACCCTTGGCTGGGGAGTCTCCCCACCTTACCCACCCAGCACATGAGCCAGTACAGCCTGGAGTCAAGTTCTTGGCAGACTCAGGACCAGGCTCCCATGTGCCAGGCCATGATGCCAATTGGCCTGGCCACCCCATACAGTTGGAGCATGTTCCAGTCTTCTCCAAGGGAGTCGTGCTCCTTTAACATGGGGCCACTGCTTCAAAGAGGTTGGGCCCTGGCCCCCCCTGCTCTGGAGCCTATGCAGCTTTAAGTGCAAATGTATGTGGGGGGGGGGGAGAAGGAGTGTGTGCTCCCCCTAATTGGTGCCGCTGGTATCCTTGGCCAACCCTTCCCCCCTTTTAGCCGACAATGCTGTGTTTTCTGGCTGCTGTCCTTCCACACGAGAGGTGGCTGCATCCCAGCAGCAGGCAAAGTGATTTCCATAGGGTTTGGGGCTGGAGGAGCTGTGAAGAGGTGAGCTGATGTTCCAGACCATCCCCCAGGTAGGAGAGCAGAACTGCTTATCCCAAAGTCAAATGTACTCCAGGACAGGTCCCCTGACCTCCCTGTCTGCATCCCGTTGCTGCTGGATGGGGGTTGCCTGGGCTCTGGAGCGCCTCAAGAAGGGTGAGTTGGGGAAGTTCAAGTGGCGCTCTTGCTCACTTCACTCTGAAACAAGCCTGGGGCTTGCTCCAAACTTGACTGTTCATCGATATATTTACATTTATGCTCCTCTCCGTGGGGTTGCTTGAAAAGTGAGCTTCCTAACGATAGACTAGGTGGGAGGGAGACGGTGCTCTGCTTGGCAGTATGCTAATTACTGCCACCCGTCCTTGGAATGGAATAAAGACATAAAATAACCCTTTGGCTTCTGCAGCTCTCGCAGATGAAGGATCTCCGAAGGGTGCAGTGACCCATGGGCTGTGGTTCTAACTGATCTCTGGCGGGTGCAGTGACCCATGAGCTGGTTCTCGCAGCTCTCTGGAGGGGGCAATGCTGCATGGTCTGCAGCTATGGCACATATCTGGAGGGTGCAGTGACCCATGGGCTGCTGGTCTCGCTAGCCTCTGAAGGGTTCAGTGACCCTTGCACTACAGCTCTCTATCTCTGGAGGGTGCAGTGACTCTCACTGATCTCCAGGTGGTGCAGTGACCCATGGGCTGAGGCTCTCTCAGATCTCTGGAGGGTGCTGTGAACCACAGGCTGCACGCAGCTGTCTGGAGGGTGCTGTGATTTACGGGCTGTGGCTCTCACAGTTCTCTGAAGGGTGCACTGATCTCGAGGCTGTGGCCCTCTCAGCTCTCTGGAGGATGCAGTAACACATAGGCTATGGCTCTCACTGTTCTCTGGAGGGTGCAGTGAACAACAAGCTGTGGTTCTCGCTGATCTCTGGAGGGTGCGGTGATCCATGGGCTATGGCTCTTGCAGCTCTCTGAGGGGTGCAGTGAATCATGGGCTGCAGCTCTGGCTGCTCTCTGGAGGGTGCACTGTCCATCAGGCTGCGGCTCTCGCAGCTCTCTGGAGGGTTCAGTGACTCATGCGCTGTGGCTCTGGCTGCTCTCTGGAGGGTGCAGCGACCCACAGTCTGCACCGCTCGTTGATATCTGGAGGGTGCAGTGACTCATGGGCTGTAGCTCTCACTGATCTCTGGAGGATGCAGTGACTTATGGGCTGTGGCTGTGGCAGCTCTCTGGAGGGTGCAATGACCCATGGGCTGCGGCTCTTGCTGATCTCTGGAAGATGCAGTGATCCACATGCTGTGGTTCTCACTGATCTCTAGAGGGTGCAATGACCCACAGGCTGTGGCTTTCTTAGATCTCTTTAGGGTGTAGTGATACAGGGGCTGCGGCTCTCACAGCTCTTTGGAGGGCGAAGTGACCCACATGCTGTGGCTCTTGTTAATCTCCAAAGGGTCGAGTGACCCAGGGACTGCAGGTGGTTCAGGACTGAGGCAGCTCAGGGGGCTGTGTCAGCCTGGACAAAGCAGGGTCTCACTTCTTCTGAGCTTCAGCAAGAGATGATGACGCTGAGTGAAGGGGCTGCTGTGGTCATGGCTGCCTTGTGCTGCAGCATTTAGTAACTCAGACATCACCCTGTGCCAGGAAGGGCAGGCTCAGCTCCTGAGCCCTGGGACTTCTTGATTGTCATTGTGGTACATATGATGGTAACTCAGAATTTCATGGGGCCATCAGAAATAGAGCTCTAGTTCCCAAACCACAGGCCCCTCTGCTTGAGCTGAAGGAGACTCTCTGCTAGCTGTTAGTAGTGAGGCATATGACACACAGGGCAGAGGCATATGCAAGCACACCCACAGATTAGCCTGTTCATTGCAATATGATAATCTAGCAGTAGGTGGTGGTGGTGGTGGTGGTGGTGTGTGTGTGTGTGTGTGTGTGTGTATGTAAACAAGCCAGACATATTGGCTCTGGGTTTAGCAGCTTGATCCCAGCTGCTTTGGGTGGGAGCTGCCAGTGCTTCAGCACAGTCCCCCACCAGGTGAAGCAGGGCATGATGTAGTCACAACTATGCCATGTTTAATGTACACCCATTAATCGAACAATTACAATCAAACATAGTGCCTGTTAAGTTTGCAGGTCACATGACCCTTTTGTTTTCAGTAAGTTCCCTGACAAACTTCCACCACGAGCAGGACAAGAGGGTGATCCTGGGGCTCGGGCACTGGACTAAGGTCCAGGACAGCTAGCTTCTGTTCTGGCAGTAGCAGCCACAGATCCTGGCCAATCACTCACTCCCCCTAAGACTCAGTTCCCCATCTGTGTAAGGAGGCGGCTCCTTTCTGGCTTGTTGCTTGAGAGGGTAAGTTGTACTGCAGTAGTCCCAGGAGCTCAGGCACAGACCAGACCCCACTGTGCCAGGTGCTGTACAAACACAGGACAGAGATGGTCCCTGCCCCATGGAGCTGACACTCTGTGTGAGATCAGAGAAAACAGCTGGGTACAGACAGATGTGATGCACAAAGAACCAATGAGACAATACCAGCCAGCTTGCCAGGTGGTGATCTCAGCAGATGCTGGCACTAGCGGTTTGAGCTGAAGTCAGTGGGAAGCCTCCCATTGCTTTCAATGGACTTGAGATTGAGCCTTATGTGTATGTACAGCTCTGAGTACAATGGGGCCTGGATTTTAGCTGAGGCCTCACAGTCTAGTTGTAATATAAATAGTGGTAATATAAGCACCTGACTCGTGTACATCTCTCAGGGATTAAGCTCATTAATCCCAAACAGGGTCAAATTCTCAGCTGCTTTTGAACCTTTCCCAACCATTCCCTGCAGACTACCGTTAACTGGCTTGGTGGATGGGGGAATGCGGTGGGCATAATATACCAGCACTTCAGCAAGGTTTTTTGCATAGTCCCATATGATATTCTGATAAGTAAACTGTAGAAATGTGGACTTGATAGAACTACCATTAATTGATGGATACATAATTGGTTAAACAACCACAGAGTATGATATCAGATTGGAGGGAGGTCTCAAGTGGGGTTCCACTGGGATCTGTTCTGGGCCCGGTGTTGTTTAACTTCTGTATTAATGCCCTAGATGTAGGTATAGAGAGCATACTGATCAAGTTTGCAGATAACACAAAGCTGGGGTGGGGGTTGCTAACACTGTGGAGAATGGAGCTAAAATTCAGAGGGATCTTGATAAATTGGAGAACTGGACTATAGACAACATGTAATTCAGCAAAGACAAATGTAAGGAGCTACATTTAGGGAAGAAAAACTAAATGCACAAATACAGAATGGGGGGAAGCTGGCATGGCATCAGCACTGCCAAGAAGGATCTGGGATTTGTGGTGGATCACAAATTCAACATGAGTCAGCAATGGATGCTGTTACAAAAAAAAAAAGCCAATGCAATTTGCTACTCTACTCAGCTCTGGTTAGGCCTCAGCTGGAGTACCGTGTCCAACTTCGGTCACCAATGTATAGAAAGGATGCAGAGAAACTGGAAAGGATCCAAAGAAGGGTGACAAAGATGATCAGAGGGATGGAACACAAGCCATGTGAGCAAATGCTGAAGGAACTGGATATGTTCGCTTTGGAAAAGAGGAGATTAAGAGGGGATATGATAGTGATCTTCAGATCCTTGAAAGGCTGCCATAAAAAAACGTAGAGAAAAATTGTTCTCTTTCACCACAGAGTCCAGGACAAGAGGCAGGTTCAAACTACAGCCTAGCAGATGTAGATTAAATCTGAGGAAAAACTTCCTAACTGTAAGCACAGTAGGACAATGGAACAGACTGCCAAGGGTGGTCATAGAAGCTCCTCTGCTGGAGGTTTTCAAAAGGAGCCTGGGCAGCCATCTGTCTTGGATGGTTCAGACACAATGAATTCTGCATCTTGTCAGGTGTTAGACCAGATGACCCTTGTGGTCCCTTCTGACTCTGAGTCTACCCCTGGCCTCCATAGCAGTATGTATGGTGCTGCGATGCCTTAAATCCCTGATTCCATAGGTCCTCACTTTGACCCTGATTCAGCAAAGCACTAAAACACATGTGAGGCTTTCATGGGATAACTCAGGTGCTTTAACTTAAGTGCTTTGCTGGATCAGAGCCAAATCACTCAGCACCTTCTGGGTGGAGCCCCTAGATTCCTTATCTTCATTTGCCAGCAGGTGCTTTGTGCGTTCACCTTAGCTCCTAAAGATCAAGCATGGGCCCCAAAATATGGTGCACACTGGGCCCTCCAACACAGAGGCTGTGGCTAGGTTCTTGTGAAAAGAAGCTGCTACTAGCTGTAAATGAATCCCATACTGTTGGGCCTTGCCGACGGTGGAGAAACACTGGAAGAAAGCAGCAATGGGCTTAAGCTGAAAAGTTCAGGATCAAGGGCCTGATTCTGCTGATCCCAGGAGTAACCCCAGTCCAGGTGATAGGGTTTTTACTGGGGTGATTCTCACATGAGTTCAGCCTCCAGCCCCCAGCCCTACCCAAAATTAAGCCATGTGCAGAACCAGGTGTGGCTCCAACTCTTACAAATGTATCACAGGTGTCATGATATGTGGTATTTTTTCTTAAAGCCCCAGCTCCTGGAATCCTGTGACTGTGTGAGAATCTTGGCTTTCATGTATATATAAATGGCTGTGGAAGAAGCCTGGAAACATGAGGGTGTAAATGTGTGCCCCTGTGTGTGTAAACCCCTGCGGCACCTCCCACGGGTTGTTTCGGGAATTAGCTCATCCAGCCTCCAGAGCTCCCTCTGCAGGCCAGTGTCCCACTTACCGCAGGCCCCGTGTCCCTATCAGACCCTGATGCCCTTTTTCCTGGGGTGCTTCCCCCGGCAATACCCCTAAACTCTGCCTCTGGGTCTCCCCTCTCCAGGGAATCGCCAACCCTCTAATCCCCACCTTGCCTCGGTCTGGGCTACTCCCAGTCATCATCAAGCCCCTGCTCCCTGGGGCAGACTGCAGTGTAAAAGCCACTCATCATAGGCAAGGTTGCGTTTGGACCTACTGCCTCTCTGCAACCCACTGCCTGTATGGGGCCTTGGACAAGGCCCTGCAGCCTGAGGAGTCGCCAGCCCAGAGCTCCTCAGCCCCTCTGGCCTTTCCCCAGCCCTGCCTCACTCTAGGTACCCTGAGCTTCTCAGCAGCCAGCCCCTGCCCCCCCCCCCATCCAAAGACAGAGAGAATCTACTGAGCTCCTGGCTCCCAGTCTTTTATACAGGGCCAGCTGAGGCCTGATTGAGGCGTGGCTGAGCTGCAGCTGCTTCCCCAATCAGCCCTGCTTCTCCTGCCCCAGCCCTCTCTGAGGGCTAATTTCAAGCCCTTCCAGGCAGGAGCGGGATGACCACCCCACTGCAGAGGGCTACAGGCTTGAAAAGACAAAGGCAGATAAAAAGAACTGAAAATTTGTGATTTGTAAGACCTTATGAATTTTAAAGCCAACCTCATGATTTGGGGTCTGAGAGGGGTTGACATGATTTTTGAACACTTGGGGTTGGCAACACTGTCCTTACAAATTAAGGCCCTGGTTTTCCCCCTGCCAGTGCAAATAAGGTGTAACTCTGCTGAATTCAATAGGATTATGCTGCAGTGAAGGTGCTGTGTAGACAAAACTGTGCCCTTTATAGATGCTATGAGGCAACGGCAGTGAGCACCAGGTTAGGAGGACATTAAACTTTTATGCACATGTTTATGTATTAAACATGTACCAATTGGCAGCTCTGTGTTAGCGATAATCTCCAATAGCTGTAAATTATTAAGATGGTGGCTACACATGTTTGAGCAAATTACTACACGGTGGGTTTTTTTGGCTATTAGCAAAGCAAAACATTCTTTTCAAAGCCTGGAGCTGGAGCTGGTGGAATTATTACAGTGCGTGATCTCCTCAAGCATGTTTGTGAGTGTGAGTCCTGGAGATCATCTCATTTGTTGTGTCTGAAATTCACCCCTGTACACAGAGCCAAAAGAGTTAGGTTCCTATGCCTTGTGTTGGCTCTCTGTCCAATGGGTGAATTGCGCCCTACTTGTGAGCATTCAAGCAACTTCCAGGTATGCATGACATTTTCCATGAATCCGTGCCCTGGCCCACATTTTAGCACTAGCATTTGTTTGAACATAAGAACTGCCATACTGGGTCAGACCAATGGTCCAAAGCCCAGTAGCCTGTCTTCCGACAGTGGCCAATGCCAGGTATTTCAGAAGGAATGAACAGAACAGGGCACTTTTCAAGTGATCCATCCCCTGTTATCTGGCCCCAGCATCTGTCAATCAGAGGCTTAAAAGTTTTGCTTGAAATCCTGTCCCAGAATACGTCACCTATGTTAGAGCTGGGTGAACATTTTCAGTCAAAACAATTTTTTGCCAAGAAATCCAGATTCAGCAACACCAAAATGGTTCACAAATTCATGTCAGTTTCACTGAATTCTTCATCTTGGGGGGCGGGGGGGAATGCAGAACTGACACATTTTGGTTTTTTGCAGTGTTGTTGGTAGCCACGTTGGTCCCAGGATATGAGCGGGACAAAGTGGGTGAGGTTATATCTTTTATTGGACCAACTTCTGTTGGTGAGAGACAAGCTTTCGAGTAAACGAAAGATATGACCTCACCTACCGTGTATGTCTCACATTTTGTTTTGACATTTTCAAAACAAAATGTTTCAACTGTTCTGGTTGAAACAACTTTTTGCTTTTGAATTTCCTTCAATCTTATTTAAAAAATGCAAAAACTTAATAACAATCCTTCTCACCCTTGAAACAGATTGCTTTGTTCAGGTAGAATTTTTTTTTTTTACTTTTCAATTCACTGAAAATTCTGAAAATTTTGATTTTAGTGTGACCTGAAACAAAACTTTTTTTGTGTTTTTGGAATTGCCAGCGAACTGTTATTTACATTGCTTCAACTCAAAAGTCTCCTGTTTTAAAAGTCCCAGCTATCCAATCAGGAAATATAAGTAATACCATATGCCTTTAGATGACCAATGACATGCCACGAATAGCTGACAACAGTTTCTCAACAGCCTTCTAGGCTGAAATGTTTGTTTCCACTATTTGTAAACAACACTGAAAAAGTCATTATTGCCCTCTAGTGCTTGTGCCATGTAAGATGTTTATGGATTGCTGCTGAGACCTGGCTTCCACCTTCGCTTGGGTGGGACCCAGTGACTGTTTGTATGTCATGTACCTTCTGGACAAGTGACCAAGAAGGATAAACAATCCAGTCACAAGAGGGCTGTTGAAGCTGCAGTGGTTCCAGTCAGACATCCGTGGGAAAAGATGCCCTAGTTCTAGGAGAAGGTACCCACACTTCTATAAGTTAGTGAGATAACCCTGGCCAGAGCTGGCCCATGGAGGAAGGATGGCTCACTGGTTAAAGCACCAGGCTAGGACTTGGGAGACCAGGCTTCAGTTTCCTGCTTTGCCACAGAATCTCTTTGTGACCTTGGGCAAGTCACTTAGTGCCTCTGCCAGTATGGCAAGGGAGCATGTTATATTGCTGACAGATGGTGAACTCTCAGTAATAAGCATCATATAAAGTACTTGGAAATTGAACTAGAGAGAGTGAGTTAGGACTTAACCCTGCTGGCATCAATTTCAGTTAGGTTACTCTTCACTTCAACATAAGAACATAAGAAAGGCCATACTGGGTCAGACCAAAGGTCCATCTAGCCCAGTATCCTGTCTACCGACAGTGGCCAATGCCAGGTGGCCCAGAGGGAGTGAACCTAACATGTAATGATCAAGTGATCTCTCTCCTGCCATCCACCTCCACCCTCTGACAAACAGAGGCTAGGGACACCATTCCTTACCCATTCTGGCTAATATCCGTTAGTAGACTTAACCATGAATTTATCCAGTTCTCTTTTAAACGCTGTTATAGTCCTGTCGTAAATGTATGTAAAGTCACTGGCACAGCATAGCTGTCCTGTTTCACTGCAGTACTGTGGCAGATGGATAGCCTGTAAAGTGCTTCTTTGCAGTGAAAGGCAATGTAGAAAGGGAAAGTCCAACCCATCATTCAGAGCTGAGAGCTCCCAGACTTTGAGACGGTTTGGAGCTGGATGGATGGAACCCATGTTGCAGGTGACTTTTTTTCTTTATAATAGTTCAGATCAGACCCTCAGATATGAACCCTCCTCCCTGAACTTTGAGGAAGTTCTGATCTAGTTCCAGATTGGGATCTAACTCTTGTGGTTTAGGCATATCATCGGATATTCCTAGAGCTGGATTAGGATTGGAACTCACCCAAAAAGCCTAGGTGAAAAGTTCAAATCCCAGGTTGCAATTTCTGTCAACATTGCTTTGCTGTAGAAGTGCAAAGGCCTATTGCTGGGGCCTATTGTTGATGTGGTGAATGATTCTTAAAAATAAGATGCCCTTGAAAAAAAAAAGTGGCCACCAGCTGGTTCTGTGCAGCGTTTTGCATCCAAGAGGCAAGAATTCCCAAAGGAGTTTGGTTAATTCACTTCATTCCATCGCCTGTAATAAAAAGTGCGCAGCAGCGTAAATGGAAATGGAGGAGTGGAAGCGGTTGGAAAATAGTGCTAGTGAATTGAAGTTTTGCCTTATTTGCTGAGATAATTTAGTGTAATTCTCTCCTAATGAATTAATGCACCACTTCTTGTTCATTATAGCTTTCCTAATTTGATTGGAACTCGAAGTGCTCTCTAACTTCATTACCAGCAAATATTAATGTAATAAATCCAGCTTTGGTGAAGCCCTTCATTCTCAGCGAGCTTTGGTTGGCATCTCTGCTGAATTCTTGGTGGGATGATGCTGTCCCTCCACAGGATGTTGATGGTTTGTGATGGTTGCATTGGGGTCAGTTAATGATACAGACAAGTACATTTTTAACTCCCCTGCTCTGAATCCAGCTCTCTATGAAGGTGCCAGACAGATGGAGTGCTGGAGGACTGAGGGTTCTCTCTCTCTCTAGCTGTGGAGTGGGACAGCATGGGCAATGCCAGGGCAGGGTGCAGTCAGCCCATGTGTCTCCACCCTATCCTCTAGGGGGAGTCTCCTTTCAGTCTTTTCGCTGTTGAGGATTAACGTCAGTGTCGTTCTGTGGACTAGGGGCCTGCTTCTCATTTATACTAAGGCCCTTTTGCCCCCTTGGACAGCATCCATGGGCCTTAGATCTAATCCCAGCTGTTACATAGTGCCTGTCATCAATCCATCTCAGAGCACGTCACAAAGAAGATGAATGTCATAACCCCCATTTTACAGATAGGGAAACTGAGGCATAGAGGGGGCTGTGATTTTCCTAAGCTCACTTAACAGGCCAGTGGCCAAGCCAGGACTAGAACGTTGGTCTACTGAGTCGCAGCCCAGGGTTGGCTGTTGTTTTGGGTTTGTTTTGTTCTCAGGTATTTCAGGGTGTTGGTTATTGCTGCTGGTTGTAGCACTTGGGAGCAGGTCTTCAGCTGAAGTCCAGCTGGACTGGCATTGTCTCCAATGGCTTTTCCAAGTCCTTCAAAGATGCATCTACACTGGCAATATTAAGACCCGTACTCCCCAGTGGGGCAGCTCCATTAGTGCTAGTGTGACCCACTGGTGACTGTATGTTACAGGTTCTCTTCTGAAGCCAATCCACCATGGCTATGAGTCTGTCACAGCCTTGGGCAGGGTGCTTTCTCCTGCATTGTAGTAGTGTGGGCTTTTTGTTCTGGAGGTCCCCGGGTCTGATGGTGGCTGCTACCCTGGTGCTTGTGAGAGATGTAAACTTGCCAGTACAGCTGTAGCCAGTGAGGACAGGACAAGGAGTAATGGGCTTAAATTACAGCAAGAGAGAGTTAGGTTGGCCATTAGAAAAAACTTTGTAAGGTAGGGACAGTGAAGCACTGGAACAAATTACCTGAGGAGCTCATGGACTTTCTGTCACTGGAGATTTTTAAGAGCCAGTTAGACAGACACCTGTCAGGGCTGGTCTAAATAATACTTAGTCCTGCCTCAGTGCAGGGGCCTGGACTAGATGAATTACTGAGGTCCCTTCCAGTCTGACATTTCTCTGATTCTATGAGCAGGAAGCCATAAGCTTTGCAGATCAGCCAGTCCTCAGGCCCTCCCACAAAGCAGTGCTCAGGCCTGGTAAAATGACCCCCAAGACTATGCAAGCTGCAGCGTTGCTGAGTGCTGCGAGATAGCAGCTCCTGAAGATGTTGGCATGTGTGGAAATACTAAAAACATCCCCATAGGACAAGCACTGCTATGCAGATCTAGCTACGAGCCACGTCTGCCCCATCACCATAATGCTGGAGCACCTCGCCATCTTTAATGTGTTTATTCTACCCTTCCCCGGGATACAGGGAAGTGTCATCCTCCCCATTGTACAGGCAGGGAGTAGAGAAATATAGACACTCAGCTGATGTCTAGCTCCAGTGCGCACACCAAGCTTGCTCCAGCTGGCACCCAGTTAGCTCAGGGTAGGGTTGCCCCCTGGGCAGGTATTCTCAGGATTGGCTCTATTTTGAGGTAGCTGTCCAAGGAATATGAAAGAGGCTCAGGAAACACTAAAAGAACAGGAGTACTTGTGGCACCTTAGAGACTAACAAATTTATTTGAGCATAAGCTTTTGTGGGCTACAGCCTACTTCATCAGATGCAGCTGACCAGGGAGATTGAAGTGCTTTCCGACTGGTTTTTGAATGTTATAAATCTTGATGTCTGATTTGTGTCCGTTTATTCTTTCGCGTAGAGACTGTCTGGTTTGGCCAATGTACATAGCAGAGGGGTATTGCTGGCACATGATGGCATATATCACATTCGTAGATGTGCAGGTGAATGAGCCTCTGATAATGTGGCTGACGTGATTAGGTCCCATGATGGTCAGGGGACATCAATCTCCTGGTCACTCGATTACAGACCTAAAAGTCACACTATTACAACAAAAAAACTTCAAAACCAGACTCCAACGAGAAACTGCTGAATTGGAATTAATTTGCAAAATGGACACCGTTAAATTAGGCTTGAATAAAGACTGGGAGTGGATGGGTCATTACACAAAGTAAAACTATTTCCTCATGTTTATTCCCCACCCCCTCCCCACTGTTCTTCTCAACTTCTTGTCAATTGCTGGAAATAACCATTTTCATTACCAATACAAAAAGGTTTTTTTCCTCTCCTGCTGATAATAGCTCACCTTAACTGATCACTCTCTTTATAGTGTGTATAGTAACACCCATTGTTTCATGTTCTCTGTGTGTGTGTATATATCTATCTTCCTACTGTATTTTCCACCGCATGCATCTGATGAAGTGGGCTGTAGCACATGAAAGCTTATGCTCAAATACATTTGTTAGTCTCTAATGTGCCACAAGTACTCCTGTTCTTTTTGCGGATACAGACTAAAATCTGTCAGGAAACACTGGCAGCTGGCCAATTTGACAGGCTTTGGCTCATCCCACACAACCTTTTATCTGGCACCTCAGAGGTGGCATCTCTTGCTTGGGTACATCTGCTCAAGCTGCACTCACACCATGTGACTGTGGCATAGATAAAGCCTCAGTGACTGGCCTGAGGGGCCACAGGAAGTTTGTGGCCAAGCAGAGCCTGAAACACAGGTCACCAAAGCCCCCAGCTTGTGACCTAACCATGGGCCCATCCCACCATCTGACATCTTCTCCAGATGTGCTCAAAGCATGCAGGGACCAAGTGAGACATTGAAAAAACTTGTGCACTCAGTGACCAGGCCATGCTTCCCTCACTTCATGCAAACACATCCCAAGCACTCAGTGTGGTTATTACATTTCATCAGAAAACCTCATGAAGCCTCCAGCCAATTATGCCCTGGTGTACATGGGGAAAACATCCATTCCTGATCCCTACCTGCAACAAACACCTGCCTGAAGCATGAGGTTTAATTAAGTGATAATATCATTGGTCCTCCATTTTATGAGGCTGTAATCCAATCCTTGAGTGGATAAATTGCAAGGCTGAAGGCAGAGTAGTTTATCACAACAAGGGAATTGGATTATTGCCAAGCAAAACAAAGGGGCAATGATATTTATCGCTATTAGCATACAAGGCAATCCATCTCTTCATTTTTTCCTTCCTTTGCTGGCGGGGTCAGGAAGGGAGATGTTTTCTTCTCCTTTACACAACTGCACCGTGGGGACAAAACGAGACCACAGAGGATGAGCTAGAAGGTGTTGCTTTCACAGCACTCATTTTCAAACTAGGTCCCAACTATGACCCATCTAGCCTGGCAGATTTAGAAAATGTTGAAAATATCACTGGGGGATCTGAATTCTGCTCTTCTGCACACTCATCAGACAAGCAGGGCGGTTTGTATCCTACTCTCAGCCCCAGTTCAGCAAAGCACTTGAGCACGTGCTTAATTTTATATCGAGGAAGATTAAGCATGTGCTTAAATGGTTTGCTTGACAGGGACGTACTGCTGAATTGGGGCTTGTCTGCTGCCTTTGGGGATACATTAGCATGTGCTCCTGACTGGGTTTGAGCCTAAATAAATATGTCTTTAATAATGATCAAAATTACTTGGTATCCGAATCATGCAGAGCTTGATTTTACAGAGCGTCTGTGTAGGTGTGGCTGTGCTGGATGCTCCACGTGGACCATGCTGGCTTGAGCCTGGTTCGTCACAGATATTTAGATAGCCAATGAACCCTACTGAAATTCCTGGGATATAGGCACTTCGGGGGTCTAGGGCTTAGTGCCTGGCTTGCTCCAGTCACTCGAACAGCCTGCAGTTCAGTACAGCACATGAAGTCAGGGGAGGGGTTGTGCTTGTGAAGTTGAAGGACCTGGGTTCACTTAAGCAAGAGGGATTACTGGCTTCCTAGGTTTGAAATTGGCCAATCTTGTTAGCTGGATTGGAATTGGTCAATCTCATTAGCTGCATTGAAATTGGCTGATCTCATTAGCTGGGTTGGTGGAAGGAGGGGAGGGAGGGGAAACTTCCTTGGATTTAAAGGATGGGGTTGGTGTTTGTAATGGACAGTGTGGCAAAGTACCTGCCTCTCCATTTGGTAGCACAGTTCCTTTTTGCCCTGGAGGCACAGGCTTGGTAAAAAACACAAAGACAAAAAAAACAAAACCCTTCCCAATCTCACAGGGCCTGGCTGATCCCTTCTCAGCCAGCCCCTTGCTCTAGTTTCCTCTCCTTCTGAGGAGACTGCAAGCTGCCTTCCCAGGACAGCCTCAGAGTTTAGCTGCCCCTACTTGCTGGCAGCTACTCTGCTTCTCTCCTTCTCCCCCCCTGCTTCGGAGGTTTTAAAAAGGTCACCAGCAATTGGAGTCAGCTGAACCTGATTAGTTCCCTCCTAACCCCTGTCCCAGCTGAACCTGATTCCTCTAGGCTAAGCCTTCCGGGACCAATTACTACCCCTCTCCTGGTAGCCAACTGTCCTGAGTTTGCCACAACAGAGACAAGGAGAGGATGGAGTGCATCTATAGCTCGTTTGTGCTGCCTTCATGGCACAAAGGACCAGAACATCAACTTAACTGGCATTAATTTCCTTAATTTCCCTAGCCCTGGGGGACTCCTAGGCCTGCATTGAGTCAGCATAGTCAACTCTTTGGAACCCCCATCTCAAGTTTGAGTGCAGGGGGCATGATCAGAGGACCAGTGTATTCCACCTATTGCCCACAACCAGAACAGCTCCCTTGGGGTTTCTCTAGGTTGTGCCAGTGGCCAAACTGGCCTTCTGCCAAGACCTACTCTGAGAGGAATGAAAAAGGTGCTTTAGCATTTCTTCCCTATCCCTGCCCCCGCCCTTGGGCTTGCACTGAGTGCAATGGAGTCAGATCCAAGGGTCACCCCAAAGAGACAGACAATTCGCATTAGAGCTACTTGGAAATTTTTCATCAAAACTTGTTTCTGAAGAAAAATGTCATTTTTGTTGAAAACCCATATTTCAGGGCTTGCAGCCGAAGAAGCAGTGTCCAGATCCCATGCAGCAGCTCTACCCTGGAACTGATTCTTGTTAGTGAGATTAAGGCAGAGAACAAATTCCCCTGCTGCGCAACAGCTTCCCCCAGAAAGAAACTCCATAAAAGAACCTAAAGCCGTAGGGTATTTCCTCAAGGATTGAACCATATATGCACACTAAGAAAAAGAACCTGCAAGATCATATGCAACAGTGTCACCTGCTAATGTCCACCATAACAGTAGATTAGCTGCTCCAACATCCATAACAAATGCGACCGAGCATCTGCAACCACTGCAATTACTGGTGAGTACCAGATGACTGGAGGGTAGCTAATGTGACACCAATTTTTAAAAAGGCTCCAGATTTTGGCAGTTATAAGAATATAATATATATACTTCAGTTGCAGGCTTTTTAAAAGGTAAATCATGCCTCTCCAATCTATTAGAATGCTTTGGTGGGAACAACAAACATGTGGACAAAGGTGATCCAGGGCATATTGTGTATTTGGACTTTCAGAAAACCTTTGTTAAAGTTCATCACCAAAGGCTCTTAAGCAAAGTAAGCTGTCATGGGATAAGAGGCAAGGTCCTCTCACAGATCAGTAAACCGTTAAAAGGCAAGAAATAAAGGGTAGGAATAAATGGCCAGTTTTCAGAATGGAGAGAGGTAAATAGCTGGGTCCTCCAGGGGTCTGTACTGGAAAAAGGGTATACAGGGAGGTGGCAAAGAATGCAGATGATATAAAGTTACTCAAAATAGTTAAGTCCAAAGCAGACTGTGAAGAGTTACGAAGGAATCTCACACAAGTCGGTGACTGGGCAAAAAAATGGCAGATGAAATTCAGTGTTGATAAATGAGAACTAATGCACATTGGAAAAACATAATCCCAACTATATAATCAAAATGAAATTAGCTGTTACCACTCAAGAACAAGATCTTGAAGTTATTGTGGATAGGTCTCTGAAATCATTCGCTAAGTGTGCAGTGGCTGTCAATAAAGCTAGCAGAATGTTAGGAACCATTAGGAAGGGGATAGATAATAAGACAGAAAATATAATCCATTATATCAGGGGTAGCCAACCTGAGCCTGAGAAGGAGCCAGAATTTACTAGTGTACATTGACAAAGTGCCACAGTAATATGTAATGATTATATATTGTGGCAGAGCTCCAACCTTGTCCCTGTGGTATATGCTAGCCTCAGTGGCTCACTGTGACCCTCCTCGTAGTCCTTCTCTCTCTAGGGCCAGGATTACAGTCTACTGAGCCCTTTTCATCATCAGCCAGCAAGGAGATTGTTGAGAGAACTCCCATAGTCTCTGTTGTCCCTAGGGGATTGTTTCAGAACAGTTTAGCCTCCTGTCCTGACAGGGGCCTGACTTCCCCTCCTAGAAGGTGTTTCTGTAGTGGTGGGTTGGGGGAACCCGGGCCCGCCCTCTACTCTGGGTTCCAGTCCAGGGACCCTAAGGGTAGCAGCTGTTGGCAGCCGACCTTTCACTGCCAGAATTGCTACATTTCTACATTGCTATATTTCACTGCCAGAGTTGCCACTTCCCCACAGCTCTCCTGCTTCTCCCTTACCTTAGGGCTCCCTTAACAATGGTTTGAGGGTGTCTTCATTAACCAGCCCTTCAGCCACACTGCCTCTCCTCTGGCTCCCCAGCTGTCCTCTGCCAGACTGGTGTGAGCTCTTTTATAGTATCAGAGGGACCTTAATTAGAGTCAGGTGGTCACATTAGCTTAATAGCCTCATTTGACTCGTTGCAGGTTAACTGGAGTCAGGTATTTTCATTAGTCTGGAGCAGCCCTTGCTCTGGTCAGTCAGGGAACAGAAAACTGTTAATCCAGTGCCCAGTATATTTGCCTTTTGCTACTCAGCTGTTCCCAACTGGCCTGGGTCTTTCACTATATATAAAATCATACACACACACACACACAATCATTATATAAGTTGATAATGTATATTTATTATAAATTTATACTGTATAGTTAATGATAATAACAACTTAATCTTTTACTTAGTGGGGCTTCTGGCAATCTTTGCTTTCAACAATTCCCTTGAAGTTGGTTTGTGTTCAGTTGTGCTCACACATAGCAGTTCTCTTAAGTGGCCATCTGTCAAAACGGATCGGTGCTTGGATTTCACACGTTTGAGTGTCAAGAAAACAGACTCACACAGACAGATCAGGCAAACATCAAGATTAATTTTAGGGCTGCACTTCTGATGGGGTATTTATCCTTTGGTATAGATTTCCAGAAAGTAAGGGTCTGCTCTGTCTTCTGAACAGATTTCAATCTGTCATCTGCCAAAAGTTTTGTTATTTCGATCTGGGATGTTGCTTCATCAGTGACTAAAGGGGACTTCAGACAATCAGCTTCAGCACTAAAAGGGTCAATCAGAAATCTGATCTGAGGTCTTTTCTGCTGAAAATCTTGGAATCTTTCCTCAGAATTGTCCTTAAGATCATTAATCAGGTTTGCATACCTAGTTGTGCTCCATCTGAGGGGTTCTGCTGCACCGTCTTTTGACCTGGCTTAAAGTTGTGATATTGAGGGAAAGTGTGTCAGCTCTCCCTCAAGCATTTGTCTGGGAAACAACTGCAAGGTGTTCATTAACTCAAACACACCTTGTACTAAATCAGACAGCAACCGGAATTTTCCATGTAAGTCCAAGTGAGATGTAGTTTATCCAAATGCAGCAGCATGTCTGCAAGAAATGCCAAGTCTAGAACCCATCCAGAATCTGTAAGCTTGAGGTGTATTCTGTGCTTCTCCTCCATAAACAATTTTACCAGTTCCAGTAGCTCAAAAAATAGGAAATAACTTTACCTTTTGAGAGCCTTTGAACTGCATAGCGAAATGGCAAATCGTCTGGGGAATCGTCTTCATCCAGTTCTTCAATTAGATTTTGAAATTGTCTGTGATTGAGTGCATTTGAGAGAATGAATTTTCATAATGTGAAAGACAGGTTTCATGACGTGATCAGATTTGAGATTTTTCAATACCAGTTGCTCTGATTAATAATATAATGAAATGTCTAAAATTCAGGAAAGTTCTCGTCAGACTTACAAAGACCTACTAATCCATTTGCAGATCCTCACATAGACGAAGCCCTGTCCATTGCAGTAGCAGTGAGCTTCTATAAAGGCAAGTGGCTTTTTGCAACTACCAACATTTAGATCTCGTCCATGAGTTCTGTCCTTTAGTGACATGATATTGAGAAATTCTTCCCTTACAACCCAGACGTTAGACACAGTGTGGACACGTACTGATAATAAGGTTTATCCTGTGCATGGCACCACTCATTCAAAGTGATGCTCAAATACTCACACTGCTGAAGTTGCGAGTGCAGTTGTGATTCGATGTCACTGTTCAGGTCGGAGATTCTGTGTTCTATTGTGTGGCATGAAAGCTGCAGACCAGAAGTTTTCTTTTGTAGATTCTCATTCTTTGGTGACAGGATTGAAATCAAATCAGTGAGGCATGTTTTTATAAGGCTCTCCTTCAGAGTAGGGCATTTTCATGTGGTCTGTGTGCCAGGCCACATAACAGGAGGCTAACGTTACAGTCTGCGATCGACTGGCAAATATGGTGAAGAACTAGACTTCTACATCTGTTTGTTTTTTCAAAGTTTTCAGTTTTAAGGTGCAGATTTCAGAACCTTGTGGGAATCCTTGATCTATACGTGTATGGCTAGAAGCAAAATGACACTGCAAGTTTGAAGATTTGACCTGAGAGATACACGTCTGGCAAAGAAGACACATGGCCTTACCATTTACTTTCAGCGAAAAAGTACTTGTTCTCCCACTCCTGTCAGAAGCCTCAATTTTCATCACTGTATTTTCTTTTCTGTTTTCATTTGCCTTCCATTCTTAGATGGTGTAAGAAAAATTTTGATTAAAAATTTCCATACTACCTTGTCACCGTGTGCTTTATTCAGGGAGACATTGGTGCTGGCCAGGGGGTGCTGGACCACTGGCTCTGTCCCAGGCCCTGAACCCCACTCAACCCCTTTCCCCATGTCCCCACCCACATCTCCATCACGCCACTTCCCGCCCTGTCCCCCGAGTGAGCTGTGTCCTCACTCCTTCCCCCTCCTGACCCTCCTGCACATTGCAAAACAGCTGATCGTGGCAGGCGGGAGACACAGGGAGGGAGGAGGAGGCACTGGGGGAGGGAGGGGTGAGGCTGTGCACCCTGTCCTTTCTCCTGCCCCCTCCCCCAAGAGCCTCCTCAATGCCTCAAAACAGCTGATCCTGGCGGGCAGGAGGCACTAGAGGAGGGAGGAGGTCTACACACCACATCCTCACTCCTCCGCTCTTCCCCCTGCAGAGGCTCCTGAATGCTGCGAATCAGCTGATTGCAGTTGGCAGGAGGCAAGGAAGAGGGAGCGGGGGCTGTTAAGGCTGCTGATGGGTGCTGAGCACCCACCATTTCCCCCCCAGAGTTGGCTTCTAGCAGGAGCCACATATTGTCTTCTGAAAAGCCAGATGGCCATCCCTGGCCTAGAGGGAGACATGATCCAGGCAGGCACCAAGCCAGCGTAGTAACTGTAGGCAGGGTGAAAGTGTGTGATGTCACTTGTCATTATTTCTCCGTTGTTATTCTCCTTATGAAAATGTTTCAGCCATTCAGTCAGGGAGCAGAAGCAATCTCATGGGATGTAGGAAGCCAATCACACATCCTGAATAGGGAAGAGATAGTAAGGTTGTAAGCATGTCAAGGAAATGTCCTTTTGCCCTGTCTTTGTACAGCACTTCACACCATTGGGTCGTGAGCCAGGACTGGGCCCCTGGGGAGGGACCACAACAGGAATAACAGCTAATGATAACAACAGGAGTCAAAGAGAACAAATAATCCATAGGCTGAAAAGTATCCCTCCAAACCCACTGAAGGAACTCTGAAGAACAGCTTAATGAAAATCAGGTTCATGGACAATTTACAAAAAGAGTAGGGGCTAGGACCCCAGTCCTGTCATTAGATCCAAGCCCTTGTCTGAAGCCCCTCTGGCTCCAATGGCTCACAAAGGAGTTCAGAAGCTCCTCACAGTCTGAGCAGAGAGCTCCTCTTTGGTTCGGTTTAGTGCTGGGCGGGCACAGTCCTTTTAACACCTCTCCATTCTGCAGTTGCAGGTCAAGGAGTGAATGCTGAGTAGAGAAAGCTCCTGCCGCTGCACGGGAAGCAGGAAGCCAAGGGCAGCATTTGTATGCATAGAACAAATTGTGTTGGGCCATTAGGGCTGCTTCTCTTGATTTGTTGAAGCACTTGCCCAGAAAGCACTCCAGCAGCAGGCCTCAGCCACTTTCCTAAAGAGATTTTAATGGCGTGGCTAAAAAAACATATAGAAAACCGCAGCAGAGGCAAGTCAGGGGTAATAATAAAAATAATCACGACACAAGTTTTATTGCTAGCCCAAAAGATTCTAGCTGGATCCTACTCTCCAGTGTGCATTCTCCCTCCAGCGGAGTGCAGCCCTGCGGAGAAGTTTCCTAGAAGTAAGGCTTGGCTTTCTGCTCCATGAGCAATGGCCAGATTTTTCAAGTGGTGTTGGTGGCGTTGGCCCTGCGTGGGCTCAGCAATCAGGCCATGGGATAAATGAAGTGGATGGGGGGATAGCTTCCTGTTCAGAGATGCTTTGGTGCCAGGTTTAGCAGAAGGGGGGGCGGGGAGAGCAAGGTAAAAGCCTCTTGTCATGGCAGCTGGGGCAGGGGTCTTCACGCAGGAGGAGCTGGTGGACTCCACCTTACACAGATGGAATTAAACATGGACCCGGGGGCCTCACCCAAAGCCCAGGGAAGTGGGAGGGAGTCACTCCATTGACCTCAATGGGCTTCAGCTCAGGAACCCACAGAATGTTGGGGTATAAAGGGAGAGAGACTCCACAAGGGTAAACTCGGAGTAGGGGAGGTTTTTCTCCTGGGCTGCCTTAGAAGGACTTTTGCAGTATCTTATCTTCTTCTGGAGCACTGAGCCGGGTCACCATTAGGGTCACGCAGAGCTGGGTCAATAATCTTTGAGATTGTAGCACCAGAGGGAACATTGCTGGACCCTTCTTCCTGGTATTCTCCCTTCTCCAACATCCCATCCTAGCACCCTTGCTAGCAACTCCTCAACGCCCATTCCTACCTCCACTAGCAAAGTCACCTTCCTCTGCAGCGCCAGGTATGGGGCACGTGCCAGGAGCATCTGGGGACAAGGGCCAGCGCTTCCATTTAGGTAACCTAGGTGGTCACCTAGGGCGCCAGGATTTAGGGGGGCAGCATTTTGCCGTCCTCAGAGGCTGGGGGGGTCCTTCTGTGCTCCGGGTCTTCGGCGGCAATTCTGCGGTGGGTCCTTCGCTCGCGCTGGGACCTGCCGCCGAAGTACCCTGAAGACTGGGAGCGCGGAAGGACCCCCCGCTGCAGAATTGCCGCCAAGGACTGGGAATGAGGAAGGAACCCCACCTAGGGCACCAAAAACCCTGGCGCCACTCCTGATGGGGACACATCACTAAGGGTACGTCTACACTACGGGATTTTTCCAATTTTACATAAACTGGTTTTGTAAAACAGATTGTATAAAGTCGAGTGCATGCGGCCACACTAAGCATATTAATTCGGCAGTGTGCGTCCATGGTCCGAGGCTAGCGTCGATTTCCAGAGCGTTGCACTGGGGGTAGCTATTCCGTAGCTATCCCATAGT
>NC_133777.1:30197352-30218954 GCF_003597395.2 Chelonoidis abingdonii
TTTTTTTTTCAAACGCTTTGGCATTTCGTCTTCTGTAACGGAGCTTTGATAGAACAGATTTTTTTCCCCATACAGCGATCAGATCCAGTATCTCCCATACGGTCCATGCTACAGCTCTTTTTGGATTTGGGTCTGCATTGCCACCCGTGCTGATCAGAGGCTCGATGCTGAGCAAACAGGAAATGAAAATCTAAATTTCACGGGGCTTTTCCTGTTTACCTGGCCACAGCATCTGAGTTCAAATTGCTGTCCAGAATGGTCACAGTGGTGCACTGTGGGATACCGCCCTGAGGCCAATACTGTCGATTTGCAGCCACACTAACCCTAATCCGATATGGTAATACCGATTTTAGCACTACTTCTCTCGTCGGGGAGGAGTACAGAAACAGATTTAAAGAGCCCTTTATATCGATATAAAGGGCCTTGTAGTGTGGACATGTACAGCGTTGAATCGGTTTAACGCTGCTAAAATCAGTTTAAACGCGTAGTGTAGACCAGAGCTTAGTCAATTCCTTACCATTGCTGGAGCCACAGGCACTGGCACACTTTCGTTCTCTTCTTCTCTGCCTGTGGCACAACAGTTTAGTCTCCTGGAGGCTGTGATACTTTGGTCTCATTTCTGCTGTTGTGTTTCAGGATGGTGCTGGGTGGGGTTAATGACCTCTAATACACAAACGGTCAGACTGGATAATGCAGGGGTCCCTTCTGGTGTAAAGTTCTATGACTCTATGGCTTTTTCCCACCTTACTCTGTGTATCCAACCATATCACTGCCAGTCACCATGAGTGCAGCACTCTCACAACACTGTATCTACCCTTATACAAGAGTAGAGCTGGCCTAAACTTCTGGTGAAAATGAAATTTCTGCAGGAAATGCTAATTTTGGACAGTTTGGGGGATTTGCAGCAAAAATCCCAAACTCAGAAAATGGTTCGGTTGCCCAAAGGGAATAAATCTGGCCATCTCCCTGAGAATGAGGGATTTGTTTTGCTGGCAAACTCCCAAAATAGGGAGAAAATTTTTGATGAAAAGAAAAATGTTGTTTTTGTTGAAATTTTTGGTGGGAACAAAAATCCATTTCTTGATCAGCTCTGTATGAGCCTGATCCTCTCTCATCCATTCTGTCTCCTTCCACATCAGTGCTAGGCCTCGGTTGTGTGGCCCTCTTCTCTGGAGTCCTATGTACCTCACTCTTCTGGCTTCTGCCTCACCTCACTGAGTGCTTCTGTTTTGTGACAGGCAATGTGTCTGGTGGCTTCATGTTCCCCTATGATGTCTCCCAGGGTTAATCTGTTACCAAAATCCCAGGCAGTTTGCTTTGCATTTGGGCCTGAGTTTCAGCTAACTTTGCATTGTATCAGAATAGATTTTGCCTGTCATTGGGCAAAGGAAACAAGGGCAGGATGTGAGGGTGGATGTAACAGCATTGCCTTGTGAGAGGAAACAGATACAAGCATGGAAGCATGATGGCCAGCATCGCTGATCCTCTCAGAGGATGATGGAGGGTTGCGTGGCTAAAGTTAGAATCCTGGAGTCTCAGGTTCTGCTCCTATATCTGCTGTGGGTTTCTTCTGAGTTACTTGATCACTCTGGGCCTCAGTTCCCATCTATAAAATACAAATAATGACACTTTGTCTCCTGCATCTTGTGTGCTCTTGAGGGCAAGGACTGTCTCTTACAATGAACGGTGTCTAGGACAATGGGGGCCTGGTCTGGGTTAGTGCTACATCAGACCACTAATAACCAACTTGGCTCAGCTCAGCGCACGTCTTACACCCCCCCTGGCCTTGGGGACTGTAGCGAGGAAGCCTCACTCCCGGCCGCGCCTGAGAGGGACAAGCCAGAACTGGCACGGCAGAGGGTGGAGCTACCACCACCTGTCCCTGCCCCTCCAGAAGTCAAGGGGCGGGACAGGAAGTATAAAAACCCGACCCCAGTGCTCAGTTGGACGGAGGCTGCCAGAGAGGACAGATGCTGGCGCCCGAGCTCGGTACCCAGAGGAGCGCTGGCCTGACCTGCCCGGTACCCGGAGAAGCGCTGGCCTGACCTACCCCCTGCTCGGTACCTGGAGGAGCGCTGGCCTGACCTGCCCGGTACCTGGAGGAACTGCCTGAGCTTCCCGACGCCCGGCATCTAGAGGAGCTGCCTGAGCCGCCCTGTACCCGGTACACAGAGGAGTGGCCTGGAGTTCCCGATGCGCGGTATCCTGAGGAGCCCACGGTCTGGGGCCCACCAGACTGCACCGGCAGATGGCAGGTACCCAGTGAGGGGGAGATTGGAAGTGGCCCGGGGGAGCCGACCCCAGTCAGGCTGCAGATTCACCTGAACCTATGTCAGTGTGTTTCGGTCAGGTTCCCCACTGACCATCAGCGGTGACAGCCGCTACTAGGGCCCCGGGCTGGAACGCAGTGAAGTGGGAGGGCCTGCGTTCCCCCTGCTACCCTTCCAGGGGGGCAGACTCCCCCTCCCCCTGGCCTGAGGAGGCCATTCAGATTGGGTGTTTGCTCAGTCCCTCCTGAAGGGCTGAGCCCTGAGTCGTTTGCTGCCTCACCCTGAGCCAGGGCCTGGGCTTTATACACCTGAACTACTTATTGCCCTGCCCTGCCCCAGAGCCTGGGCTTCTGGACTGCTTGTTTGCTCAGCCCTGAGCCAAAAGGGCCTGAGCTTTGCCACTGTGTTTGGTGCCCCGTCCAAACCTAGGCCTGAGCCCCGAATTGACTGTGTATTGTTGCTCAGCCCTGCAGCAGAGGGCTTGAGCTCCCAGCTAACTATGTGTTGTTGCTCAGCCCTGCAGCAGAGGGCTTGAGCTTCCAGCTAACTGTGTGTGGTTGCTCCGCCTTGCCGCAGAAGGCCGGAGCCCCCAAGTGACTGGGCATTGTCGCTCAGCCTGGAAACAAAGGGCAGGACCCGGGCCGACAGAGTGTGGTGAGCTGGTGTGGCTCCCCTGTGCCCTCAGGGAGGGTTGAGCCCTGGTCCCACCCTTCTATAGGACATTTTGGGGTAAAACGCAGATAGCTTTTCTTTCAGGGGAAACCATGAAAAACTCATTCAGCGCCGAGGTCTGAAGGTCAGGAATCCAAAGTTCCTGGAAACATGCAATGCTTTTGCTGAACCCAGTGGAAACCCAGCTCATCCCCTCTCCCTCTGCTTGTCCCTTGTCCCATTGTTTCGCACATCCCTGTGACATTCCTCTGGTTTATCTGGACCGGCGATCTGCTAGGTCACTCCAATCCTTGACTCTGGGAGCCAGCCTTACCCTGCACTGCTGTGAGAACCTCCACTCCTGGGCTGTTGATGGACAACCTCTAGCATGTAAGCTGTTCCCAGGTAGGTGAGTGAGCACTTTTGGCCAGCTGCTGGTTGGATTGTGCAACTGAATGACACTAGTCAATATCTCTGGTCCCAGACACAACCCTAACCACCTCCATCTTTCAGTGTCCAGTTATGCCCCCTGGATGCTGCAAGCTTATATGTGTTCATCAATTTAACGAAGAAATTGATATGAACCAGGCTTGTTATCCCAAGGGGTGTCTCTGACATGCTTCAAACCAAATGCACTGCTTTAGGTAGAATAAACAAACACATTTATTAACTATAAAGATAGATTTTAAGTGATTATAAGCAAAGCACAGCATGTCAGATTTGGTCAAATGAAACAAAAGCAAAATGCATTCTAAGCTGATCTTAGCACTTTCAGTGCCCTTACAAACTTAAATGCTTCTCACCACAGGCTGGCTGGTTGCTCTTCAGCCAGGCTCTCCCCTTTGATCAGTGCTTCAGTCACTTAGTGGTGGTGTCTATAGATGGAGGTAGAAGAGAGAGAGCATGGCAAATGTCTCTCCCTTTTATCATGTTCTTTCTTCCCTCTTGGCTTTGCCCTCCTGCACCCCTTCAGATTCAGGTGAGCATTACCTCCTCATAGTCCCAAACTGACCAAGGGAAGAGGGGTGACTCACTCAAGAGTCGAATAGATCCTTTGTTGCTGCCTAGGCCAGCGTCCTTTGTTCCTCTGAGGCTGGGCTGGGTTTGTCCGATACATGCCCTGATGAGATGTGAACTGCCCCTGTGCTCCTGGAGAGTTTTTCCTGGGCTTGTTTTAAGCCACAAGGACACATTTTCAGCCTCATAGCTATATATATGAAATTACAACCTATAACATTACTATAACAGCAATGCTCAGTGCATCATGAACCTTCTGTAGACACCCGCTATGACAAACTTTGCATCGGATACCATACAATCATATTATAAGGATGAACATGGAGGTGCAGAGTGTTCCCCCAAGGTACAGAGTGTCACAGTCCCATTGCCAATGTGGGTGGGGGGATGTGTGCGTGTGTGTGAGAGAGCTGGCATAGTAAATACTGCTCCACTGCAGTGGAATCGGAAATGAACTGGAGTCTGTGGAGCTGCAGTAATGTTATGCGAAAGTGAATGCACAGCCCAGCTCCTCAACATCAGCTGTGTCAACAGCGAGTGTTATTGGGCTGGATGATGGAGGGCTGGTGCCTTGGCAATGCTCCGGGGAAGGACGGCTGAAGGGCGGCTTGCTGTGCAGCCGCCACCTGAGCTGCTGCTATTCAGACAGGGACAGGTATGAGGAGACTTGTGCTCTGGGGATTGACTGGGATTCCTTTCTACTGCCCTGAGCAGAGGAATTGTGTTCCCATTGAAGTATTTCAGCCCCGGGGCCTGTGTCAGCTCTCACTCCACGTTACCCCATTGGCTCAGACCCTCAGCTGCCCCAGATCTATGTTCTGGAGGTGCGTGGTGGTGGTGGTGGTGAAGCCAGTAGACACTTTAGCAATTCCTGGATCTTGGAGTGGAGAGGTTCCAGTTTGTTTCCTGACTTAAGCTAGAGCTACTCTAGCCTGGACTGGCTTGTGATAGGCCCTTGTGGCCACCACACTAGTAGGGATTGCTGGAGCACAGTGTGTGCTGGTCATGCACTGTCTCACCCTTAGCATTCCCCTTCCAGCCCCTGGTGCTACGTTGGGAGGGGTAGATTTGTGCCTCTCAGACAGAGCAAAGGAGCCACAGTGGGGACCAGGATCAGGCCCATTGGCTTCAGCGCCGTTGCTCCTGACTGTACAGTGGTGTGAGTTCAGCTTCAGACCTGCTATGTCCAATGTACGACCAGACTGTAACCTCCACTTTCACAGCTATACAGAAGGCCCCTTATGCAGTCCCACCCGAGGGTGGAGCTGTGGCTCTCCATTCCCCAGACAGGACTACTTGGTCTTCATCACTAGACAAGCTCAGGATTCTGGGTAGGGCAATGATGTAGGGGTGGGACCGATCAGGCTGCGATGCTCTCCAGTGTTAGACCCACAAGCAGCTCCACCTTCCAGTGACGGCTCTGAGTCAGCGAGTTCACGGAACTGGTTCGCAGGTAAAAGGGGCTTCACTTCAACAAGGAACATCCACCCGCCACGACCCCAGAGGAGATACACGAATTCCTACCAGAGCCAGTGGCTCCCTCTGCCTTGTGCCATGTGTAAACAGTGTTTCAACAGGTAGCCTAGAGCAGAGTTCTAATCCTTTTTCTTTCTGAGCCCCCACCAATATGCTATAAAAACTCCGGGTCTGGGAGGGAGGAGGGTTGGGGCTCTGGACTTCAGCCACTGGCTGTCGGGGGGCTCAGGGCTCTGGGCCAGGGAGGAAGGCTTGGGGCTTCTGCCATCTGGGGTGCTGGCGCTTGGGGAGCGCTTGGGGGTTTAGTCCCACAGGGGCATGAGGGCACAGGGGCTCTGGACTTTAGACCTGTGGGGGTGCCGGGGCTCTGGGTTTTGGGTTTCAGCCCCGTGGCTCCAATCCTGACTTCTGCCCAGCTGCGATGCTGGAGTGCCAGGCTTTAGCCCCATGGTGGGTGCTGAGGCTAGGGGCTCTGGCCTTCAGCTACAGGGTGGGGTGAGGTGAGGGAAACAAATGTAGGAGAGAATATTCGGCCTCCCACTTTTATGACTCTTTAAAGAGAAAAAAGCCACTTTTTTTGCTAGATTGTAGTTTCTGAAATGCGGATGGGATAAAAAGTCTGAGAATGCCGGAAACAGAATAAATATTTCATCAGCTGTCAGCTTTTCAAAGGAGTGAGATGAGTAACCTAATTCAATCAAACCCCGGGCTTTGAACTGCCGCCTTGTTTCTAATAAATGTGTTTTTAGAAATGGTAAATGAAAGAAAGGAACAGCAGTAAAAAAAGGGGACATTTGTTTTTGAATGTCTGCGCCAGAGCAGAGCGTGCATCTCTGTGCCGTGGTGATAATGCGGGGGGGGGGGGGGGGGGGGGGCGATGTGAGCCAGGAATGTGAGTGGCTGGAGTTCTTCACAAACTCTTGAAATCCCTCTTTAATTTTTTTCAGTGTGTTTAGTGCCTGAGGCATCAGCGAATGCTGGAAGGATCCAGAACTGGTGATCATTAGAGATACTGGACTGGATGCACCAATTGTCTGGATTTGCTAGGGTTGCCCCAATGGTCTAACAGAAAAAAGACCCATTTGTAACTGGGATAAAAGTTACTGCCTGGAGAAACATTGTGATATTCCCCTACAGGGTTCTGGCCTCTGGTGACCCTTTCAAGGTCTTCTTTTAGTCAGAGCCATTTTTATTCTTGACACTGTGGCTGGCAGAATATATTTTTTCTCATTTTTCTGAAAAATGTCCCTTTTTTGGTTTACATTTTGAGGGGTTTCATTGAAAAACCAAAAGCTGATCAGTTGTCAAAACGTGACAGTGGCTGGTTAGAACCCCCAAAATTGGTTTTCAATGAAAACCCTTAGAATTCTGCAAAAATGTTTTGACAAAATGGGTCTTTCTTGTGCTGATTTTCTCTGAGGACCTGGAGCTCTGGTGTGACTTTGCTCTTTTCACACCTTCTCAGCATGAGGAAACAGCCCCACTCTGAATGACTGTGATCACTAGTTGACCACAAACACACAAGGCCTGGGTAGAGACGTACAGTGCTGCTGGGTGTGGGTCTGGTGGCTTCTATCATACAAGAGAGGCAGGCTCAGAAGAGGGCTCCCAAGCTATATAAAAGGACACCTCCCAATCCCTAGGCTCTGCAAACACATTCCATGGCATATCCCACCCTCAAAACAGGGTACTCCCTGCCCCAACTCTTGGGCAAGGTCTGGCACCGTCCTCCCCCTCTTCAGCCAAGCTGGACTCAGCACAAACCACAGTGAGTGCTGACTTGGGGCAGGGATCGCCAGCCAGCAGCCTGGGGTGTGGTCTCTAGCTGCAGGAGTGAAGTGCGGTTAGGTCGCTTGGCGTGTGGCAGTCTCAAGCCATCAAGGGGTTTGGACATGGAGTTGTCTTGTTATACCCTACCCCCTCCTTCCCACCACTATCAACCCTGGTCCTCTGCAATGCCCGGCAGATTCCCTTGCGCCTTGAGGAAGGCTCCTAGAAATGGAGGGGCGACACTAAAGGGCACTCATGGCTCTCAGAGCTCAGTTGCTAGAGCAAACTCACTGATCTATGGACAGCCAGAGGAATGTGACCCCATTTCAGAGGCACACTGCTGGCATCTCAGCTCCCCTGGTACAGGTAGCTGCACTGCCCCTGCACTGCTGGTGTCTCGGCTCCAGCCGGTACAGGTAGCTGCATTGCCCCTGCACTGCTGGTGTCTTGGCTCCCCCCGGTACAGGTAGCTGCACTGCCCCTGCACTGCTGGTATCTTGGCTCCCCCCGGTACAGGTAGTTGCACTGCCCCTGCATTGCTGGTGCCGTGGCTTCCCCTTGGAGTTGAAGGGCGATGTGTTATGTCTCAACCGCCTGGTGGAGGTAGATGCACTGCTCCTGCAGTGCTGGCATCTCGACTCCCCCTGGTATGGTAGCTGAACTGCCACTGACTGCTGGTGCCTCAGCTCCCCTGGTGCAGGTAGTGGCACTTCCCCTGCAATACTGGCATCTCTGCTCCCCATGGTGCAGGTAAATGCACTGCCCTCAACTCCTGTTATTTCTCAACTACTTTTATTTTTTCTGCACTGCACCAATTTTTGTGGTTATAAAACAGAAGCTTTTAACGACGGCACCGACATTTTGTCTCTTTCTGCCCTGGGGACGCATATCAGTGGCTGGATCAGAGAAATGATTCAAGACGTCCCCAGTGAGAAGAGGCCTGGAGCCTGGCACACCTGCCTCTGCCTGGCTGGAGCTGTCATTTCACCATGGAACAGGTACATGCTGAGAGATGGCAGGGAGTGAGGAATAAAAAGAGCACATAAAGCTTCTTCCTCCCCTCGAGTGCTGAGTCCCTTCCACATGAAATCTTCAATTTCCTCTTCTGT
This sequence comes from Chelonoidis abingdonii, assembly GCF_003597395.2. Lineage (NCBI taxonomy): Eukaryota > Metazoa > Chordata > Testudines > Testudinidae > Chelonoidis > Chelonoidis abingdonii. The sequence continues at coordinate 30,205,646 of NC_133777.1, forward strand.
TACAAAGACACATGGTTGCTTTGCCTGCATTCCCTGCACTGACTGGTGAGACCCAGTGGGCTCTGCTAGGCCTTGCAGATTAGAACCACACTCCAATGCATTTCGCTCTTTGATGCTTTTGCCCCCGCACTCCCCAGCCTTGCTTTGTGAGAGCAGAATGTAGGGGGATGGGGAGGGTAGGGGGGAGTTTATCTGCAAGTGACAAGGGTTTTTTCTGATTAGACCCCCCTGACAGCCTTATCTGGATTCTGCTCAGGACACCCTAGGCTGGAGTGGAAGAATGATTCAAGGAGACAGCAGAATCCCCTCACGTCGACTGGGAGGTGGGAAAGTGCTAGGTGGAATGAGTGCAGGCTGCGTTCAGTTCTGCTAAATAGACCCTCATTAATTGTTCTCTCTACGCCTTTGGTGCACCAACCCCTTTCCTCCCAAACCTGGGTGACCAGCCAGCCTGGCCTTCTGTGCACGCAGCCTTTGTCCTTCCAACCTATGTGCACCCCCGCCTGCACACAAACCTCACAGCCTTGCCCTTGGCACGGGCCGTACATTGTGTAGCAGCCTGGGTCAGTGGCCATGGTACTAGACTGGGGCTTAGGAAACCCGTGTGCTGTTCCTGGCTCTGCAAAGTGTTTCCACTCCCACCCTTTGTCTTGTCTGTTTAGACAGGAAGCTCTTTGGAGCTCTCGTTACATGTGTAACCCTTCTGCCCCTCTGAGTTGGCAGCAGCAAGGGCCGGGTTCGGTATCCAAGGGTTCCGTTTCAATAACACAATGCATAACCGGTTCGAGCCCCCACCCAGTGACCTGGGACACTTACATAGCACACCCCCCTGGGCGCCTCTAGGAGGCAATACTTCCCCTCTAGCAAGCACAGAGTCTGAGTGTAGCAAACTCCTTTTAATAAAGGAGGGAAGGAATGTAGCATCACATTGGAGAAACACCACAAACAGGATTATAACACAAACCATAAGCAAAAAAACCCACCTCCAAGTACATTTGGCAATGTCCTTTCCCCCCTAGGGTCTTAAGTCCAAAGTCCAACAACCCAAAAGTCTCTGGTCAGTGCCACCCCAGAGTTCAAAAGTTTGTCTGCAGAATTTTACCCCCCCCCAGCCTGGGTGGAAATGGGGGGGGGCACCCACACAGGGTGGTAAGGGGCACCTTATGTGGGCCAAGGCCAACTGCTCTGCCTCTCTGTGGAGTTCTGCTGCAGCCTTCGCCACAACCAGCTCCACTACACCAGCTGTGCTCTCCTCCAACCAACCCACGAGCCACTCCAGCCGTCCTCGCAAACTGCTCCGCTATGTCAGCCACTTAGCAATAGGTCTTCAGGTTCCCCCACTAGTTAACAGAGCACTCAGTGATTTCAGCTCATAGTAGGGGAGCCCCAGTGCTGGTGCACCATTGGCCCAACATGAGTTCAGCTCAGCAGTCTTTAGATGGACTCATAATGGAATCAAAATTAGCTCTACTCTTTAACAGTGGAGAGAGGAGGATGTGCAATTGGTGTTCTAGGCCCTCAAAAGGGGCCCTATACCATTGGCTAGGTAGGTACATACACACACCCCAGCCTTTCTCAATTCACTGGGTTTTGGAACCCATGTCCCTTGTCTAGCAAGTGTCACTTAATTTATATTGAGATATCTCTGGCATAAAGCAGTCTCATAGTTCTTCATTCACATAATCAGGGTGACAACACTTTGTTACTGGGGCAATAGGAATAAAGAAATTGGGGATCCCAGAGCTGTCAAAATAACCATCCCAGGCTGCCGTGGGCTATGCTAGGTGGGGTGGGCGTGCCAATGCAAATACCTAAAATTCCTTTCCACACTCACCATAATTCACCACCAGATGTCAGGGTAGGGCTCATCCTGACTCTGCTTACACACCTCTGTGTTGCACCTAACACAATGGGGCCCTGTGCATAGGTGGGGCTCTGCTAATGTCAAGGCTAATAAAGATACTTTCTGGCTTTTGACCTTCTTCCATATCTTCTGGGAATAGCTGGCCAGTCCTCTGACTCTCTCCTGCTGCTGGTGGTGGGAGGGCTGGCCAGAAGAGTTGGGGAGTCTTACCCCCTTTGTTACTCACCCTTTAAAATGCTCTGGGGCTGAGACCCAAGAATGGGGAATTTACGTTCTGGGGCATTTCAGCTCTCGGATGTTTTAGAGGACCTGGGACTGTGTGAGAGTGAGAAGAAAAATCCTCTCAGAGGCTGCTGGGAGTGAGCAGGGCCTGGGGGGCTATATAAGCTAGACTCAGCTCATTCCAGATGCAGAGGAGGTGAGGTATCCAAAGAGCTGTGGTGCCAGGGGGAAAACAGTTCCAAAAAGGGCCAGGAGGAGAGACAATCATTGTAGAGAAAATGTACTGAGTTTGGAGAGGGTGGGGCACAAGCTGAGTTTGGGGAGGGTGGGGCACAGGCTCCCTCCTTTGGACATTGGGACTGGCCTAAAGATAAGAAAATGTATTTGGAAAGGCTATGGGTGTGGCTGATGATAAACAAAGTACTTATACACCCCTTTGATAAGTACTACTCTGTCCCCTCTGGTTTCCTTTACCTTGCACCTTTTCTGTGCTGGTCTGGTCATTCTGATGGTTGGTGCTATGAAACTGGGGGCTTAGCTAGAGGGACAAGTCACTTTAGTGACTGTCCACTTATCTCCCTGGGGCTGGTGAGATGCCACAGAAAGGTTTAGAGTCCTGCTGCAGAAGATGGCAACAGGATTGGAGAAGGGGGAACAGCTCTGCCCTTGCTCCCCAAGGAATCAAGACAGACAGGTAGCTTCCCAATGGTAAAAAGCACCCACCATGTAGATAACACAAGGGCAAGAGGGAGGCTGGTGTGAAATCTCCTATCTTCGGTAACACTGGGGATTGAAGGAGGTACCTAAAAGGCTGCAAATCTGCAGCTTGAGTCAAAGCATCAGTTCCTGTAGCTGGTGGCTGCAAATGAGCCACATCCTCTGTGGCCCAAGGCATAGTGCTGGATATAACACCTTCTAACAGTAGGTAACATCTGCACTGCTAGGGAGAGGAAGAGCATGTCTTCCAACATGTCTCCATGCTGACCCGCCTGAAGGCCTGATGGGAGCCAATGGGGTGTGCATGGGCTTTCAGGCTCAGCTGCATTTGTTTATTTCCCTCCAATTAAAGGAGCAACAAAATCATTGAATTAAAGCCACCTTGTCTTCAGTAACTTCCCATGAAGGAGTCTGATCCAACTGCTTAGCAGGGGAGACTTCCCAAGCACTGATAAGGGGACTCCTCATCCTGTGCCTACAGGAAGCCAAACTCTTCTCTGTGCTTTGTTTCCTTGGTGTTGGTTTGTGTGTGCGCATTTCCTTAAGTGAGTGAGAATGAACACACCACAATAAGAGGCGAGTGTGTGAGACCCTTTCTTAGTGTTGAAACAAATGCCAGTGACACACTGTGACAGAAGATGTAGTCCAGCTGAGATGCAAGGACCATAGCGGAGGAAGGGTGAATGTGAAGGAGCCAGACTTACAATGTGCATGAGGTGACATGGTGGACTGTAGTCCAGTCAGGAAGCTGGGCCCAAATAGAAGAATGGGGCCATGAGGGAACCAGAACTACAACTCTCAGAAGGCCCCATCATCATCTGGGCAAATGCAGAGATGAATGTTTCATTTTGGGGCCTAAATACTTTTGTCAATCTGGGCATTAGGGCCAAATTAATAGTCTACTTACAGCTCATCCAAGATGGATGAAGCTGTGAGGTTATTTGGATTGTCTCATCTCAGCTGGAGAACACCATAAATCACAAGCTGAAAACAGCCCAAAGTAAGGAAATTCAACTAAAATGTTGACCATTTGCCATAAAGCAAACCTGAGCCATGTAACATTCTTGTCATGAACAACTTTTCAGGCTGATACAAGAACAAGAGAACATTCAGTAAAACTGAAAAGCAGCTGACAGAAGGAAATACTTTTTTGCAATGAGTTTGTGGAACTCTTCACAAGACATCACTGAGGCTGAGAGCTTAGCAGGAGTTTTTTTTAAAAAAAAAAGATTGGATGTTTATGTGGATAGCAAACCTCCAGAACTACATGAGAAATTTTTTAAAAAAACAAAACAAAACCTTCAGGAGTTCTGGATTAGCCATAAAACCCACCTGCTTCCACCTCCCAATTCCCTTAGGGTGGGAAGAAACTTTCCCCTGGGCAGGTTACTCCATAACTTCACTATGGGTTTCTTGCACTGTCCTCTGAGCCATCTGCTGCTGGCCATTGTCAGTGACAGGGTAATGGGCTATCTAGACGCATGGTTGGATCCAGTGTGACCATTCATTTGTTTCATAGATCAAAGTGTAAAGTTCACAGTTCAGATTGGAAATGTGGTTGCACATGCTGGGGAAACAACCTTTCCAATCAAATACAGTTTGCTGTATTTCTTCTAATGATCTACGATGCTCCAACTCTTCCTATGTTCTGAGTCCCTAGATTACAAACTGTGATACTCCAAAGTAAATCTATGTACTATGTCCCTGCAGCTGCAAAATTAAATCCCTCAAACCCCTTTGGGCACCAGAAATGTATTTTAATTCCGGGAAGTCATCAGGGCTGCTCATCAGTGCTAACTTGCCCTCAGTTTTAATTACTATTGCTTCACGCACACAGGTTCTGATTAGTCTCAAGTATGGCATGGGACTCTCTTTAATAAGCACACAATGAAGTGGCTGGAGAGTGCATGGGCTATTTCAGTCAGGCTCTGTTTCCTTTAGTCTGATAGCCACTCTCCTGTGCTTTCTAGCGCCTCCAGAAGCAAGTGTAACCCCTGTAGGTCATCAGCAGGGTTTGACCCACAGATCATTAGCAACCCTGCACTATATCATGGGAGCTGAAGAAGTAACTCCTTAGCTAATGGCAGTAGTAGGCTGTCATCCTCCATGTGCACCATCCAATAGAGGGAGCATAGAACATACAGCTGCATTCCATAGGTATGGTTTTCCCAATCCAATTTTGATTCCAATCATCTACAAGACTAACCTAGCTAAGGAAGGGTTAAATCTACCTGGCAGTAGCTGAGGTTGCTTTCTGTAACTCTTCTTGTAGGGAGAAGGAGAATCATGTGAAAAACCACTGAGTGCACGAGAGAGGAGCATCCAACCATGATATTGCTTGAGGGAGCTCTCTTGGGGAAGGCAGTCTCAGGAGACGTGCCAGTTAACACTCTCATTATAGAAGCTGGGGGAAGCGACAGAGATCTGTCTCCGTGTGTAGAGAGCTACATGGCATCACTATGGTGTGTGTGCAGCCAGCCGTGGGATTCTGGGAGCCACTGTAATGACTTTTTCTAAACGGTGCACTTCAATGCAAATAGCTCCGTGCATAATTTAAGCCCCTTGCCGTTTACACTGAATAATTGTCTCTGCTTTCAGAGTTGAGGAATGGGGATGGGTTTCTTTGTTGGTTTTTAAAGTGTGGCTTGAGCTCTGGAAAAGAGGCCTTCAGGCTGGGTTTTTCCAAACAGCCTATAGGGGTTAGGTGCTCAAATCCCATTGAGATAAGTGCCTCACTCCATTGAAAATCCCAGCTAGCTTCTGTTGAACTCCTCCCAGCTGTATTCTCTCTGGGAACTGTGCTGGTGGCTCCCATTAAAATAACAGGCAGAGGGCCCCCATAACTGGTAAATAAAGTATCTGGTCTGACATTCCATGAAACTTACAAAGCCAATCTGGAAGCAGAGCACAGCTCAGCAACCTGCTCCCCCTTTCCCGTGCTGTGCTAATTTTTATAGCAATTACTTGCTGCTGTTTTCCATCTTGCTACAGAACAGACATGGTGGTTAAGGCAGAGTATGATAATCATGCAGGATGCATAGGGCCAAAATGTGGGCTAATTTGCCACCTATGCATACACCCAACATTTTGCTAGGGCCAAACTATTCACAGTTGGGTGCATGCAGGTGTTGACTGAGGCCTGGCTCTGAGGTTATGGCTACATTGCACAAATATTACAGTAGCATGGAGAGTACTCAGCGGTACACCCCTGCAGCATGGGTACAAATAGCAGTGTAAACTGTGAGGCATGGCTTAGGCGAGAAAAGCCATGCCTGAACCTCAGGTACACACCCTACATGGCTCCCTACATGCCCAAGCAGCACCTCCTCCATCTACACTGCTGTTCTACCTCCCACAGCAAAGGTTCCAGCAGCCATGTAAAGCACTGGAAGTGAGGAGACAATGGGGAGAGGCTCTGGCAGCTCCCCACTGTTGAAGCCTTTCTTCACTACCTCCCCCCAGCCAGGGCCGCTGCAAGGATGTTTCACACCCTAGGCAAAACTTCCACCTTGCGCCCCACCCCCGCACCCCTGCCCTGAGGCGCCACCCCCGCGGCAACTCCCCCCTCCGCCCTGAGGTGCCCCCCTTGCGGCAGCTTCCTCTTGAGCTACTGAGTGGGGCCCAACTTGCTGAGCTAGCTCAGCGCCCCAGGCAGTGCAGCTGCAGCCACAGGGATTTGTGTTTTCAGTGTCATGACTTCACTCTTCACAGTCCCTGCCCTGCATGACCCTGCATAGACAGGCTTCCTAATAACCAGTGCAGAGCACACATGGAGACGGGGGTGCCTGAACTTTACAGTGTTGTGCTGCAAAGTTCAGAGTCAACATGTGTCTACTGGGGGCCAGACTGATCTCTGATGCAGGTGCCATTCCACCAATGTATGAGACCTCATCTGGGTCTAAACGTGCTGTCACCCTCTGGGTCTGACAGCCTTCTTTGAGACCCGTCATTCCATGACTGCTAGCTCCTGGATTGGGAGAATTTAGGTGTTAACATCATTTGAATTTGAATCAAGTTGTGGGACAGGTGGACTCCTAAGTCCCATTTCCCCTCTCAATATTCCCCTACTCCCCTGGGGGACTTCTCCAGTGAAGGCGGTCTGGCCCCTCCTGCACCTAAAGCAAGGCAGTCCCGCTCCATGCCTCTACCAGCAAGTGTCGCTAGAAACCATTTACGGTGATCACCATCACTGTTACAGTAACAGTCAGAACAGATCCATGGTGCCAGGAACTGGACAAAAAGACAGTCCCTGCCCTGAAGAGTTACAAGACACAGATCTGAGGCATTCCTCTCTGTAATGGACCTGTTTTTCTTAAGGCTGTTCTTCAGCAAAGCACCTAAGGACACACTTAACTTGCATAAGCTTATGTGCTGTGCTGAATCAGGGCCTTAGACTCCTATTGACTGCACCAGCAGGTCAGTGCTGCCTTGTGCTAATGAGCTCTTGAGAACTGCATACCTCTTCAGACTGGTCAGCCTTACCAAGGTTGACCAGATGTTCCAATTTTATAGGGACAGTCCTGATTTTTGGGTCTTTTTCTTATATAGGCTCCTATTACCCCCCACCCCCTGTCCTGATTTTTCACATTTACTGTCTGGTCACTCTAGCCTTACCCATTCCTATAGCTCACAGTAAAATCCCTTTCGGGTGGGGGAAAGGGCATTACCCCTTCCCCTTCCCTTGCTAGTAGCAGAAGCACAAGGCTAGGGCTGGGGGAATCTTCTGTTCTGAGCTCATTGCAGGTCCCAGCTGGTCTCTTTTTAGAGCAGCTTTGCCTTTAGTGTTGTCTCTTTCTCTTCTCACAGAGGGTCAAGGAGAGTTCAGCCTTCCATATTAGGGGGAGGCGGGTGCTGGAGGGCATGCTGAGGAGAACAGCAACTCAAATAACTTATTAAGAAATGAGACTTCCTCTTGGATGGACTTGCTTCCCAGAGCCCAGCGCTCACTGTTTGGGTGGGGAGTCTGCATAGCAGAGAGTGGCCCCTGAGTTCTACAATGCAGCCCATAACCATGTCTGCCTTTTAATAAGTAGGCATGGCTAATGCAGATTACAGGCCCCAGCATGCACGGTGGATCCTCATCCAAACAGCTTCACACATTGCATCCTGGGAGTTGTAGTCTTTACAGGTCACTAGGAAGGTGAGGAGCAGGGAGGGCTATCTCATTTGCTGCTTATTAAGGGTGGCCTGCAGGTTCCTGGTAAATTGTCTCTGCCACTTTTCTTTGGGCAAAAGTTGGGGACCAGGACCTAAGAAAGACCTGTTATGTGCAGGTATTATTGTGGCCTGCTTGCTACTCTGGGGGCTTTAGAATAGTAGCTCCCAGCAGCAAAGAAGTTGGGGAAACTGAAGCTGAAACTACCTAGGTTCAAGTCCTGATGCCACCAACACATCCAGGTGTAGCAGACTCCACTGTGCTGGGTGCTGTTCAGACACAGAACAGCCAGTCCCTACACTAAAGAGCTTATAGTCTAAGTAGATGTGGAGGGAGACCCCTTAGCAGAGATTATATTTGGAAAAGGAGGGAATTCTCAAAGAGGAAGGAGTAAATACACTAGATCAGGGGTTCTCATAACAAAAATTTTGGTGGCCTCTGAGTGCAGTCACTAACTCTCACTGGTGGTTGCACTGATACTTTTTCCCTAAAATACTTAATTAACTTTAGGAAAAAACAATTAAATATTCATAGATTCACATCCAGATCATTGTAATGTATATTTGTAGGTTTTTTGGGCAGACGCAGTAACAAAAATTGTGATAAATGAAGCCGGGGGCAGGTGGGGGGGAGGGGAGCTCCCTTTATGGACACCCAGCCGGTTAGCTATAAAGCTTCTCTTGGTGGCTGTTCTCTGCTTGTTTTACCTGTAAAGGGTTAACAAAGTCCCCCAGGTAAAGGAAAGGGAGTGGGCACCTGACCAAAAGAACCAATGGGAAGGCTGGAACTTTTAAAAATGAGGAAAAACTTCCCTTTTGTCTCAGTCAGGGCCGGTGCTTCCATTTAGGCTACCTAGGCAATCGCCTAGGGTGCCAGGATTATTGAGGGGGCGGCATTTTGCCGGGGGGGGGGCGCGGCAGACGGCTCCGGTTGACCTGCCGCAGGCGTTCCTGTGGGGGGTCCGCTGGTCCCGCGGCTCCGGTGGACCTCCCGCAGGCATTTCTGTGGATGGTCTGCTGGTCCTGCAGCTCCAGTGGACCTCCCGCAGGCACGCCTGTGGCAGCTCCACTGGAGCCGCAGGACCAGCGAACCCTCTACAGGAACGTCCGCGGCAGGTCCACCAGAGCCACAGGAGCAGCGCACGGGGCAGCGAAATGGCCGTGTGCCTAGGGCGTCAAAAGCACTGGCGTCGGTCCTGGTCTCAGTTATTGTTCTCCGGGAAAGAGGGGAACAGGGAGCAGTTATACTATGAGAAGCTTTAAGCCAGGTATGAGCATAGATCATAAGATCATGTGTGATTAGTTTTAGGGGGCTTATTCCTTCATTCTCTCACTTCCCTGGTCCTTCTTGCATGAACAGAGAGCAACAATACCCAAAGTCCAAAGGTGCAAACAATTTGATGTTTATTGGGGTGAACTTCCAGCAAGCTTAAATCCAAGTTTCTTTTTCCTTATTTTCAAATCCCAACTTACTTCCTGTTTCCCCCTAATTTATATAGCAATAGTCTTAGCTATACCTTAACAAAACATTTTACTGAAATTTATCTAACCAATCCTTACATACTGTAACATGATTAGCTAACCAGTTATATCCCACCACCTTAATTAGTTTATACCCAGCAAAATTAATTATACAGCAGACAGAAACAATCACAGAACCAGACAAAGACCTGCAAATAAACAATAACAAAGTAGGAACTATAGTGACAAAACAATACAGGAGTGAGGATTTCACAACTACGTCTATAAAAATATAAAGGTTTCCTAGCTGTGTCTACTGATAAGTGAATTCTTACTAAACAGAAAACTATCAAACTAAATTTCATTTTACATCTCCTAGGCTCTTCCCTTTATCTGGAGGTAATAGATTGGATCACCTTTCTAACAGCCGCAGATCGCCTTATTTCAATATGACTAGTTTGGAATGTGAGGATGTGACATACGCTTCCCAGCTTATGGCTGCTCCCACCACTTAGCCAAAGGCCTTAGCTTAAGAACAGGGCCTCAGACTGTCACAATGAGAGAAGGCCCTTACACAGGCAGACAGTGATTTTGATTCTTTCTTTTATATCTCTATAACTAGCTTAATGATAAACACATACCTAAATTCTTAAAGTATAGACCTTTACAGACAGGCCTGAATATCTATAGCCTAACGATTAGCTTTATGTCTGTTTATTTCTTATGGCTAGTGGACTTCTCTGTGCTAATGCCAGATGCTTTTGTTTGCTTGTAACCTTTAAGCTGAACCCCCAAGAAAGGTATTTTGGGTGCTTAATTTTTAGAATTGCTCTTTTAAAATCTAGCAAAAGCCTAAGTTCCAGATGTATTTTCTTTCTTTACGTTTTTAATAAAATTTACCTTTTTTAAGAAAAGGATTGGAGTTTTGTGTCCTAAGAGGTTTGTGCATATGCTGTTTAATTAGCTGGTGGCAACAGCAAATTTCCTGTTTTATTTCTCAGCTCTTCCCTTGGGGGTGGGGTGGGGGGTTGAAATGGCTTGAGGGTACCCCACAGGAAGGAATTCCCAAGTGCGCCTTCCTGGGTTCCAGAAAAAAAGGGGTTTTGCATTTGGATGGTGGCAGCGTTTACCAAGCCAAGGTCAGAAAAGCTGTATCCTTGGGAGTGTAATACAAACCTGGAGTGTCCAGTATTAATTTTTAAAATCCTTGTAGGCCCCACCTTCTGCAGTCAAAGTGCCAGAGTGGGGAATCAGCCTTGACAAAAATAATGCTGCCTTCCCCTTTAGCCCCCCCCTATCCAGGGCTTAGTGGATTCCAGGGCTTGCTCTGAAAGTGATATTTTTATATTTGTTAATATCTCAGCACACTTAGTAGCTCCCTGGCAGGCTATGAAAGTGATAAGTGATATTAACAAACATACATGTATCACTTTTCACAGATAGCTAGTAAGTCTGCTGTGAAAAGTTATACTTGCATGTGGGGGCCCAGGCAATGGGGAGGTTGGATGCGAGGCCAGGAAGGCAGCAGGGTCCTGGGTGGGGGATGGATTCCTGGCTGTGGAAGGCAGCAGGGGCCTGGATAGATACAGGGGCGATGGGGTGGTGATGAGCCCCACTGTTGCATGGCCAGAGCCAGGGTCTGATGTCTGCTGCCATAGGACCAGGGCTCAGTGTCTATGGCCAGAACCCAGAGCTGGGTGCCGGAGCCCAGGAGTGCATGGCCAGAGCCCGGGAACAGAGCTGTGGGTCAGCACCTGCTGCCAGGCAGCTGGGGCAGGGGGTTAGCACTAGGTGCTAAGGCCATGTAGCTGGAGCTCGGGGCCAGTGCCCACCAGCACGTGGCTGGAACTGAGGGCCAGAGGCCAACTGAAGCTCATGACCAGAGCCAGGGGTCAGCATCTGCTGCCCTACAGCCAGAGCCAGGGGTTGATGCCCAAAGCCTCGTGCTTGGAGCCCACTGCCCTGTGGCTGGGGGTTGGTGCCTATGGCCAGTGCCTGCTACTGTGCAGTTGGAGCCCAAGACTGGAGCCGGGAGCCAGCGCCTGCTACCACACAGCTGGAGGCCAGGGTCATGTGGCCATAGCTGGGAGTGGGGTCCAGTACCTACTGTCCTGCGATCAGAGCCAGGGGCCACATGGCCAGATTCCTGAAGTCCCACTGCTGGATCCTGCTGCCCAAACCCACTCCCCGCAGTGTGGATCAAGAACTCATCTTGCACCTGTAGCGTTGTGCCTCACCTCTCTCCAGAGGCAGTGCAGGGCAGCGCATCCAGGAGCTACAAGAAGGGAAGGGGAGGGGCTGATGCTTTGCCATCCCCATCACTGCCCAGGAGTCTGTTGTGGCCACTTGAAAAGCCCCTGGTGGCCGCATGCAGCCACGGTGGCTGCATTTGAGAAACATTGCACTTAGAGGGAGTGTTATCCATTGATCAAAGCCAAGGTTCCTGAATGGGTCAGTGATTTGCTGTGTGATCATGGGTAGGTGACTCAATTACTCTGTCCCTCCATTGGGAATTTAGGCCCAGATCCTCAAAGGTCCATGAATGTTAGGCACCTAAGTATCCTTGAGGATCTGGCCCTCAGCTACTTCACAGTGGAACCAGGAACTTACCCACTCAGGGTGTGTTGAGTGTTTTGCTGGGCATTGGTGGCTGAGCTTGTGAGTAAAGCCCCCTTAGTCAGTTACACCTGAGTTCTGTTCCTAGTGCCGCTGCTGATTCCCTGCATGGCCTGGGGCAAGTCATCTACGTCAAGCCCTGGTTGCATGATGTCAGTGGCGAAGCTTGCACTGGGGGGGCCAGCAGCTGAGGAGAATGGGCAGAATGCTGTTCGGTAACTTCTCTTGCAGGACATGTAACAGATGTTCATAGAGCACATTGAGATCCCTGGGCAGATGGTGCTATGTAAGGGTACGTCTACACTGCACGATTATTTCGAAGTAGTTTAAACCGATATTACAAAACCGATGTTATAAAATCGGTTTTGCGTGTCCACCATGCAATCACAAAATCGATTGCTTGCGTCCATGGTCCAAGGCTACCATCGATTTAAGGAGCGGTGCACTGTGGGTAGCTGTTCCTCAGCTATCCCATAGTTCCCACTTCCGTGTTGAGAGCACAGTGCCTGATGGGTCAGAAAACATTGCCCCAGGTGGTGTGGTACAGCCTCACCCCTCCTTTGTGAAGGCAGCAGACAACCCTTTTGGCGCCTTTTTCGCGAGTGCATTGAGCAAACGCCATAGCACAGCAATCATGGACCCTGAGATCACAAACGGTATCCTGACCGTTGTCAACACCTCGCGTACTCTCGTGCTGACTATACTGAACAATGAACTGCAAAGGCAGGAGGAGAGGAGGAGGCAGCTATTGCTGAGCGGCCGAGGACAGCGATGACGAGATGGAGGCAGAATTCTCCATAACCGCTGGCCCCAGCGTTTTGGAGCTACTGCTATTACGGGGCACCTTCTACCCATTGGAACGCCAATTTGGGATGGGCAAGCACAACTGGTGGGAACCGCATTGTTTGACGGTGTGGGACGATTCGCCAGTGGCCTGCGAAACTTTCGCTGCGTAAGAGCATTTTTAGACTTGTGACATGCTTTCCCCTGCCCTGAAACGCCATAATAGAATGAGAGCAGCCTCAGAGTGGAAGCGAGTAGGCAATACCTCGGAAGCTTGCACGCCAGACAGCTACCGGTCAGTCGGAAATCATTTGGAGTGGCAAATCTACTGTGGGGGCTGCAGTGAGCAAGTAGCCAAAGCAATCGTTAAGCTGGTGCTACGAAAGGTTGTGACTCTGGGAACGTGCAGCGTGATAGTGGATGGCTTTGCTGCAATGGGTTTTCCGATCTGTGGTGGCCCATAGATGGAAACCCATATCCCTATCTTGGCCC
>NC_133777.1:30234902-30272981 GCF_003597395.2 Chelonoidis abingdonii
GAGTTCCGAAATCGATTTAAGGAGGCGGTTAACTCGATATTAATGACGACGTCGTGTGAACGGATACAGCGTTAAATCGGTATATCGGCCATTAAACCGATTTAAAGTCGCAGTGTAGACCTGGCCTAAGCGTTATTAGACTCTGGCCTGCTCCCAGTGACAGACCAGGAAGGCGAGCCCAGAGAGGGGCCATAGTTGTGCTATAGGAGAGGTGGCACCAGGATTTCCATTTTAACAGGGCTAGAAAAAGGTCTTTGAAAAGTCAGAGGATCAATTCCAAATGCTTATTGTAGCAACCTGTCTCTAGCCTGTGCTTCTCTAACCCTCACTAGTGCTGGAGAGTGTGAGTGGATGGGGCAAAGCTGTTCCCAGCTAGCTCCCTACTAGTCTGCTTGCACCAAGGGCTGCAGTTCCCTTCTCTTCACAGGCAGGTTTCGGTGGCAGGATGCAGCAAGCAAAGCAGCTGCTTTAGCTGGGGCAGCTGGACCAGCAGTTTAAAGCCTATTGATCAGTCTCCAAACTGTGCCATCCAGTGATGCAGCATTGAGATTTGCCCTGGAAGAAATCCTGACTTGCAGGATGGAGGCCACACCTAGAGCTGTGAAACCGAAAGGCTCAGGATGGGGTGACCGTATTGCTAGAGGCTGAATATGGGACACAAAATTAATCATATTTAAGCGAGTTCAATGGCAATCAGTCAGAACTAAGCAGTACAAATGTTCAAATTGTCATCAAGTTGACTGAGCCCTTGTTAAAAAGAAATACTGTGTAGTTGGATTCTTTTTATTTATCTTTAGGATTCACACGGGGAGAGGACACACACACACATATGGAGACTGACCGACCAACAGTCCCTGACCAGTGCTCTCCGCCCTCCATGCCTGGCTGGGCTCCAGGACAGATCCACCGCTCCTGGTACCTGGCACTATATCTTCCTGAAGCAATATGTGGCTGGGGGGCATACTAGGTCACATGGCCCTCCACGTTTTTGCCAAGATTCACACCAGAATGTGGCCAGCAGCTGCCGTTCAGCGTTGTGTGGCAGGGAAGAGATGGGAGCTGCTCCCAGCTGCAGGGCAGGAGGAGAGGGTGAAGGGATGACCTGGCCCCTGTCTTTGCAGAGCTCATCTCACCCTGCACTCCCAGTGGCTGGAAGCAGCTCCCTTTCCTTCCTGCCTGGACAGTGTCAAAGGGCAGTTAACACCTCCAGGCTGCTGCTGGCCATGGACATAAACCAGCAGCCTCCTGTCCCCTGGCTACAGTGCAGGCAGGAGGGGTTTAAGCCCCAAGGATGCATCCTGCACCAGGGCCTAGGGAACTTGATTACAGGGGCTTCAACAAACCTTGCCAGAGAGGTTGCTCAGCACGCGAGAGTGCCTAGGGGATGGAGCAGCCCCTCTCTCCCTGCAGACAGGACACAGGGCTGGAGGAGGAGGGGGGTGAAGAGGGTTCTGTCGAGCTTGCACGAACAGGCTAGAAATCACTCCTCACCTGCTACTCCAGAGCTTAGCTGAGGGGCAGAGAGGCTTCCCTGAGCCAGCGCTGTGCACGGCTTTGGCACATGCAGGGCTCAGCTCCTCCAGGCCAGAGCCCTGGACCAGAGGGTCTTGGGTTTTCCTGGGGCACCGGCCCAGCCAGAGGCAGTTGGGGAAGGAAAGAGCCAGCCTGCCAGGCAGGCCAGCTCCAGGCCCCAGCGTGCCAAGCGTGTGCTTGGGGCTGCATACTGTGGGGGGCACTCTGCTGGTTGCCCGGAGGGTGGCAGGTGGCTCCAGTGGACCTCCCGCAGGCACGCCTGCAGGAGGTCCAACTGAGCCGTGGGACTGGCGAGCGGTACAGCGCCCCCAGGGGCATGCCACCGTGCTTGGGGCGGCGAAATGGCTAGAGCTGGCCCTGCTGCCAGGCTGTTGGTGATCTGAGCGCTGTGACCAGGGCTGGTTCTCTGCATAGGACTGGGATGCACCCTGCTGAGGGGCGGGATATGGAGGAAGAGCAGGGCTGGCAGGGTGTGAAGGGGCAAAGCAGAGAGAGGATGGCGACAGGGGGAGCATGTAAAGGGCCAAGGGGTGGGCAACAGAGGCGACACATAACTCGCCACCTGCCCACAATCACCAGCCACCCTAGCTCACAGCACACAGCCAGTGCCTGGAAAATGGATGGGGGGACGGGACGCTGCTGGCCAAGAGCCGGCATGCAGCAGGGGCTGCACTGATGGACCAGCTGGGGAAGTGGCCAGCCCCATGTGTTGAAGCTTTGCCCTGCCACCAGCCTTCCACACCCACCTCCAGCGTTGGCCACTGGACCCCTCCCCCCCCACTCGCTGCTGGTTAGCGAGTGACTGGTGAGCAGGGATCCGGCCAGCAGCAGGACCTGCCACTACTGATGAGGGGGGAGATAGAAAATACTAGACAATTTGCCCATTTTTAAGAAAAAGTCAGGACATCTGCAGGAGGGCTTAAATACGGACTGTCCCTTTAAAAACGGGACATCTGGTCACCCTAGCTCAGGAGAATATTGTGAGAGTTGTGACTCAAGCTGAGGTTGCCATTCTTCTAGCTTTTCTGCAACCACTAGGGCTAGAAATGTACTTTGCTGGGAAAAAAGCCAAGTTGAGCTTCTGATATAGTTGCATGACTCCAGGAGCTGGGACTTAGGCGTGGGCCTATGAGGCTCTGCCTTACTCCAGCTATGGGTCCTCAAGTGGCACACCAGATCCTGCAGTAGTGAAGAGAGAAAAGCTTATTTGCGGGTATGGGAAACACACTTCCACCTCCCATGAAAGGGCCAGCCTGACTTTTTGGCCAGAGTGGGCAGGTGAATTTCTCCTCCTGGCTCCACTGAAGCTGGCTTTCTTCTATTGCTGCCTACCCTATCTCTCCCAGGTAGCCACTCCAGGAAGGGAGGAAGGACACTCGGGGGCTGTGCTCTTCCCTGTAGTCACAATCTGCTGTACACTGAAAGAAAACACTACTTCCTAGGTAACCTCCATTTCCCCAGAGCAGCTTTAAGCTGATGCTAGGCAATTTTGGTTTCCCTCTGCAATGCCTGGGCAGCAGGAGACCGTATGGTGAGTGCAGCACCAGATGAGTAATAGACAACAGCCTGGCATGAATTGGGCAACAAGACATGATGCAGTGTATTAACAAGCCATTAACGCACACATCAGTGCATCAGGAAGCATGAGGCCACAGGCCAGTCAGCTCCAACTACCCCAAAAGTGCATTAAAAGGTCTATTTATAGGTAGCCCAGAGCCCCAGTGCTGCGCTGCTGTTATAATGGGAACAAGGCATGAGATTCAGCTCTTGATCTTATTTATTCTTATGCAGTAGGGTTTGAAGGTGGGGTGGGGGGAGGAGCAGGGACTGTTACTCCAGCCTGAACTTTAAAACAGAGCCAAATCCAAACTGATTGCCCTGGTGTGTGTCATTGCAAACAACTTCTGGGTCACTGCGGACAGGAATGACCACAGTGGTGTGTCTAAATGACCTTTGCTCTCTCTGGGTTTGGCTACACTTGCAGCTGTGCAGCACTGGGAGTTAAAGCTGTCTTCGTACAGCTGTGTAGGGAAAGCGCTGCAGTGCGCCACATTTGCAGTGGTGTTGGGAGTGGTGCATTATGGGCAGCTAGCTCAGCATTCAAGTGGCTGCAACGTGCTTTTCAAAAGAGGGGGGTGGGGTGGAGTGTCGTGTCGTGTCGGGTCGTGTCACCAAGAGCATGGGGGAGACAGAGAGAGTGTTTGAAGCTGACCCTGTGTCAGCTCCTGCCTTGCAAGTCCCAATTTTTCCCTCACCCTTCTCTCATTCACTAAAGCAAATAGCCTTCTTTGCTTTTTTCTCGCCAAGACCAGATAAGCAGCTGCTCCGAAACGGAACCCCTCTCCCCACCCCCACCTCCACCCCCCCACCCCTCCTTCCGCCGTGGCTGCTTCTTCCTCAAGCAAAACACTACTGTGGGACATTCAAGAGACCCCTGCCTCTGCGCATTCACTCAAACAGTAGCTGTGTTTGGTTTTTAGATAAGCAGCTCTGGAAGCCCCGAGTTCACAACAAAACAAAGAGTGTTATCTTTACTTAAAAGCATTATGGGAAGGTTCCAGAGGTCAGTTACAGCATAGTAAGATTAATCACTGTTTACACTGGCACCCCAGTGCTGCAACAGCAGCATTGTTCTCTTTATTCTCGTTGAGGTGGAGTACATGCAGCACTGTAGCCAGGGAGATACAGTGCTGTATATGCCTTGCCAGTGTGGATGGGGAGTAAGTTACAGTGCTGTAAAGCCACCATCAGCACTGTAACTCTCAAGTGTAGCCAAGTCTTCCCCTACTCATTTCCCTCAGATTGCAGTGAAGTCTTTGAGTCTGATCCTTTGCTGTGCCTCTTGGAGATGGGTTTCAGTCACTCTTTTGCCCTCTTGGCTTAGGGCTGGCTGGAGGCAAGTGTGGCCCCCCATCTAAATTAGAGCAGCCCTGGGATTTGATCTAATTTATGGCAACCTTTTGAGAGCTGCCTATGGGTAGTGCCAGCAGCTGGAATCCCCATAGTGGCTGCCTGCACTGGGGAGTGCTCTGGTTGCTCCTGTCCCCAGCATGTCCCCTGTGCCCAAGCTTGTGTAGGGCTGATTTATGCCCTGCACTGGAGGAATTCATTCCTGGACATTTGCAGCATCTACTGCCCTGTGCACTGCTAGTTCTGCATACAGGGGCCAGGGCAGAGGAGAGAAACTTTCCTCCCATGGTGAATTTGTACAAGGGGCACTCTCACCCCACCCTGCTGCCTAGTTAAGGACATGTTCCATGCATGTCATTCATGGCATCCTGCAACACTAGCAAAACATTCAGATCTGTTGTGTTGCTAGAAACAGCCAAGCAGCAATGAACTCCTCAACTGAAACCAGTGACTCAGTCTTTCAGTGTGGCATTCCCATAGTGGGTTGTAAAGCTGTTTGCTCGCGAAACTTTCCACAGCGTGGAAGTTACCTTTAAAAGAAAGTGATGTTTCTAACTCTTCTGGCTGGGAGGAAAACTTTGACTATGACTAGCAAGAGTAATTAGGGTCATTGTTTGTAGCACTGGAGAAGGCGCAGTTCATGAAATTTTCAGGATCGGGGACTGTGCACTTCATGAAATTTTCAGTGAGAATGCATTGGTGTGTCCTTCTTGCTAAAGCATTTTAAAATGTGAAATTGTCACATTAATAAGCACAAAATGCTGATGAGAGACCACATGCTGTGTGGATCACAGAATGCGAAGAAAGAAATGAGTGGGCCTGAGGAAGGTGGGCAGACCTCCCAACAGCCCTGGCCTTCCTGGCACTGACCCCAGAACCATCTTGTCCTGTGTGAAGGCATGTTTTCTACATGGAGAGCTTCTGGGGGAGGAGGGGAGGGCAGAAGGTTTGGCCTGTCTGCCACTTCCTAGATGGAGATGGAGGGGTGGATGGGCCAAACCTGAGTGGCACTGTGTCCCTGTGGCTAAAGTGGAGATGTGGGAGTGTATGTGGGAGGGCACAGGGCTGGGAATCAGAGCTGGCTCCAATTCCTGGCTTTGGCACAGACTGACAATATGACCTTGGGAGAGTCCCTTGATGTCTCTAGGCCTCAGTTCCAAATCTGTAAAATGGAGATATGACCCTTTATCACTCCCAAGGGCTACTGTGAGTATGACTGCACGAAGCGGAGAGGTGCTTGGATCCTGTGGCGATAGGCAGTTTTATGGTGGCGTGACTCCCCTGACGTCATAGCCTCATTATGAATTAACAGCAGTTCCTCCTCCCTCAAAATTGCACCAAAGCATTTTGGGAAGCAGAGCCCAAAGGATTGTGGCTGTGAGCCTGATGATGGCGTAGAACAAGGAGATCCAGCATCTATTCATGGCTCTGCTACAGACTTCCTGTATGACCTTGAGCAGGTCACTTGGCCTCTCCGTGCCTCGCTTCCCCAGTTGTAATATGGGGTTAACAGCACAATGTCATAGACTCCAAGGCCAGAAAGGACCTGAGCCTAACCATCTTCCTGCCCACAATGAAGCCATAGAAGTTCTCCCAGCAATGACAAGAACCATAAATGAGTAGCAATAAATAAAAGACTAGGGTTGTGTTTTTTCAGGGGAGAAAAATGGAGGTGATTTTGGCATCCTGGCTGGTAACAGCTGGACTGGAGCTGAAAGACTCCAGCTAGACCCATGCCCAGAAGGGCAGAGAGAATGGTGACTATGCTCTACCCAGGGCACAGATATCAATGGGATTAGGAAAGAGGGGCAAGAGTGTCTCCATGGAGCGCTCTGGGGTAATGCTGTAACATATAGAGTGGCAGGGATAGTTGGGCAGTTCAGGGAGGGGTTAGGTGGACCAGGAAGTATTTTGGCAGGTGAAGAGGGTCTGGAGTGGGACACTTTCATGGGGAGGCATGTCAGCGTTTCAGGTGTAAACAGGCTGAGAACTCCTGATTTAAAACACTGTGTAGCAGCTGCTCTCTACAGGGTGGAGACTGCAGGACATAGTTCAGCCCTGTTGTGATATTATCCTAAAGGCCTTATCTGGCCCCCCTCACCACAGTGTTTCAGCAGCTCACAATCCCTACTATCAATGTCCCTATCAGGTAGGTCTGGGTTCTTATTCCCATTGAGCATGTGGAGAACTGAAGCACAGAAAGGATGAGTAACTTCTTCAAGGAAGAGCAGGGATTTGAACCCATAGCCTCAGTGAAGGCCCCAACCTGCAAACTATACTTCACTGAAGGCTACTACCGATGAGATTCAAAGTCATGCCCCTAAGAGCCTGACACCTAAATCCAGTATCTCAGACTGCTTGGCCGTTGCTTCCCTCCACCCTTGCTTGCCCATTTCTATCCTCCTTATCTCAATATTGCCAACCCCAAGTGATAAAAAAACCACGAGTCTGGCCTTCAAAATCAGGGGATTGGTTTTAAGTGTAAGCAGAGTCAGGATGAGCTGTACCCTGACATCTGGTGGTGAAGTATGGGAAGTGTGGAAAGAATGTCTGGAATGTGAAATCTCAAATATTTGCATAGGCACGCCTACCCCATCCCAGACTGCCGAGCTGTGGGACTGCTTTGTGACAGAAATGACTCAACCTCAGTTGGGTGGTACTTGCTAGACAAGGGACATGGGTTCCAAAACCCTGTGAATAGAGAGAGGTTGAGGACAGGTATTTGTGCCTGGTGGTGCAGGCTCCTTGTGGAGCTAGAAGCACCAGTTGCACCCCCTCCTCTCTCCACTGTGGAATGTCAGAGTTGATTTTTTATTCCCTTAAGACTCTAGATACAGGTTGCTGAGCTGAACTCACTTTGGGCTAATGGTGCACTAGCACTGGGCTCCCCTACTATGTGCTGAGATCACTAAGAGCTGAAATCACAAAAGAGCTGAAATTACTGAGCTGGGAGCACTGAGTACTGTGCTAACTAGTGGGGGAGCCTGAAGCTATACTGTGGAACAGAGCAGCTGGCGGAGTGGAGCAGTTTATGGGGATGGCTGGAGCGGACCACAGGACAGCTGGTGGAGTGGAGCGGCTGGCAGAGCGGAGTAGCTGTGGGGCGTGTGGAGCAGCCCACAGAGCGAGCGGAGCCGAGCAGTTTGCTGGGACAACTGGAGCAGCTCACGAGGCAGCTGGTGGAGCGGAGCAGTTTGTGAGGACGGCCGGAGTAGCAGAGTGGAGCGGCTGGTAAGGCGGAGCAGTTCGTGGAGAAGGCAGAAGCAGAACCCACGGAGAGGCAGGGCAGTTGGCCCTGGACCACGTAAGGTGCCCCTTTCACCCAGGCTGTGGGGAGGGACCTCTACAGATAGACTCTTGAATTCTGTGGTGGCATTGACCAGAGACTTTTGGGTTGTTGGACTTTGGAGTGATTGGACTTAAGACCCTAAGGGGAAAAGGACATTGCCAAATGTACTTGGGGGGGTGGTTATGGTTTGTGTTATAACTCTGTTTGTGGTGTTTCTCCAATGGGATGCCGCATTGTTTCCTTCCTTTATTAAAAAGATTTCGCTACACTCAGACTCCGTGCTTGCGAGAGGGGAAGTATTGCCTCCTAGAGGTGCCCAGGGGGGTGTGGTATGTAAGTGTCCCAGGTCACTGGGTGGGGGCTCGAGCCGGTTATGCCTTGTGTTATTGAAACGGAACCCCTGGATACTGAACCCGGCCCTTGTTGCTGCCAACTCAGAGGGGCAGAAGGGTTACATAAGAAAACTGATTTGTTTTCTGGTGTCCTAGCCTTTGGGGGTAACATTTTCCCCATTTCACAGCATTTTCTCTGCAACCATGAGGGCTAGACAGTTACTTGCTAAAAAAACAAAAGCTGAGATTCTCTTGGAATCCCAGGACTCCAGAAGTTGGGGCTGTAAGAAAAAGTAGCAAATATCATGAGACTTGAGGAAAAAATCATGAGCATTGGCAATATTCCTTTCCAGCAGTCTCTGGTACTTTTTCCTTCAGCCTTGCTTGGTGTCCTCACCATGGTTAGGTATCTCAAGGTAGCAAGCTAAAGTGAAGCATAGGGGCAGACAGGGTTCAAGCCTTCCTCTAAGCCAGGTGCTGCATCCAGATCTCTTGATAGAAGTAAGGTGCAATGTCTTATTGCTCACATTTGTTCTCATCCTTTTAAATTTTTCAGTTTGGCTGGGTCCTTCTACAGCTCTTTCTCTGGGACGTTGTTCGTTTCTGAGTCAGTATTTCTCCCCTTCCCTATTTTTACCTTCACTGTTTCCTCTTTCTCCTTCTCTTGGTCCCAATCTCTTCCCAGTGCCTTTCACACACTTAGAAGGTGGCCAGATCTCCAAGGCCTGGAGGCAGAGATGTTCGCAGTGTCAGGCTGGTCTGATTGTTGTCACCCCAGCTGGTTCAATCTGTATGTGTACCCTGCTCTCCACACCATCTCTCTAGCTCTACCAGCTTATCCCTTTAACTCTGGAGGTAAGGGTGTCAGAGCCTTCCCGAAAGGGGGGGGGAGATGGTGGCTGGGGGCCCCTGCGCCTCAAGGCCTTCCCCTCCTCTTCCCGTCTGTCTGGCCAAGCTGGAAGCAGCCCCCGGCCCATCTCCTCACCACCCTGGAACCTCCATCCACGGCAGGTGGAGGGTCCCCGCTGAAGCTGCCCACAGCTGTCTGCTTGGCTCTTACCATGTCTGGGCTGCAGCTCTGAGCCCCGTCCCTGGGAGAACTGTGTGGGGACATGGGCTGGGGGTGCGCTCAGCCTTCCCTCCCCCTGCACCATGGGTAGATGGAGGGTCCATGCAGCATCCACAACTGTTCAGGCTCCCTGGCTCAGTTCCACACTGGCCTGTCCTGGGGCAGGAGAGGAGAGCAGAGCAGAGGGAAAGGGGAGGGGACAGGCAAAAACCACCACAAGAGGTGCCTGGTTCAGTCCCCACAGTGTCAGCAGATGGCATCTGTCACAGTTACAGCCCCTGAGATTGCTGCCTCTCCCCCAGCACACTCCAGGCTCACATGGAAGCAGGAGTCCAGAGGTGTGGTGCAGATCACTGGATAACAAACCCCCAGGGACTCCCATCTGGCTCTTCCAGCCCTGGGATTCTCTCAGCCCCACATCATATCCAAAGCCTGGCTCTGAGCTACCCAGCCAGCACACCCCTATCATGAGGGCTCATCCCTTCCTCCAGCACCAGGATGTCTATATTGTGGTGCTGAGCAGCAGCTCTCTTGTCTGGTTCCAGTCTTTATCCCATGCAAACAGGCATGGCGTAGTCACTGTTCTATTTATGGCCTTGGACTGAAGTCTAAACACTTGAATTATTTATCTGAAATGCGATTAATGTTTTGTCTGAAGTTGCTCCACTACAGGAGCTCAGTTTCATTTTTGTGTATTGGGATCCAATTACTAAGAACTTCCACCAAGCATGTAATTTATGGCCTTACATTACCTTTTAGGACTCCCCAGCTACAGCTGTGCTTCCCCTACCCCTCAGCCCCATCTGTGGCCTGTTTGCTTCTGGATCTGGGTTGCATCTAGCAGCACCCACAGTGGCAAAAGCCCCAGCAAATGGGCTCTATGGCCCAATCCCGCACTGGCAGGCAGAGGGAGTGATTGATCTAATAGGCATTCCTCAGCTCTGTGGCATTCTATTGGTCATCCTACCCTGTTTCCTGCTGCGAGAGCATACGGTGGCTTTGGGAATTTAGCACTGGGGAGAGGTAACACCTAGACATTGGAGGCAGCTGGCTGCTGGCCATAGAAAGGGTACAGTACAGGCTGTGGCAGTACAAGCTTGCCCCGTGCTGCCTCCTGCTGATGTGCCTCAGCCCTGCAACTAGAAGGCTCACTTTGGAGAGTGAAAGGGCCATTCCTCCTTGGGATGAAATGTGTCTTTAGTGTAAATCCATTGCAGTCAATAGGTCGCTTGCTGATTAAGGCATCTCTGATGAAGCTGCCACATAGGGACAAGACATTTAGTGAAGAATCCTTAGATCCAAAGCTTGGAACCTATGAGAAACAACATGGGGACCCTAGAAGGCAAGGTCCTCCAAAGCTCTGCTCTGCGCTGGGGGAGATCTTCTCCCTACCCTTTTATTTTATGGGCAGTATGCACATCCTGCTATCTCCATACTGTGCCAAGCTCTCCTATGCATATCAAGCTTGGTGGGGACTTGAGAATGGTGCCAGGCCCAGCATATAAATATGAACTCTCAGATCTCATTTAAAACATGGTCTGGGCCAAATTCTTATCTCAGTGACCAAATCTGACCTCATTGACACCACCATAGTTAAGCTGCCCTAACCCTCAATGTAGACATGACAAGGTCAATGGAAGAACCTAGCTCCTGTCGCTTGGGGAGGTAGAGTAACTCCAGTTGTGCTCAGTAGCACTCATAGTGGAAATGGCTTCAGATGTTTCTTTTATATTTGAAAGTGGAAGAGATGTTAATAAATACATTGAAATCAGCTCCCTGGTAGGAAAGAATAACCGCAAGAGTAGTCTTCTTCCAGAAATAACCCTGGAACAGACCTGGTTGAGAGACAGTTTTCCTACCCAGGAGAGTTTTTGAGATTTTGGAAATATGTTTCCTGCTCCGAATTGGGATGGAAAATCAATCTTGAAATGGCTTTCATGAACTGAAAAATAGTTGGCTCAGGTCACTTGAAATATTTTTGAAAAGGTTTTGATCTTTTCCAATCTTTTTTTTTTCTTTAGTCTGTCTTTACTAAATGTTTGGAACGAAAAGTCTCTTTCACCTTGAAAAACCAAAATTGTCCAGTTCAACTATTTCTCCCACCGATAATTCAAGGGGGAGATAGTCAAACCCAGTCTGTTTTGCACAGTTTTTGTGTTCAAAAAGTTCCCAAACCAGCAGTACTCTATTCCTAGCCACCTGGAAGTCTCTGATGTACTTTGTAGGGTGACCATATGTTAAGGGGAAAATATCGGGACTGCTGCGGGGCAGGCTTATTTTTTTCTTGGTTACACTCAGCCATCTGGGAGTCGGTGGCAATTCGGCAGAGAGCCCTTCAGTAGTGGACAGTCTTTGACAGTATTTCGGCGGGGGGGTAATAAACCTTTCCGTCAAAGACAGAAGCACCCACTGCTGAAATACCTCCAAGACTGTCCACGACTGAAGGAAGCTGCCGAATTGCCGCCGAAGACCAGGAAACAAAATATTGGGACAAATGGCGTCCCAACCGTACTCTGGTCAGCGACATGGGACTAACTCCTCAAAATCGGGGCAGTCCCAATTTTATCGGGACGTCTGGTCACCCTAGTACTTTGCCCTGAATAGCACTACTGGACCTTGTGAGCTCATGAAGCTCTGATAGGGATTTCGGAGCCCAGTAATGAATATTGGTGGAAAGGAACATTGCGCAGGGAGGGGGATTTGGACACTTAGTTTCCAGGATAGTGCTGGAGCCCCCTACACCCACGCCAGGCCTCCGTTCTCTAATAATACAATGTCCCCTCAGGACCAAGCACTCACATCACAGGCACAGAGGGCTGTGAAAGAGATATAAAATTAACTGCTCAAACCAAGGGGAATTGGCTTTCCTCTTCTGGGTCCTTGGGTCACTGTCTCTTTAAACCTCTTATGCCCTGGGGATTTAAATCTGCCTCAGTGTTGCAAGCAAGAGTCCTCATTGTTCACAGTTGCAGATGACATCTGGGCCAGCATGTACCTGTGAGTGCTGCTTCTGCCACCCATCACCCCTCTTCAGCCTATTGTCTGGGAGAGCATGTGATCCCCATCTGAGCCTCCTACCTCCGTGCACACTCAGTTCTCCAGGCAAGGTGTGGTGGGGAGGGTTTGTGACAATCCCAGGGTCAAATAGGCCTTGCTCACTGTCCCAGTGCTGCACTCCCTGGCTGCACAGAGCTTCGCAGGGACAGTGTTCTGATCCTCCCCTGCCACATGCACAGGTCCCAGCTGCCTGAGCTAAGGGAGACCCACAGCATCACAGTGGAGCAGTATGAACTCCGTCCACCTAAGGGCAATGATGCGCAGATCCCTAGCCAGGCCATGACTATATCCTAAAACCAAATGGGAAGCAGAAGGATGCTCTGCACCACCCATTTACAGTATCACCATGTGCTCTGTGCAGTGACAGCTAGCTTCACCAAACTCCAGCTAACCCTGGCTTAACTCTGGTCACCTTCCAAGGGCTTTGCAAAGCTGTCCTGCCCCTACTACTGACAGCACGCACGCCTCTTCAAGGTGGGTGGAGGCTTGGTGCTGCTTCTTCTCTTTTACTAGGAGAGGCTCAACACAGGCTAGGCTGACCATATTTTCCCAAAGAGAAAATGAGACACCTTATAAGGCCAGCCCAAGACCCCCCTGCCTCCCACCCGCATGGGGCTAGCCCAGCCCAAGCCATTCTCCTGAGCCCTTCTTCCCGTGCAGGGCAGGCATTACTGCTCGTTGCACCTCATGTTATGCTGCACCCAGCTCAGGGTCACATCCCACTTCTTTGGCAAAAGTGTATTTGTCCAGTTTGCCCTTGCCAACAGATCATCAGCTGGCAAAAGCAAACAGGACAAATGCCCAGTTTTGCCAAAAAAGAGTCGGGATGGCTGGGACAGGGCTTAAAAAAGGCACTATTCCAGCCAAAATGGGGTGCATGGTCACCCTAGCACAGGCCCATCATTTTACTGAGCAGAGGCTGAGCAGAGCCTAGCACCACTGGCTGGGGGAGCAGTTCAGGCAGACATTTGGCAGCCCCTGCACTGCTGCGCCCTGGGATCGCCCAGGTTTCTGAGGCATCCTCTAGTGAGGCCTAGAGTCTCAAAGGTATATAGAAGCCTAAGTCCCACTAAAATCAATGGGAGTTAGGTGCCTAAATCCTTAGCAGATCGGGGCTAAACTCAGTGAAGTAGGTTCTGTCTTTTGCTATGTACGTTTCCAGCTCTGAGCACACTTGAGCCCTCTTCTGGGTGGAGTCTCTGGTGTTGCTGTAAGGTTAATAATAATAACTGTACCCAGCAAAACTGCAGGAGAGGAAGTAAAGCAGAAGCCAGCACCCAGTAAAAAATATCTTGGGAATTTCAGGGGGTAGAATGTAATGACTCGGGTTGGAATTTAGACAGAGCACTGGTGCTACTGCCTCAGCCAGGGAGGAAAGTTGCAAGGGATTTTTAGACTCCAATTTTGCTGCCATAGAAGGCAGTGGCAAAATTTCCATTGATGTCTAAGTTTTCATACAACTTGTATCTCTCTGGTATCCGAACATCTTCAGGGAGAGCAGGAATGAGGCCTCATTGGCCAGGTCCCCAATTCTCAATCTCAGAAACCCATTCCATCACAGGAACACCAGAGCTCTCTCTGCCACTTAGAGGGCATTTGTTGAGACAAGACAGACATTGTCTGAGCTACCAAAACCACATCTAACTTTGAGCTGGGTTTTCCTTAAAGGTCCCCTATCCAAGTGCTTGTGAGGAGCCAACTCTGCATAGCTACTAATAGAAGACAAGTTTGCAGCCAGGGGTTGTACAGCTCATAGCTGAAGTTCCATCACATTTCTACTTTCAGGTTTTGACATCATCCCTGGTTGTTGAGGGCATGAGCCAGCTTTTCAGCTCTCCAGCAGCTCAGAGATTTGAGAACTGCTATTAAATCTCCTTTTCATGGGATTTAAAGTATTTTGGGAGGGGAAGACTAGGGGAGGAATAGTGGAGAAAAGTGGCCGGATCAGTCAGTTTCAGAACATGGAGACCCGTATGCAAATGCTGGTTACATTATCATATAGATTAGTGGATACGTCTGTCAGCCTCTGTGGATGGGAGCCTGCAGCTGGAAAGAGCAGATCAGGAGTGAGGTGCATTGGCAGAGTCATATGTGAGGAGCCTGGGGAATGGGGTGCGGGCGGGGGGCTGTAGGTCAAAACTGAGATGCATCAGCTTAGCTATGCATGGGGAGCTCAGGAATAGAATGGCAGGGGGTGTTGCAGATCAAGAGAGAAGTGAGTGGGCAGAGCAGCATGGGGCGCTTAGGTAGGCATAGTGGAGGAGAAGCACATTGGCAGCACCCAGGTTTGGAGCTAGGACTAGAATAGCAGGGTATCCTGTGAGTCAGGGCTAGGTGCGCTGCACAGCAGGGCACTAAGGCAGGACAGGAAGAGGCACTGCCTGTCTGCATGAACATAGCAAACAGGAATTTGCAGGGGCTGTAGCAGCTGGAGACTTTGGAAGAGCTGGAAGAATGAAAGTGGCCCATGCTGACCTGCACTACATTTTGCCTCCAGCAAGTGCTGTGAGTTGCTCACCTTGGTGAGTGTGCTATAATTCACTCAGAATTAAAACATACCCTCCCCCTCCAAATCAACCAAAGAGGAGAAAAATAAACTAAAATGGGTGGACAGTATGGCAATAAACCCTCTTCATTTCATGAGCCGGAAATGAGGGATTCAGGGTATGGGAGGGGGCTCCAGGCTGGGGCAGAGGGTTGGGATGTGGGGTAGTGGTGAGGACTCCAATGGCATATGGGCTGTTTGCAACTGCTGGTAGCAAATATCTCCAGTGGCTGGTGATGAGACACTAGATGGGGAGGACTCTGAGTTACTACAGTGAATTATTTTCCAAGTGGTATGCTGGGTGGATCTTGACCACATGCTCTAACCTCAGATGACTGTATTTGCAATTGAGAAGGAATTCCCGCCCTGGTCAGACTGGCAGAGATCCTGGAGGTTTTTCGCCTTTCTCTGCATCATGGAGCATGGGTCATTTGTAGGTTTAAACTAGTGTAAATGGTGGATTCTCTGTAACTAGAAGTCTTTGAACCATGATTGGAGGACTTCAGTAACTCAGCCAGTGGTCTACTACTGGAGTGGGTGGGTGAGTTTTGTGGCCTGCAATGTGCAGGAGATCAGACTGGATGATCAAGATGGTCCCTTCTGACCTTGAAGTCTGTTAGCCTATGAGCAAACTAAGACATTTCATAATACTTAGGCCACAGTTACTAGGAAACTGTTCCTGACCTCCCGAGCCTTGATTTCTAGAACTGAGGTGGAAACAAACTTTGGGAATGTTCTAAAATGGCTGGTGGAAATGCAGAGACTGGGTTAAGCCCTAGTGGTAAGAACTCCATGCTACAGCAGCTCAGCTTACCTACACTAGGGGTTTGTGCAAAAACCCCAGTGTGGATAAGCCTATAATCTTGTAACTCACTCCAACATTAGAGCTCTCTCTCTCTCTGTGTTAGATATGGTGCAAACAGATGCACAGGGTTGTTTTTAAGTGTGGGATGTGTGTCTGCTTGTGTTATGGGTGTGCAGTGCTGTGGACTGTGTAGATGATGTGTACAGAGGTTCACGCGCTGAGCCAATGTGGCATGCTCCATTGCATCACCAAAGAACCTCATTTCCCTGCCAGGAGACCATGAACAGACCATGAATGCAAGGCAAGTGCTGGGGTAATGAGCGGAGAATGGAGCCTTTTACAGAATAATTAATTCTCAAGTGCTCAGCAGCAGGACTGAGAAGCTAATATTTGTTTTCTGCTGCTTGGTGTGAGTGGAAGTAAATGAAAATATAATTACTCTGCAAAATTCTGGACATAGTGAATCTTATGTATACACAGGCTGAGACTGAATTCAGGCTTATGCTGGCTTCTGTGCCCAGATCCCTGATGGCAGAAAGTCCTCTAGGGGGAGTCAGTGGACAATAGCACAAGGTGACTGCACCCTGGGTGCCCATAGGGGACCAGCGTAGCCCCCAAAGAAGGCATGTCCAGCGTGATGGCTAAATTAATGTATTCACCCAGTGCATCTTCACTGCAGCCTCTCTTGGATGGGACTCTGCATATCTCCCAGTGGAAACTCAGTCTGTCCTCTCTCAGCATAAGCCCCAAAGGGAAGGGAACAGATATGTCTTCTGAGATCCCCTAGCTCCCCAATGCCACCAGAAGGTACAGATTTGACATCTCTGCACAAGTCAGGATAAATATAGCCCACGAAGGGCACACAGACATAGGCACACCCTTGCACATACATGCACGCTGCACATGCACAGGCATGCACACCCTTGCAAAGAACTCACCTTCCCTACTTCTGGTGTGAAACACACCAGTCATTTAGCACCATGCAGCAACACTGCAGAAAAACTCAGAGGAGCTAGTGAAGAATGATAGTGTGTGTGTGTGTGTGTGTGTGTGTTATTATCAAAACTGGATATGGGCCAGGACCTAGGGGGTTGTTCTGTCTAGAGTGTTTGTACAGCATCTAGCACCAGGGGGCCTTGGTTCATGGCTGGGGCTCCTTAGTGCTATGGTAACACAAATTAATAATAATGCATGGTGCCCAGGATCTTCAGCAATCAGGGAGCCCTCAGTTTTGTGTCTCATTCACAGCTGCATCTCAGTGCATCTGATCTGGAAATAGCATCTGTATAGCTTGCCTTAGTGTTAATGGAGCTTACATGCACTAAGTGAAGAGAGGTTAAAACCTGCAGAGCTGTGTATTGTAAGACATCATCCCTTGTAGCCTTCCTGGGTCTGTGTATCATTTCAGTTAATGGCTTTCAAGCTGCACAATACAAAACTACAGCAGCTTAGCTGGATCAACTAGTCCAACCAAACTAGCGTCATTTTGAACCTTCACCCTTTCCACCAGCCAAACTCCAGACTGTCCAGGGGTTCTCCACCCATCTCACTGACTCCCAAAATAGCCATGGAGCTCCTGCCTGCAACCCTTCAGTGGGGCCTGACTTTGCAGTGGAAGGGAAGATCTCTTGTGGATCCTGGCCAGGACTTTAGAACAACCAAACCAGATCCAGCTACGTGCTTGGCAAGGAGTCGGAGGATGCTTCTGGAGAGCACTGTGGAGCTGTACAGCCAAGCCAGATGAAACGAATACATTTGCCACCTAGTTCTGTGTCTTAATACAGAGTGATTGGCCCAGAATCTGAGCTGTCTTTGCAGCCCCTAAATTCTTGGCCCAGTAGAGACCACTCTAGTGTCTGATATAGGCTAGAGCAGCTCAAAGGCTGCTTTAACTTAAACACAGCTGTCTTTGGCCCTGAGGGCCATTCCAGTTAGTGGGACTAGTCAGAGCACAGCTCTGCTTTAGTCAGCCCTTTTCCTAGCCATGTCCTGTAAAGTGCACTATACAGTGACTTAGAACATAATAAACTTGTTTCCTCTCAACTATGTTCATTTCCCCATGTCTGTCTGCTGCTTGCTGTACAAGACAGAACATGTAGAGCAACCAAATGGCTAGGAAAGAGAAGCAGCTGCAGGGGAGTGTAGGGAAGGGAGCTGGGGGAGGAGAGATGGGGGTGGGGGAAAGAAAAGGGTAGGCAGAACATGAGAAAGAGGAGATCAAGGTGAGAAGGCATTTTGGCTATTCCCTCCCTTGTGTGGGACCAGCAATTAATCTGGAGTGCCACAAGAGTTCAAAGGTTCTTCTTGTGGTCCAGGTGGGCGTGAGTGCAAAGCAGATGGGAAGCGTCTCCATACTATAAGGGCTTCCCATGTGGTCCAGCATATAGGCCCCTTCTGAACGGAGGGAACAAAATGCCCCAGATGCAGACACAGTGCCCTCCCCTAGCTCAGAGTGAATTTCTGGCTCTGAGGAAGCCATCATTCCCCTGCTGTCTGGCCAGTGGCAGTGGCAGGGAACGGATGCTGGGGAAGGCTGGGGGAAAGCTCCAGGCAGAGCTATAAAGGAGACTCATTGTGTAGGGCATTGATACATTACTCGCAGTAATTCAAGTGTGGAGCAGCAATGGGACACATGTAACAAGAGGCTATCCATCAACAGAGGCAAGAGACTAGCTGCTTTCTTTGAAAACACATCATTTAGCTCCTGAGGTGGGTAAAATGAGCCCTGAAGGTTAAGGAACAGGCCAAGTGAACAGCAGACTACCGCTCTCTTCTCACTGGCATAGGTGGCTGTTTCCATCTTCTCCTGGCCTAATAGACCTGGGGCATAGCTGTCACTCAGAATGTGGCCTGACGTTTGTGGGGGCAGGATGCCCAGCAAAGGAACGATGTGAATGGAAAGGCTGGGGGCTGGGCCTGTGCCAATACTTCTCCCACACTACTAGGTGAGCCTGCCTGTGGATGGACAAGAGGACACATGGAGAAAGCATTTTCTAGTGGTTAGGGCTCTGCAGCAGACATCGTGGTTGACTGTGGGTGAAGCTCTGCCCCTCAGTCTTTCCCACTCTAATAGCGCTGCCATGCCATGTAGCGGCGGTGTGAGGTTAATACATTACAGCTTGGGAGATGTTCAGATTCTCAGTAATGGGGGCCATATAAGATGATGGCCGTAATGATGCATCAGTGACTGATCACGTCCGTTCCCAGTAAGGAGGGTTTTCCAAAGCTCTTGTGAATCTATCGCTTCACTACATCTCATGGCCTCTCTGTGCAGAAGGTGCTGACTCAGCTGCCTGCCCTACCCTTCATCACGGGCCCAGTCCTCTGAAGTGCTGTGTGACGCCAGGTCTGAATCTGGCGACGAGGCCGTGCTGTCCCAGGAGCTGGCAGAGGCAGGTGCCATGACTGTGCAGTTCTGCAGGGGCTGTATTGGTGTGGCTGGGAAGCATTTACCTTTCTTTGTTTCTGTGAGCGGTTCCTGCTCTGCATATATCCCCCTCCCAACTGCAAAGTTGGCTTATTGCCTACCTGGGGATCCCTCTATTGCCAGGAGAAACCCTGCATGGCCGAGCACTGGCGGAGCAGCTCTGCATCCTGTGGGGAAAGGGACTCAGGCTGGGCTGCACACTTGAGGAGGCTGTTGGGGGCTGGATTGGTCCCTGGCCAGCCCCTGAATCTGGGGACCACAAAGCTGACACCACCCGCATCACCAATCCTGTGCCAAACACAGCTCAGCCACATCAGGAAATCCAGCTGGCTACCTTTGGACCCACTGTGCCTTACACGGGCTATTCCCATGGGGAGGGGAAGAAATTCAGTCATGTCTTCCATGCAGTTTCTATGGATTGTTCTTTCGGTGAGCGCAGAGGAGCCTTCATGCCCATCCTGAAAGACCAGGGCACTTGGGTCCCCCAAACCCATAGATCCCCCAAGAGTTTAAAGTTTAATAGGCAAGGGGTCCTTTAAAGAAGCCCCCTCTGCTCCCTATCTGGGAAACTGGGAAAATAGCACCCCTCAGCTCCTGAGGGGGATAATAGCACCTCTCAGATCCCAACCCAGGAAATAGGGATAATAGCACCTCTCAGCTTCCGAGATGGGAAATGGGGATAATAACATCTCTACGCTCTCAATTTGGGAGATGGGGATAATAGTTCCCCTCAGCTCCTGACCTGGGATAGGGGCTAATAGCACACCTTAACTGCCAATCTGGGAAATGGGGATAATATTATCCCTCAACTTCTGATCCAGGAGATGAGGATAATAGCATCTCTCAGCTCCTGATCTGGGAAACAGGGATAATGGAAACCCTCAACCTCCGATCTGGGGCATGGGGCTAGTAGCAGCTCTCAACTCCCAATCTGGGAAATAGGGATTATAGCCCCCCTCAGCTCCTGATCCAGGGAATGGGGATAATTGCACCCCTCAGCTCCAGGAGTAGTTGTGAGACAGCACTCAGACTTCACTCCTGTGAAAATTAAGGATTATGTCTGCACAGCAGCGTTTCACTTGTGTGTCGTGAATAAGGCCAGGGTTCACGCAGTGAACAGCATGAAGAAAATGAAATATTGAATAGCTGCTCATTCAGTGAGCAGTATTTATCCTGTGTACTGGATGAGACAGGGGGCTGTAGAAAAAATCCTGTGTGATCGTGTAACTAAAGATAGTATCATAATGCATACACGCTATTGGGCTGAATTAAGGTTGCACAAGTGACCTTGATTTGGGATTTCCTTACCATTGAGAGCCTGACTTTTCAAGCTTCGTAGTTTTCTTTTAACATAGTTTTTGCGTGTGTCATAGCTATGCATTGTACATTAGTGAGGATGGGTGACCCAGTTCGGACGCAATGAGAAGAGAACCAGGCCTTCCCCCCAAAGATGAACCACAGTGGCAATCTTTCAGAAGGTTTGAAAATATTCAGTCTGGTGCTTTGATCACTCTTATTGATGTTCATGGGATCCAAAGCTGCCCTGGGTGTATTTTCAGCCAAAACGAAGACAAGATATACTGGGAATGTGTGATGGGTTCCCCGGGGTACAACCTGAAAGTGGGGTACCTCTGAGCCCTCTGGCTTGCCAAGCAGGGCTCCCTCTCATACTGTGATGCTGTGAGATGCTGCAAACCCCTCCAGGTACTGCACTTACACAGACATCTAGAGGCAGGGACACACCTAGCTGAGTTACATGAATTTTGCCAGCCACTTATAAACCAACAACAGAGAGGCTTCAGCCAATTCCTCCAGCTTAGAACCTCTGTGCTGTACTGTCTTGCCCTGGTCAGAAGTCTGACCAGTGTAAGTTTATAACCCCGTCTGCCTTTCCCTCACTTTGAAGAGGACCTGTACCAGGTTTTGTACACTGAGCAAATTTTCCAAGCACTTCAACCAAAACACACTGTTTAAGGTAAAATATAAAATAGATGTATTATCTAAAGAAATATAGATTTTAAGTGATTACCAGTAGTAAGCATTTAGACCTAAGAAAGAAATGTAGAATTGTAGTGTGAGTTCTATAAACTAGATAGGATTTGAATCAAGCAGTGTCTTATCCTGATAAATAATATAAGACAGTTACTCATCTTTGTAACTGTTCTTCGAGATGTATTGCTCATATCCATTACAATTAGGTGTGCGAGCAACACTCAGTGGGTCGGCTGGGCGCCCCCTGGAGTGGCGCCACTATGGCGCCGGATTTATACTCCTGCCGACCCAACCACCCCTTAGTTCCTTCTTGCTGGCTATTCCGACTGTGGGGAAGGAGGGTGGGTTTGGAATGGATATGAGCAACACATCTTGAAGAACAACAGTTACAAAGGTGAGTAACCGTCTTTTCTTCTTCGAGTGCTTGCTCATATCGATTCCAATTAGGTGATTCCCAAGCCTTACCTAGGCGGTGGGGTCAGAGTGAGATGTTGCAGAATGCAAAACTACTGAGCCAAAGGCTGCATCATCTCTTGACTGTTGAACCAGAGCATAATGTGAAGCAAAGGTGTGGACCAAAGACCAGGTAGCTGTGCAACATATCTCCTGGATAGGTACACAAACCAGGAAGGCAGCAGATGAAGCCTGAGCCCTGGTATAATGCGCGGTGATGTGGCTTGGGGAAATATGAGCCAAATCATAACAAATGTGGATGCACGCCATCACCCAAGACAAGATCCTCTGAGAGGAAACAGGTAGGCCTTTCATTCGGTCTGCTACCGTGACAAAGAGTTGGGGCGTTTTACGAAAGGGTTTTGTCAGCTCAATATAAAACGCGAGCGCTCTACGGACATCCAGGGAGTGCAACTGTTGCTTCTGTCGTGTTGAGTGTGGCTTCGGGAAGAAGACCGGGAGAAAGATGTCCTGGTTAACATGAAATGCCGAAACCACCTTAGGGAGGAATGCCTGGCGTGGTCGCAACTGCACCTTGTCCCTGTGGAACACAGTGTACGGCAGATCCACCGTAAAAGCCCTAAGCTCAGAGACTCGTCTGGCCGATGTAATGGCTATGAGGAAAGCTGTCTTCCAAGACAGGCATAGTAGTGAGCAGGTTGCTAACGGCTTGAATGGGGGAGACATAAGTCTGGTTAAAACCAGGTTGAGGTTCCAGGTCGGGGCTGGGTGGCGTACTTGGGGGTTTAAGCGCTCCAAGCCCTTGAGGAACCTCGAAACAATAGGGCGTGAGAACACGGAACGGCCACCCTCCTCTGGGTGAAGGTAAAGATGGCTTCCAAGTGTACCCTCAGTGATAATACTGCTAGGCTCTGCTGTTTGAAAGACCAGAGGTAGTCCAAAATAGATGGAATCAGGACCTCTGTGGGAGTAAGATTATGCGTTTTGCACCAGCAGGAGAATCACTTCCACTTGGCCAGATATGTTGACCGGGTGGAAGGTTTCCTGCTACCCAGGAGAACTTGTCGTACTGATGCACAGCAACGTAACTCTGACTGGTTTAGCCACGCAGCAGCCATGCCATGAGGTGAAGGATCTGCAGGTCTGGGTGGTGAAGTCTGCCATGGTCCTGAGTTATGAGGTCTGAGTGGAGTGGCAGGGTAATTGGGTTGGCTATCGACAGGTCAAGCAACATGGTGTACCAGTGTTGCCTGGGCCACGCTGGAGCAATCATGATTAGGCATGCTCTGTCCCTGCGGAGTTTTAGCAGGACTTTGTGAATCAGCGGGAACGGTGGGAAGGCATAAAGCAGCTGGCTCTTCCACGGCATCAGGAAAGCATCCGAGATCGATCCCGGGGAGAGACCTTGGAAGGAGCAGAACATCTGGCATTTCCTGTTCACACGGGAAGCGAACAGGTCTATGTGGGGAAATCCCCACTTCTAGAAAACAGAATGAATAATGTCCGGGTGGATCGACCACTCTTGAGACAGGAAGACCTGCTGAGTCGATCCGCCAGAGTGTTCCAAACCCCTGGGAGAAAGGACGCTACCAGGTCTAGCGAGTGGGCTATGCAAAAGTCCCAGAGTTGGATGGCCTCCTGACAAAGGGGGGAGGATCGTGTCCCTCCCTGCTTGTTTATGTAGTACATGGCCATTGTGTTGTCTGTAAACATTGAGACACATTGGCCTTTGTAAATGTTGCTGGAACGCCTGGCACGCCAGGCGGACTGCTCTCAGTTCTCCGACATTTATGTGTAATGCTAGCTCCTGAGATGACCAGAGACCTTGAGTACGAAGTCCGAGGTGAGCACCCCAGCCAAGAGAGGATGCGTCCGTCGTCAGGGACATTGAGGGTTGCGGGGAATGGAACGGCAGCCCTGTACACAACAGGGAGGGAGTTAGCCACCAGTCTAGGGAGCCTAGGGTGCTCGGGGGAATGGTGACTATCATGTCCATTGGGTCCCTGCCCGGGCTGTATACCGAGCTGAGCCAAGCTTGGAGAGGATGGAGGCGGAGCCTGGCTTATTTGGTCACGAACGTGCAGGCAGCCATGTTACCCAGGAGACCGAGACAAGTGCGAGCCGAGGTCGTCGGGAAATTCTGTAGATTGTTGCCATCGCCTGAAACCGTGGCTGTGGTAAGCAGTCCCTGGCTAGATTGGAGTCCAGGATAGCTCCTATGAAGTCTAACCTCTGCGTGGGAACCAGAGTGGATTTTTCTATATTGATCATCAGGCCTAGATGTGTGAATAGATCCTTGACAATGTCCACATGCTGGGTGACTTGTGTCTCGGAGGCCCCTCGGATGAGCCAATCGTCCAGATATGGAAAAATGTGTATCCGACATCGGCGGAGATAGGCGGCGACTACGGCCATACACTTTGTAAATACCCTTGGGGCTGTAGAAAGACCAAATGGCAGGACCGTAAACTGGAAGTGCTGATGGTTGGCTATGAAGCTGAGGTACCTCCTGTGCGGAGGAAAAATGGCGATGTGAAAGTATGCGTCCTTCATGTCGAGGGCGGCATATCAGTTTCCAGGCTCCAAGGACGGGATAATGGTACCCAGGGATACCATGCGGAACTTCAACTTTATCATAAATTGATTGAGTTCTCGCAGGTCTAGGATAGGTCAGAGACCTCCCTTCGACTTGGGGATTAGGAAATAACGGGACTAAAACCCCTTGCCCCTTTCGTCCTTTGGTGAGAGGGGTCCCTAAAGAGGGACGGGATTGGAGGGTGGGAGGGCGGCACTGAAATAAATTGGAGGTGGTACCCATAGTCCACCATGCGTAGGACCCAGTGATCTGAAGTTAACTGGGACCACGCCGGGAGGAAGTAGGAGAGATGGTTGGAGAAGGGAGGAGATGGATCCTGGCCTGTAACTGGTACGCCGCCCTCAGGCGCATCTTCAAAAGTTCATCTTTGGTCCCGCTGGTGGTTTCGAGGGACCTTGATTTTGGCCCCCTTGGGGTCCTGACGATCGTCTGCAACCACCTAGGCCGCGCTGCCTGCCAAAGTCCTGTCTTTGTCTAGGCGCAGAGTACGGGCGGTGAGGCTGCGGACAGAAAGGCCTGGGTTGGGTCACCGGTGTATGCATGCCGAGAGAGTGCATTATGACCCTGTTGTCCTTTAGGCTTTGCAGCCTGGGGTCAGTCTTTTCCGAGAAGAGACCTTTACCATCAAATGGGAAGTCCTGAATGGCATACTGGAGCTCTGCTGGGAGGCTTGAAACCTGAAGCCATGAGATGCGCCTCATGGCAACACCCGAGGCCAGAGTCCTGGCTGCTGAGTTGGCTGCATCCAACGAAGCCTGGAGGGAAGTTCTGGCCACCTTTTTCCCTTTCTCCAAGAGGGCAGCGAACTCTTGGCGGGAGTCTTGAGGGAATAGCTCCATAAACTTACCCACCGCCGCCCAGGTGTTATAATTATAGCGGCTAAGGAGGGCTTGTTGATTTGCCACCCGGAGCTGTAGGGCACCTGCCGAGTACACTTTGCGGCCGAATAAGTCCATTTGCCTAGCCTCCTTCGATTTCAGGGCTGGTGCCTGCTGGCCATGGCATTCTCTTTCATTAACTGACTGGACGACTAGTGAGAAGGGAGGAGGATGGACATACAAGTACTCGTACCCTTTAGAGGGCACCATGTATTTATGCTCGACTCCCCTGGCTGCAGGAGAGATAGAGGCAGGAGAATGCCATATAGTATCGGCATTGGCCTGGATGGTCCGAATAAATGGTAGGGCCACTCTGGTGGGGGCTTCCGCCGACAGAATGTCCACTACCAGGTCCTCTACCTCTGGGACCTCCTCCACCTGGAGGTTCATATTGAGTGCTACCCTCCTCAGGAGGTCCTGATGGGCTCTCAGGTCGATTGGATCTGAGACCTCCCTTCGACTTGGGGATTAGGAAATAACGAGAGTAAAACCCCTTGCCCTTTTGCGGCCCATCGGTACCTCCTCTATAGCTCCTATGGCGAGGAGTGTCTGCACCTCTTGTAAGAGGAATTGCTCGTGAGAGGGTCCCTGAAGAGGGACAGGGTTGGAGGGTGGGAGGGGGGGTTGAAATAAATTGGAGGTGGTTACCCATACTCCACCGTGCGTAGGACCCAGCGATCTGAAGTTAACTGGGACCATGCCGGGAGGAAATAGGAGAGATGGTTGGAGAAGGGAGGAGAGGGATCCTGGCCTGTAACTGGTACGCCGCCCTCGGGCGCACCTTCAAAAGTTCGTCTTTGGTCCCGGTGGTGGTTTCGAGGGACTTTGATTTTGGCCCCCTGGGGGTCCTGATGGTCGTCTGCGACCACCTCGGCCGCGCCGCCTGCCGAAGTCCTGTCTTTGTCTAGGCACAGAGTATGGGCGGTGAGGCTGGGGACAGAAAAGGCCTGCGTTGGTCACCGGCGTATGCATGCCGAGAGAGCGCATTATGACCCTGTTGTCCTTCAGGCTTTGCAGCCTGGGGTCAGTCTTTTCGAGAAGAGGCCTTTTACCATCAAATGGTAAGTCCTGAATGGTATACTGCAGCTCCGGTGGGAGGTTTGAAACCTGAAGCCATGAGATGCGCCTCATGGCAGCACCCGAGGCCAGAGTCCTGGCTGCTGAGTCTGCTGCATCCAAACGAGGCCTGGAGGGAAGTTCTGGCCACCTTTTTCCCTTCCTCCAAGAGGGCAGCAAACTCTTGGCAGGAGTCTTGAGGGAGAAGCTCAGTAAACTTACCCACGCCACCCAGGTGTTATAATTATAGCGGCTAAGCAAGGCTTGTTGATTTGCCACCCGGAGCTGTAGGGCCCCCTGCCGAGTACACCTTGCAGCCGAGTAGGTCCATTCACCTAGCCTCCTTTGATTTCAGGGCTGGCACCTGCTGGCCATGGCATTCCTCTCTAATTAATGACTGGACGACTAGTGAGCAGGGAGGAGGATGGACATACAGTACTCGTACCTTTAGAGAGGCAGGTGCCGATGGAGAGTCATTGCGAGTGCTCAGTGTGACAGTTAGCGCCGTCTCAGCTCTACGGAGGAATGCCTCAGTACCCCCGTGGACTCCCAGGTTACGAGGGAGGAGAAGTGTGGCCCAAGAGGCTATTTAGTGCTTACACAGACATCGGTGTCTGGTCGATCTTGCGTCTCCTCTTTCTCCTAGATGGAGGGGTGGCAGGAGGCATCGCGCCGTCATGCCTCTGATCCGAAGAGACGAGGAGGATGTTCCTGCCACCGCCTCATCTGGAGAAGAGGAAGACGAGATGCCGGGGACGAGTGGGTCCTGTGTGGCCTCTTGCTCTTGGGCGACCTCCTGCTCCAGTGGAACCTGGGAGTCCAGTGGGTGAACTGGGGCTTCCTCCGTAGCAGTTGGAGGGGGGCAGCTAACTGTCACCACTGGCACTCGGTGCTCTGATGGGACGGAGCGGGACGGAACTACTGGTACGCCTTGGGCCTGGTGGTACGCCCAAGGTGTCCAGAATGACCACTGATGGAGGCCTTGGTCCTGGGCCTGGGCCTCTTGGAAGACTCTGGTGGGCACATCGGAATCGTGGTCCTGTGCATAAGAGTTGTCCCCGTGAGACGACACTGATGCGTGTCTGAATGGCCATGGAGGGGCTGAAAAGCCCCGGGCAGAGTCTCTGTCTCTAGCGGATCTTGCTCTACTCGGCACCAGGGACCGGTACTGGGAGGCATACTGGTACTGGGAACGAGATCAGGACCTGCGACCGGAGCAGTGCCGGGAGGTCGACCGAGATCTCGAGGCTTGACATCAGGAACGACTACGGGAGTCATGGTGCCTGGAGCGGTGCCGGGAGCTGGAGTGGTGCTGAGAGTAGCGGGCTGGCGAACGGAATACTGAATGGTGCCGTGAGTGCAACCAGTACCGAGGAAGAGAATGGTGCTGGGACTGCGAGTGGCGTCGGGAGTAGGAGCGCCGGAGGGACCTAGAACTTCTGCGGGACCGTGATTGTGAACGGTTCCGCTCTGCTGTGCTGACAGAGGATGGTCTTATCAAGGCAGGCTTACCGATAGACTGTATTACCCGCACTGGCGGTGCTGGAGGTTGAGGCACCGTCGACTCTGTCATGGCAATCAGAGCCCTCACCTTTGAGAATGTCTCCGGCATGGATGAAATAGTAAGCTCAACCACGGCTTGTGCCGGGGAGCTGACAGGCACCGAACTCGATGGCCCTTGTGGGACCGGAATCGACAGTGCCGACATCATCGATGCCGTGGGAGGTGTCAGTGCCGGGTTATCCGACTTAGACGAGCTCTCTGGCTGAAGTGCAGGTGGCACGGAAGCAGCAGGAGTCTTAGGCTTTCTCGACCTCGGGGAGAGGGAGCGGTGCCGAGTCAACTTTGATGCTGGCGACGGCTGGTGCTGAGAGGCCTTGGCAGTACCGGTGCGGTCTGGTGCCGAGGAGGCGCTTCTGCCCACCGATTGTCCAGCGCTCGGTGCCGAAGGCGGAGGGATAAGAGCCGCCTCCACGAGAAGCTGTTTTAGCTGAAAGTCCTGCTCCTTTTTTCTTCTCGGCTTCAAGGCCTTGCAAATGCGACATTTGTCTGCCACGTGAGATTCCCTGAGGCACTTAAGACAGGAGTCTTGTGGATCTCCTGTCGGCACTGGCTTGTGACAGGCCGAGCAAGGTGTGAAACCTGGTGAACCAGGCATAGGCCCCAGCACCGGGTGCAGGGAAGGGGCTAATCCCTGAACCCCTCTTAAGTATAACACTAACTATGAATGATAAGAATTAACTATAACTATATAACATTGAACTATATACACAAAAAGTAACAAAAAAAACACGGTTACTCACCTTTGTAACTGTTGTTCTTCGAGATGTGTTGCTCATATCCATTCCAGTAGGGTGTACGCGCCACGCGTGCATGTTCGTCGGAAGACTTTTACCCTAGCAACTCCAGCGGGCCGGCAGGTCGCCCCCTTGTTGCAGAGAAATTACCCTGCGGACCAGGGTCGCTGGTTCCTCCCAAACTGCCCTCATTATCAACGTTGCGAGAATTGAGGGCGGTCGCCTTGCTTCTCAGCGTTCATCGGCGGATCCAGGGCCGCTGTGTTCGGTTTTATCGACAACACAACGGGGTATACTATTGTGAAGCAAGCAGGGAGGAAGAGATCTCCTTCTTACTTTGTCGGGAGGCCATGACTTGTGGGACTTTTGCATAGCCCACTCGGTTCACCTAATCAGCTTCCTTTCTCCCCGGGTCGGAAGTACCCTGGCAGTTCATCTCAGCCGGTCCTTTGCTCCCACAAGTGATCCCTTCGCCCAGACGTCGCCCTGTGCCTCCTTCCAAGGTGGGGGCTCCCATAGTTCTTTGCTCCCGCAGGAACAGGAGTGCCGTTGTTTTGCTCTTTCCGGTCGCGGCCGGGTACAGGGGCAGAGCCTTTCTAGATTCGTGGGTGCACACCTCTTCTTGTGTTGCCTCCGTTCCCGTTATCCCAGGTCCTCTGAAGGTTGGCAGGGGACGGGCCGCTTGCTTCTGATCGCTCCGCTGGCCCGGCGCATTGGTTCTCTTCTGCTGCGACTGTCGGTAGCGGACCCTGTTCCCCTGCCCTTTCTGATGTCGCAAGACCATGCTCGGCTTGTTACCCGGACTCAGTGTGCTGACTCTCGCGTGGGCTCCTGCGTGGGCTGCTAGGTCCGGTTGCATTGCTCTTTCCCTGTGAGGCAGTCTTCTGGGGAAGTAGACGCCGTCTGACAGGGCGATACTAGCCAAGGAAACGTTTTAGTGCTGGGGACGGAGAGGCTTCCTCCCCAATGTTTCATCCAACTAATACCTCGATTACTTTGGTGCTCAAGCAGCAAGGCCCTGGCGGTTCCTCTCTCGGGTCACTTAGCGGCATCTTCCACCCTTCCACCCGGGGAGCGACGCCGCTGCTGTCTTCTCACACCCGATGTGGCTATGTTCCTTAAAGGGCTGGAGCGTCTTTACCCCAGTCCGCCACCCAGCCCCCTCTTCTTGTCCCGTCTTAGTCACCCCCGTTGAGCTGCTCGGCTTACGTGTTCCTCCTCTATGTCCTGGAAGACAGCATTCTGGTGCCATCACTTCTGCAGGCGCATGTCAGAGCTGCGCACCCTCGTGGATGGAGCACCCGTATACGTGTTCCATCGGGCAAAGTACAACTGCAGGCCGCACCCCGCCTTTCTGCCCCAAGTTTGTCTCGCTTTCATGTCAACCAGGACATATTCCACCCTATTCTTTCCGGAAACCTCATTGTCTCACAGGAGCAACATTACACTCCTTAACGTGTGTAGGGTGCTCGCTTTTTATATGAGCGGGACCAAACCATTCCGTAAATCACCAACTCTTTGTCGCCGTAGCTAGCGAGTAAGGGGGTTGCCAGTCTCTTCGCAGAGGATTCCTCGTGGGTGACTCCTGTACTACAGCATGTTCTGACCTGGCCCGTCTCCTTAGGTCATGTAACTGCGCTCTTACTAGAGCCAGCAATCATCGCGCGCGTTCCTTGCACGAGTACCCGTCCAGAAATCTGCAGGGGCAGTGACCTGGTCTCCGTGCACACCTTTGCTTCCCATTACGCCCTGGTCAGGCAGTCCAGGGATGACGCAGCCTTCGGCTCTGCCGTGTTGCCGCACTGTCGACCTCCTCTCCGACCCCACGCCTAGGTAAGCTTGGGAATCACCTACTGAATGGATATAGAGCAATCACTCGAAGAAGAAAACACGGTTACTCACCTTTGTAACTGTTGTTCTCGAGATGTGTTGCTCATACCATCCACACCCGCCTCCTTCCCCACTGTCGGAGTAGCCGGCAAGAAGGCACTGAGGAGTGGGCAGGCCGGGAGGGGTATATATTACCGCCATGGCCAGCGCATCTGGCTTGACAAGCAAGGCGGACCGCCCTCAATTCTCGCACGTTGATAATGGAGGGCGAGTTTGGGAGGAGACCAGCGACCCTGGGTCCGCAGGGTACCTAGGTGAGCTCCCATCCCAAGTCCGACGCGTCCGTCGTCAGGGACAGCGAGGCTGGGCGAGATGGAACGGAAGCCCTGCACACACGACGGACTGATCCAGCCACCACTGAGAGAGAGGAGGACGTCCTGGGAATCGTGATTCTGAATCTAACGGACGCCTGGCCG
Organism: Chelonoidis abingdonii; assembly: GCF_003597395.2. Classification (NCBI taxonomy): domain Eukaryota; kingdom Metazoa; phylum Chordata; order Testudines; family Testudinidae; genus Chelonoidis; species Chelonoidis abingdonii. The sequence goes on from NC_133777.1 coordinate 30,265,409, forward strand.
GACGGAGCTGAGGGATGATGCCAGGACTGGAGGGGCCGGAGGCGGAGTCGAGCGCATGCGCCGTAATAAATGTGCAGGCCGCCATGTGGCCCAAGAGTGTCAGCAAGTACGTATGAGGTTAGAGGTGCTGCCTGCAGCCCTGTGGATGATGCTGTCAAAGCCTGGAACGCGACAAGGGAAGAACGGCCCTGGCTATGGTGGAGTCTAGAACGGCGCCGATAAACTCTATCCTCTGAGTAGGGGATAGAGTGGACTTCTCTGCGTTGAGCACAGGCTAGACTCGAGAAAAGGCGGCTGATCATGCGGACGTGCGCGAGGACTCGGTCTCTGAGGGTCCCCCGGATAAGCCAGTCGTCGAGGTAGGGAACACATGCACCCGACTGCGACGAAGAAAGGCGACGACTACAGCCATGCATTTGGTAAACACTCTCTGGGGCCGTCGAGAGGCCGAAGGAAGACGTGAATTGATAGTGCCGGCCGCGACAAGAAGCGAAGAACCTCCGATGGGGCGGGAAGATGGCTATATGGAAATAAGCGTCCTGCATGTCGAGGGCGGCGTACCAGTCTCCGGATCCAGGGATGGAATAATGGTCCCAAGGAAACCATGCGGAACTTCAACTTGACCAGGTATTTGTTGAGCTCTCGTAGGTCGAGGATGGGTCTGAGACCTCCCTTGGCCTTGGGGATCAGAAAGTAACGGGAAGGAGTAAACCCCTTGCCCTTCTCGTTCTCTGGAACCTCCTCTATGGCCCCTTGTCGAGGAGCGTTCGCACCTCCTGGAGGAGGATCTGCTCGTGAGAGGGGTCCCTGAAGAGGACAACGAGGAGAGGGGTGCGGAGGGCGGGTACGAAGCAAACTGTAGAGGTGGTATCCAAGCCGCAGCGTGCGGAGAGGACCCAGCGGTCTGAAGTAAGCTGGCACCACGCCGGAGGAAGAATGAAGACGGTTGGAGAAGGGAGGAGATGGATCCGTGAAGGAACTGGTACAGCGCCCTCGGGCGCACACTTCAAAATGAGGGCTTCGGCCGGAGGAAGGCTTGGAGGGACCTTGGCTCTGGCCCCCTGGTTACCCGATTGTCTGCGCCTGCCCGTTTCTATTTTTCGCCGCCTGGCAAAGTCCTGCCTTTGCCTGGGGTTGGGGGTAAGGCCTGTGCTGCTGCTGAGGCCTGAATGGTCTACGCTGGGTAACGGCGTATGCATCCCTAGGGCACGCATAATGACCCTATTATCTTTGAGGCTTTGCAGCCGAGGGTCAGTCTTGTCCGAAAACAGGCCCTGGCCCTCAAACGGAAGGTCTGGATGGTATATTGGAGTTCCGGAGGAGGCCAGAGACCTGAAGCCACGAGATGACGGCGCATAGTGACTCCGCAGAGGCCAGAGTCTGGCGGCCGAGGTCTGCTGCATCCAAAGCCGCCTGTAGGAAGTGCGTGCGAAGAACTTTTTTCCCTCGTCAAGGAGAGCGGCGAACTCCTGACGAGCGTCTTGTGGAGGAGCTCCTTAATTATCAGCCGCCGCCCCAGGTGTTGTACGTAGCGGTCTGAGCAGCAGAGCTTGCTGGTTGGAAGACCCGCAGCTGCAGGCTCCTGCGAATAGACCTTGCGGCCAAGCAGGTCCATAACGTCTCACCTCCTTAGACTTGTGGGGGCCGGAGCTTGTTGCCCATGGCGTTCCCTCTCATTCACAGATTGAAACGACGTGGGAACACGGGGGCGGGTGGACATATAAGTACTCAATAGCCCTTCGAAGGGACCATGTATTACGCTCCACCCCACCGAGCAGCGGGGGAACGGAAGCCGGTGACTGCCAGATGTGGTGGTGTGTTGGCTTGGATGGTCCTTATGAAGGGCAGGGCGACACGAGTGGGCGCGTCCGCCGAGAGTATGCTCACGACCGGGTCCTCGATCTCGGAGACTTCCTCAGCCTGGATGTTCATATTTTGCGCCAAGTGCCTGAGGAGATCCTGGTGTGCCCTGAGGTCCAGTGGGGGGGGACTGGTGGATGTTGTCCCCGCCACCACCTCATCTGGGGAGGACAACGAGGAGAGACCTGGCAGGAGCGGGTCTGGTGGCGGCTCTGACTGGAGCACTGCTTCTGACTCTTGCGGGAGCTCAGCATCCGGAGGATGGGACGACAGCTCTTCCGTAGGGGATGGAGGAGGCCGTGAAGAAGTAGCCTCTGGAGCCCTGTGCTCTGAGACAGACAATCGTGGGGGAATTTGCTGAGGGCCCTGGGCTTGATGATACACCCAGGGGGTCTAGAAGCCCCACTGCTGCGGACCATGCTCCTGCTGACCCTTGGAAAAAAGGGCAGCGGGTCTTTCAGCGTCTAGGTACACACTGTCTGCTGGTGAAGAGACAGAGCCTTGGCGAGAGGGCCATGGTGGAGCCGAGCGGGAGTGGTACGGGTCCCACGTTGCAGATGGCGAAGACCTCCTCGGTGCCAGAGATTGGTGCAGTGAACCATACCGGCGCCGTGATCGAGACCGGGACCTGCCACCAGCTCGGTGCCGGGAGGTCGACTGGGATCTGGACCATCGATGGCGGGAACGTCTCCTTGAGTCCCAGTGCCGGTAACGGTGGCTGGAGCCAGAACAGTGCCGGGAGTATCGGGACCAGAGCGAAGACGACCTGCGCCACGAGTACGACCGGTGCCGTCGTGGAGAGCGGTGCCGGGACTGCGAGCGGCGCCGTGAGCGAGACCTCCCTCGGGATTGAGATCGGTGCCAAGATCTTGACCGGTGCCAAGCCGGAGAGTCCAGGGACGGCGCTTGCATTGGTGTAGGCTTGCCCTTTGATTGTAGAACCCGCACCGGCGGCGCTGGGGGTTGGGGCAGCACAGGCTCTGTTAAGATGATTAGGTCCCTGGTCGACGAGAAGGTCTCGGGCGTGGACGGGACCATCAGTTCTACCCCAGATCTTGGCGGGGAGCTGGGAGGGATCGGACTCGACGGACCCACCGGGCCTGGAGTTGACGAAGTCCCTGGCACGGCCAACACGGCCGGCGTCGGCGCCGGATGCTCCTTTCGGGGCTGTTTAGCCAGGGTAGAGGACGTCGAGGGCCTCTTCCCGTGAGCTGGTGCCGGAGAAAGGCAGTGCCGTGGCGTTTTTGCGGCGCCGGAGAGATCCGGTGCCGGAGCCGAAGCGGCACTCGGTGCCGAGGACGCAGGGTTAAGTGCCGCTTCCATCAGGAGCGTCTTGAGGTGCTGGTCTCACTCCTTCTTGGTCCTCGGTCTGAAGGCCTTGCAAATGCGGCACTTCTCGGATATGTGCGATTCCCCCAGGCACTTCAAGCAGGCGTCGTGGGGATCGCTGGTGGGCATCGGCTTTTTACAGGCCGAGCACGGTTTGAACCCCGGCGAACCAGGCATGAGCCCGGCGCCGGGCGCAGGAGAGGGCTAGCGCCCCGAAAGCGCTAACTATATACACTAGAACTATAAACTACAACTATACTATACTAAGTGAACTATAATTAAAACTAAAACTAGAACTAGAACAATGAACGAAGAGAAGCTAGGGACGTGGAGGACAGCTATGCCGCGCTCCACAGTTCCAACGACCAACACGGCGGTAAGAAGGAACTGAGGAGCGGGCGGGCTGGCAGGGATATATATTATTCGCCATGGCGGCGCCACTCTAGGGGGCGACCTGCTGGCCCGCTGGAGTTGCTAGGGTAAAAGTCTTCCGACGAACGTGCACGCGTGGTGGGTACACCTACTGGAATGGATATGAGCAATCACTCGAAGAAGAACTACGAGTAACTAGGGAGGTGGAGGTCAGTAAAACCGCACTCCACAGTTCCAACAAGCGACACGGGCGGTAAGAAGGAACTGAGGGGCGGTTGGGTCGGCAGGGGTATATATCCGGCGCCATAGCAGCGCCACTCCAAGGGGCGCCCAGCCGACCCACTGAGTGTTGGTAGGGTACAAATCTTTCGACGAATGTGCACATGGCACGCGCACACTTAATTGGAATTGATATGAGCAAGCACTCGAAGAAGAAAAGTAGGTTACAGATCTTCCATACAAAGGCTGGAACTCTCCTTCAGCCTGGGACCACCTCTTCAGTTCAGTTTTTGTCCTCCAGACATGTTTTCAGGTGTGTTGAGTTATGGGAGGTGGGGGGAAGGCCAAATAATGATGTCACATCCCCTGTTTTACATGTTCTTTTAGCTTGCTGGAAAAATCTTTTGCTATGAAGTAAATCAAGCAGTGTCCATTGTCTACGTGCTTCCTCTAAGAAGTCTTCATTTTATACAGATCCTTTGATAATTCTTGGTAGTGTGGATTCCCCTTAATGGGCCAGTCACATTGTCTGTCTTCTTCATTGTTGTACCTGAAATGCTGTTTGTGGGTGTTTTCAACTTCACAGCATATTTCAGTAACACACAGATAGCAAACTTTATAACTGCACATACAGTAATAGCACATACAAGCCAACAGAATATTAGTGTTCAACAGATCAAGACTTTTAAAATAATATCTCACAAGGCATACTTTGTACAAAACTTATAATTGCATGACAGTGGTAAATATGGGGGTTCTAGGGTGGTAGTTTGGGCACAGTGTGCTGCAGAATGTCAAGAGAAAACCTCTCCAATTTCATGCTAGATTTCCTGAGAGATCTGGTTAGCTTGGAGGAACTTCGTAGTAACAGGCAAACTGAACAGAACTTCCATCACTAGAGATGGGCACATTGCAATGTTAGTATCTGGATTTGGATTTCAAACGCAACAAAATTTAGCACTGTGGTTTTGTTTCAGCTTATTACAGAGAAGAGCTGAGGATAAAAGGACATGAAAATGTGTATTTTTCTTTTTGTAGTAGAGCTGGTGGAGATGTTTTGAACTGTTGACATTTTTTCTCAATTTTTAGATTTGATTTTAAAGAGATGAATATTTTCATTCATATTTTTAAAATCAAATATACATTTTGGAGAATTTCCTCTCCCCACCACAATTTGAAACATTTCTATGAATTCTATTGGAAAGATAGAGTCTATTAGCAAAATGGGGACCCAGGTCTGGTGTAGCCAGGTGGTCACCCACTCCTGCCCTGAAGGGCTTAAAACAGTCCTTGGTGAGGCCCAGGGTAGGGGAAACCTGGGCTGACTGGGGAAGTAGCCACAGCTGGGCCATGCTCCAATCAGGCTGCAGCTGGCCCTTATAAGAAGGCAGTGGACGAGGGAGTAGTCAAGCTCTCTCTGTTTCCAGAGGGAGAGGGGCCTGGCTGCTGGGAAGCTCAGGTTACCTAGAGTGAGGCAGGGCTGGGGAAAGGCCAGAGAGACTGGGGAGCTCCAGGCTGTCAACTCCCCAGGCTGCAGGGCCTTGTCCAAGGCCCCCATAGAGGCACTGAGTTGCAGAGAAAGGCAGCAGGTCCAAACTCAACCTTGCCTGTGATGAGTGGCTTATACTGCAGTCTTCCCTAAGACGTGGGGGTAGTTGGTGACTGGCAGTAGCCTACGACTGAGGTGAGGTGGTGATGCGGGTGGGGGTTCCCCTGAGTAGGGAGACCCAGAGAAATAGTGGGGGTATTGTCAGGGGGCAGCACCCACTGGAAGTGTCACCCGGGGTCTGGCAGGGACACGGGGGCCAGCGCTAGCGCAACACTGGCTGACAGGGGTTGCTCCGGAGGCTGGAAAAAAAGCTAATTCCCAGGACACCAGCAGTAGGTGCCGCAAGGGTGACTCCCGCATCGTTACATCTGCATTTCTAATCATCCCACAGCGGAGGGCTGTTTGCATCCATGGTTTTGATTTGGTCTCTGTTTAGAAATGTGACCAACAAGGTGATGTCATGGTGGGAGTCTGCTATAGACTACCAGACCAGGGGGATGAGGTGGATGAGGATTTCTTCTGGCAACTAACAGAAGTTACTAGATCACAGGCCTTGGTTCTTGTGGGAGACTTCAATCACCCTGATATCTGCTGGGAGAGCAATACAGTGGTGCACAGACAATCCAGGAAGTTTTTGGAAAGCATAGGGAACAATTTCCTGGTGCAAGTGCTGGAGAAACCAGTTAGGGGTTTCTTGACCTGCTGCTCACAAACAGGAAAGAATTAGTAAGGGAAGCAAAAGTGGATGGGAACCTGGGAGGCAGTGACCATGAGATGGTCGAGTTCAGGATCCTGACACAAGGAAGAAAGGAGAGCAGCAGAATATGGACCCTGGACTTCAGAAAAACAGACTTTAGCTCCCTCAGGGAACTGATGGGTAGGATCCTCTGGGAGAATAACATGAGGGGGAAAAGAGTCCAGGAGAGCTGGCTGTATTTTAAAGAATCTTTATTGAGGTTGCAGGAACAAACCATCCCAATGTGTAGAAAGAACAATAAATATTGCGGGTGACCAGCTTGGCTTAATAGTGAAATCTGTGCTGATTTTAAACACAAAAAAGAAGCTTACAAGAAGTGGAAGGTTGGACAAATGACCAGGGAGGACTCAGAGTATGAAAATATTGCTCAGACATGCAGGAGTGAAATCAGAAAGGCCAAATCACACTTGGAGTTGCAGCTAGCAAAGAGGTTAAGAGTAACAAGAAGAGTTTCTTCAGATGTGTTAGAAACAAGAAGACAGTCAAGGAAAGTGTGGGCCCCTTACTGAATGAGGGAGGCAGCCTAGTGATAGATGATGTGGAAAAAGCTAATGTACTCAATGCTTTTTTCCCTCTGTCTTCACATACAAGGTCAGCTCCCAGACTACTGCACTGGGCAGCACAGCATGGGGAGGAGGTCGCCAGCCCTCTGTAGAGAACGAAGCACAAGTCCCTGGGGCCAGATGCGGTGCATTTGGAGGTGCTAAAGGAGTCGGTGTATGTGATTGCATAGTCATTGGCCATTATCTTTGAAAACTCATGGCGATTGGGGGAGGTCCTCGATGACTGGAAAAAGGCTACTGTAGTGCCCATCTTTAAAAAAAGGAAGGAGGAGGATCCGGGGAACTACAGGCCAGTCAGCCTCACCTCAGTCCCTGGAAAAATCATGGAGAAAGTCCTCAAGGAATCAATTCTAAAGCACTCAGAGGAGAAGAAAGTGATCAGAAAGATTCAGAAGGTCTGGCTCCAGGCCACAGCGTGCCAAGCGTGTGCTTGGGGTGGCACGCCGCAGGGGGCGCTCTGCCGGTTCCTGGGAGGGTGGCAGGTGGCTCCAGTGGAGCTGCCGCAGGCGTGGCTGCGGACGGTCTGCTGGTCCAGTGGCTCCGGTGGACCTCCCGCAGACACGCCTGCAGCAGCTCCACCAGAGCCGCAGGACCATTGGACCCTCTGCAGAAACGCCTGCGGCAGGTCCACCGGAGCTGCGGGACCAGCTGAGCATCCGCAGAAATGCCTGCGGGAGGTCCACCGGAGCCGCAGAACCGGCAAGCGGCAGAGCGCCCCCTGCGGAGTGTCACTGTGCTTGGGGTGGCGAAATTGCTAGAGCCGTCCCTGACAGTCAGCATGGATTCATCAAGGGCAAGTCATGCCTGACTAACTGTCGTAGCTTCCTACTCAGATTTGAACCTTAGTGTTCATAAACTGAGAAGCTAGCATGAACCCTCTAAGCTTAATTACCAGCTTAGATCTGATATCGCTGCCACCAGCCA